>NC_084909.1:13828434-14428434 GCF_949316345.1 Pungitius pungitius | reverse complement strand
TGAGCTTACACTGTTTTCTTTAAGGAAATAACCTGTTTTCATCATTATCATCATGGTATGAATGATTAGGCATAGTTTTAGAACCTGATTCACTCAACTATGTTTTGACCCTTATTGTTACTTTTAAAGCTTTTGCAGAAGGAGAAAACAGCTAAAATGCACTGTATGAAGAATGCTTGAGCTTACACTGTTTCTTTTAAGCAAATGACCTCTTTTCATCATTATCATCATGGTATGAAGGATTAGGCATAGTTTTAGAACCTGATTCACTCAACTACGTTTTGACCCTTATTGTTACTTTCAAAGCTTTTGCAGTAGGAGAAAACTTCTAAAACGGATTGTATGAAAAATGCTTGAGCTTACACTGTTTCCTTTAAGGAAATGACCTCTTTTCATCATTATCATTATGGTATGAAGGATTAGGCATAGTTTTAGAACCTGATTCACTCAACTACGTTTTGACCCTTATTGTTACTTTTAAAGCTTTTGCAGAAGGGGAAAACAGCTAAAACGCACTGTATGAAGAGTGCTTGAGCTTACACTGTTTCCTTTAAGGAAATGACCTCTTTTCATCATTATCATCATGGTATGAAGGATTAGGCATAGTTTTAGAACCTGATTCACTCAACTACGTTTTGACCCTTATTGTTACTTTCAAAGCTTTTAAAGACGGAGAAAACAGCTAAAACGGACTGTATGATGAAATGCTTGAGCTTACACTGTTTTCTTTAAGGAAATAACCTGTTTTCATCATTATCATCATGGTATGAATGATTAGGCATAGTTTTAGAACCTGATTCACTCAACTACGTTTTGACCCTTATTGTTACTTTCAAAGCTTTTGCAGTAGGAGAAAACTTCTAAAACGGATTGTATGAAGAATGCTTGACCTTACACTGTTTCCTTTAAGCAAATGACCTCTTTTCATCATTATCATCATGGTATGAAGGATTAGGCATAGTTTTAGAACCTGATTCACTCAACTACGTTTTGACCCTTATTGTTACTTTCAAAGCTTTTAAAGACGGAGAAAACAGCTAAAACGGACTGTATGATGAAATGCTTGAGCTTACACTGTTTTCTTTAAGGAAATAACCTGTTTTCATCATTATCATCATGGTATGAATGATTAGGCATAGTTTTAGAACCTGATTCACTCAACTACGTTTTGACCCTTATTGTTACTTTCTGTCATGTTGCCCCTGTCGGACTCCTCCCCCGCCAGCTCTGCTCCACTCTTCCCACCAGCTGCAGTCAATCACCCTCGTCACCTCACCTCCTCTTAAGGAGCTGCAAAACCCTGTGCCGTCGTCAGTTCGTTGCCATTCAACGTCGACTCGCCAGGCCCCAGCCAAGCTTTGTCTTGTCCTGCCTTGCCTTTTCTATTTAAACTAACCATTGTTCTCGTGCCTCAGGAAACTGCTTCAGGAGCACGCCAGGGGGGACCTCCAGCCAAGCGGTATCACCCATCCTCGAGCCCGGACCTCGTCCAAGCCAAGTCCCTGTCTGCCGCACCGACACAATAAACCTGTACACTCTCCCACGACTTACCTGTCTTTTCTCTGGGTTCCAGCACCTGGGTTCGCCCCGTCAGGGTACCATGACACTTTCAAAGCTTTTGCAGTAGGAGAAAACTTCTAAAACGGATTGTATGAAGAATGCTTGACCTTACACTGTTTCCTTTAAGCAAATGACCTCTTTTCATCATTATCATCATGGTATGAAGGATTAGGCATAGTTTTAGAACCTGATTCACTCAACTACGTTTTGACCCTTATTGTTACTTTTAAAGCTTTTGCAGAAGGGGAAAACAGCTAAAACGCACTGTATGAAGAGTGCTTGAGCTTACACTGTTTCCTTTAAGGAAATGACCTCTTTTCATCATTATCATCATGGTATGAAGGATTAGGCATAGTTTTAGAACCTGATTCACTCAACTATGTTTTGACCCTTATTGTTACTTTTAAAGCTTTTGCAGAAGGAGAAAACAGCTAAAATGCACTGTATGAAGAATGCTTGAGCTTACACTGTTTCTTTTAAGCAAATGACCTCTTTTCATCATTATCATCATGGTATGAAGGATTAGGCATAGTTTTAGAACCTGATTCACTCAACTACGTTTTGACCCTTATTGTTACTTTCAAAGCTTTTGCAGTAGGAGAAAACAGCTAAAACGGACTGTATGATGAAATGCTTGAGCTTACACTGTTTTCTTTAAGGAAATGACCTCTTTTCATCATTATCATCATGGTATGAAGGATTAGGCATAGTTTTAGAACCTGATTCACTCAACTATGTTTTGACCCTTATTGTTACTTTTAAAGCTTTTGCAGAAGGGGAAAACAGCTAAAACGCACTGTATGAAGAGTGCTTGAGCTTACAATGTTTCCTTTAAGGAAATGACCTCTTTTCATCATTATCATCATGGTATGAAGGATTAGGCATAGTTTTAGAACCTGATTCACTCAACTATGTTTTGACCCTTATTGTTACTTTTAAAGCTTTTGCAGAAGGAGAAAACAGCTAAAATGCACTGTATGAAGAATGCTTGAGCTTACACTGTTTCTTTTAAGCAAATGACCTCTTTTCATCATTATCATCATGGTATGAAGGATTAGGCATAGTTTTAGAACCTGATTCACTCAACTACGTTTTGACCCTTATTGTTACTTTCAAAGCTTTTGCAGTAGGAGAAAACTTCTAAAACGGATTGTATGAAAAATGCTTGAGCTTACACTGTTTCCTTTAAGGAAATGACCTCTTTTCATCATTATCATTATGGTATGAAGGATTAGGCATAGTTTTAGAACCTGATTCACTCAACTACGTTTTGACCCTTATTGTTACTTTTAAAGCTTTTGCAGAAGGGGAAAACAGCTAAAACGCACTGTATGAAGAGTGCTTGAGCTTACACTGTTTCCTTTAAGGAAATGACCTCTTTTCATCATTATCATCATGGTATGAAGGATTAGGCATAGTTTTAGAACCTGATTCACTCAACTACGTTTTGACCCTTATTGTTACTTTCAAAGCTTTTAAAGACGGAGAAAACAGCTAAAACGGACTGTATGATGAAATGCTTGAGCTTACACTGTTTTCTTTAAGGAAATAACCTGTTTTCATCTTTATCATCATGGTATGAAGGATTAGGCATAGTTTTAGAACCTGATTCACTCAACTATGTTTTGACCCTTATTGTTACTTTTAAAGCTTTTGCAGAAGGAGAAAACAGCTAAAATGCACTGTATGAAGAATGCTTGAGCTTACACTGTTTCTTTTAAGCAAATGACCTCTTTTCATCATTATCATCATGGTATGAAGGATTAGGCATAGTTTTAGAACCTGATTCACTCAACTACGTTTTGACCCTTATTGTTACTTTTAAAGCTTTTGCAGAAGGGGAAAACAGCTAAAACGCACTGTATGAAGAATGCTTGAGCTTACACTGTTTTTTAAGCAAATGACCTCTTTTCATCATTATCATCATGGTATGAAGGATTAGGCATAGTTTTAGAACCTGATTCACTCAACTACGTTTTGACCCTTATTGTTACTTTCAAAGCTTTTAAAGACGGAGAAAACAGCTAAAACGGACTGTATGATGAAATGCTTGAGCTTACACTGTTTTCTTTAAGGAAATAACCTGTTTTCATCATTATCATCATGGTATGAATGATTAGGCATAGTTTTAGAACCTGATTCACTCAACTACGTTTTGACCCTTATTGTTACTTTTAAAGCTTTTGCAGAAGGAGAAAACAGCTCAAATGCACTGTATGAAGAATGCTTGAGCTTACACTGTTTCTTTTAAGCAAATGACCTCTTTTCATCATTATCATCATGGTATGAAGGATTAGGCATAGTTTTAGAACCTGATTCACTCAACTACGTTTTGACCCTTATTGTTACTTTCAAAGCTTTTAAAGACGGAGAAAACAGCTAAAACGGACTGTATGATGAAATGCTTGAGCTTACACTGTTTTCTTTAAGGAAATAACCTGTTTTCATCATTATCATCATGGTATGAATGATTAGGCATAGTTTTAGAACCTGATTCACTCAACTACGTTTTGACCCTTATTGTTACTTTCAAAGCTTTTAAAGACGGAGAAAACAGCTAAAACGGACTGTATGATGAGTGCTTGAGCTTACAATGTTTCCTTTAAGGAAATGACCTCTTTTCATCATTATCATCATGGTATGAAGGATTAGGCATAGTTTTAGAACCTGATTCACTCAACTATGTTTTGACCCTTATTGTTACTTTTAAAGCTTTTGCAGAAGGAGAAAACAGCTAAAATGCACTGTATGAAGAATGCTTGAGCTTACACTGTTTCTTTTAAGCAAATGACCTCTTTTCATCATTATCATCATGGTATGAAGGATTAGGCATAGTTTTAGAACCTGATTCACTCAACTACGTTTTGACCCTTATTGTTACTTTTAAAGCTTTTGCAGAAGGGGAAAACAGCTAAAACGCACTGTATGAAGAATGCTTGAGCTTACACTGTTTTTTAAGCAAATGACCTCTTTTCATCATTATCATCATGGTATGAAGGATTAGGCATAGTTTTAGAACCTGATTCACTCAACTACGTTTTGACCCTTATTGTTACTTTCAAAGCTTTTAAAGACGGAGAAAACAGCTAAAACGGACTGTATGATGAAATGCTTGAGCTTACACTGTTTTCTTTAAGGAAATAACCTGTTTTCATCATTATCATCATGGTATGAATGATTAGGCATAGTTTTAGAACCTGATTCACTCAACTACGTTTTGACCCTTATTGTTACTTTTAAAGCTTTTGCAGAAGGAGAAAACAGCTCAAATGCACTGTATGAAGAATGCTTGAGCTTACACTGTTTCTTTTAAGCAAATGACCTCTTTTCATCATTATCATCATGGTATGAAGGATTAGGCATAGTTTTAGAACCTGATTCACTCAACTACGTTTTGACCCTTATTGTTACTTTCAAAGCTTTTAAAGACGGAGAAAACAGCTAAAACGGACTGTATGATGAAATGCTTGAGCTTACACTGTTTTCTTTAAGGAAATAACCTGTTTTCATCATTATCATCATGGTATGAATGATTAGGCATAGTTTTAGAACCTGATTCACTCAACTACGTTTTGACCCTTATTGTTACTTTCAAAGCTTTTAAAGACGGAGAAAACAGCTAAAACGGACTGTATGATGAGTGCTTGAGCTTACAATGTTTCCTTTAAGGAAATGACCTCTTTTCATCATTATCATCATGGTATGAAGGATTAGGCATAGTTTTAGAACCTGATTCACTCAACTATGTTTTGACCCTTATTGTTACTTTTAAAGCTTTTGCAGAAGGAGAAAACAGCTAAAATGCACTGTATGAAGAATGCTTGAGCTTACACTGTTTCTTTTAAGCAAATGACCTCTTTTCATCATTATCATCATGGTATGAAGGATTAGGCATAGTTTTAGAACCTGATTCACTCAACTACGTTTTGACCCTTATTGTTACTTTTAAAGCTTTTGCAGAAGGGGAAAACAGCTAAAACGCACTGTATGAAGAATGCTTGAGCTTACACTGTTTTTTAAGCAAATGACCTCTTTTCATCATTATCATCATGGTATGAAGGATTAGGCATAGTTTTAGAACCTGATTCACTCAACTACGTTTTGACCCTTATTGTTACTTTCAAAGCTTTTAAAGACGGAGAAAACAGCTAAAACGGACTGTATGATGAAATGCTTGAGCTTACACTGTTTTCTTTAAGGAAATAACCTGTTTTCATCATTATCATCATGGTATGAATGATTAGGCATAGTTTTAGAACCTGATTCACTCAACTACGTTTTGACCCTTATTGTTACTTTCTGTCATGTTGCCCCTGTCGGACTCCTCCCCCGCCAGCTCTGCTCCACTCTTCCCACCAGCTGCAGTCAATCACCCTCGTCACCTCACCTCCTCTTAAGGAGCTGCAAAACCCTGTGCCGTCGTCAGTTCGTTGCCATTCAACGTCGACTCGCCAGGCCCCAGCCAAGCTTTGTCTTGTCCTGCCTTGCCTTTTCTATTTAAACTAACCATTGTTCTCGTGCCTCAGGAAACTGCTTCAGGAGCACGCCAGGGGGGACCTCCAGCCAAGCGGTATCACCCATCCTCGAGCCCGGACCTCGTCCAAGCCAAGTCCCTGTCTGCCGCACCGACACAATAAACCTGTACACTCTCCCACGACTTACCTGTCTTTTCTCTGGGTTCCAGCACCTGGGTTCGCCCCGTCAGGGTACCATGACACTTTCAAAGCTTTTGCAGTAGGAGAAAACTTCTAAAACGGATTGTATGAAGAATGCTTGACCTTACACTGTTTCCTTTAAGCAAATGACCTCTTTTCATCATTATCATCATGGTATGAAGGATTAGGCATAGTTTTAGAACCTGATTCACTCAACTACGTTTTGACCCTTATTGTTACTTTTAAAGCTTTTGCAGAAGGGGAAAACAGCTAAAACGCACTGTATGAAGAGTGCTTGAGCTTACACTGTTTCCTTTAAGGAAATGACCTCTTTTCATCATTATCATCATGGTATGAAGGATTAGGCATAGTTTTAGAACCTGATTCACTCAACTATGTTTTGACCCTTATTGTTACTTTTAAAGCTTTTGCAGAAGGAGAAAACAGCTAAAATGCACTGTATGAAGAATGCTTGAGCTTACACTGTTTCTTTTAAGCAAATGACCTCTTTTCATCATTATCATCATGGTATGAAGGATTAGGCATAGTTTTAGAACCTGATTCACTCAACTACGTTTTGACCCTTATTGTTACTTTCAAAGCTTTTGCAGTAGGAGAAAACAGCTAAAACGGACTGTATGATGAAATGCTTGAGCTTACACTGTTTCTTTTAAGCAAATGACCTCTTTTCATCATTATCATCATGGTATGAAGGATTAGGCATAGTTTTAGAACCTGATTCACTCAACTACGTTTTGACCCTTATTGTTACTTTCAAAGCTTTTAAAGACGGAGAAAACAGCTAAAACGGACTGTATGATGAAATGCTTGAGCTTACACTGTTTTCTTTAAGGAAATAACCTGTTTTCATCATTATCATCATGGTATGAATGATTAGGCATAGTTTTAGAACCTGATTCACTCAACTACGTTTTGACCCTTATTGTTACTTTCAAAGCTTTTAAAGACGGAGAAAACAGCTAAAACGGACTGTATGATGAAATGCTTGAGCTTACACTGTTTCTTTTAAGCAAATGACCTCTTTTCATCATTATCATCATGGTATGAAGGATTAGGCATAGTTTTAGAACCTGATTCACTCAACTACGTTTTGACCCTTATTGTTACTTTCAAAGCTTTTGCAGTAGGAGAAAACTTCTAAAACGGATTGTATGAAAAATGCTTGAGCTTACACTGTTTCCTTTAAGGAAATGACCTCTTTTCATCATTATCATTATGGTATGAAGGATTAGGCATAGTTTTAGAACCTGATTCACTCAACTACGTTTTGACCCTTATTGTTACTTTTAAAGCTTTTGCAGAAGGGGAAAACAGCTAAAACGCACTGTATGAAGAATGCTTGAGCTTACACTGGTTCTTTTAAGCAAATGACCTCTTTTCATCATTATCATCATGGTATGAAGGATTAGGCATAGTTTTAGAACCTGATTCACTCAACTACGTTTTGACCCTTATTGTTACTTTTAAAGCTTTTGCAGAAGGGGAAAACAGCTAAAACGCACTGTATGAAGAGTGCTTGAGCTTACACTGTTTCCTTTAAGGAAATGACCTCTTTTCATCATTATCATCATGGTATGAAGGATTAGGCATAGTTTTAGAACCTGATTCACTCAACTACGTTTTGACCCTTATTGTTACTTTCAAAGCTTTTAAAGACGGAGAAAACAGCTAAAACGGACTGTATGATGAAATGCTTGAGCTTACACTGTTTTCTTTAAGGAAATAACCTGTTTTCATCATTATCATCATGGTATGAATGATTAGGCATAGTTTTAGAACCTGATTCACTCAACTACGTTTTGACCCTTATTGTTACTTTCTGTCATGTTGCCCCTGTCGGACTCCTCCCCCGCCAGCTCTGCTCCACTCTTCCCACCAGCTGCAGTCAATCACCCTCGTCACCTCACCTCCTCTTAAGGAGCTGCAAAACCCTGTGCCGTCGTCAGTTCGTTGCCATTCAACGTCGACTCGCCAGGCCCCAGCCAAGCTTTGTCTTGTCCTGCCTTGCCTTTTCTATTTAAACTAACCATTGTTCTCGTGCCTCAGGAAACTGCTTCAGGAGCACGCCAGGGGGGACCTCCAGCCAAGCGGTATCACCCATCCTCGAGCCCGGACCTCGTCCAAGCCAAGTCCCTGTCTGCCGCACCGACACAATAAACCTGTACACTCTCCCACGACTTACCTGTCTTTTCTCTGGGTTCCAGCACCTGGGTTCGCCCCGTCAGGGTACCATGACACTTTCAAAGCTTTTGCAGTAGGAGAAAACTTCTAAAACGGATTGTATGAAGAATGCTTGACCTTACACTGTTTCCTTTAAGCAAATGACCTCTTTTCATCATTATCATCATGGTATGAAGGATTAGGCATAGTTTTAGAACCTGATTCACTCAACTACGTTTTGACCCTTATTGTTACTTTTAAAGCTTTTGCAGAAGGGGAAAACAGCTAAAACGCACTGTATGAAGAGTGCTTGAGCTTACACTGTTTCCTTTAAGGAAATGACCTCTTTTCATCATTATCATCATGGTATGAAGGATTAGGCATAGTTTTAGAACCTGATTCACTCAACTATGTTTTGACCCTTATTGTTACTTTTAAAGCTTTTGCAGAAGGAGAAAACAGCTAAAATGCACTGTATGAAGAATGCTTGAGCTTACACTGTTTCTTTTAAGCAAATGACCTCTTTTCATCATTATCATCATGGTATGAAGGATTAGGCATAGTTTTAGAACCTGATTCACTCAACTACGTTTTGACCCTTATTGTTACTTTCAAAGCTTTTGCAGTAGGAGAAAACAGCTAAAACGGACTGTATGATGAAATGCTTGAGCTTACACTGTTTTCTTTAAGGAAATGACCTCTTTTCATCATTATCATCATGGTATGAAGGATTAGGCATAGTTTTAGAACCTGATTCACTCAACTATGTTTTGACCCTTATTGTTACTTTTAAAGCTTTTGCAGAAGGGGAAAACAGCTAAAACGCACTGTATGAAGAGTGCTTGAGCTTACAATGTTTCCTTTAAGGAAATGACCTCTTTTCATCATTATCATCATGGTATGAAGGATTAGGCATAGTTTTAGAACCTGATTCACTCAACTATGTTTTGACCCTTATTGTTACTTTTAAAGCTTTTGCAGAAGGAGAAAACAGCTAAAATGCACTGTATGAAGAATGCTTGAGCTTACACTGTTTCTTTTAAGCAAATGACCTCTTTTCATCATTATCATCATGGTATGAAGGATTAGGCATAGTTTTAGAACCTGATTCACTCAACTACGTTTTGACCCTTATTGTTACTTTCAAAGCTTTTGCAGTAGGAGAAAACTTCTAAAACGGATTGTATGAAAAATGCTTGAGCTTACACTGTTTCCTTTAAGGAAATGACCTCTTTTCATCATTATCATTATGGTATGAAGGATTAGGCATAGTTTTAGAACCTGATTCACTCAACTACGTTTTGACCCTTATTGTTACTTTTAAAGCTTTTGCAGAAGGGGAAAACAGCTAAAACGCACTGTATGAAGAGTGCTTGAGCTTACACTGTTTCCTTTAAGGAAATGACCTCTTTTCATCATTATCATCATGGTATGAAGGATTAGGCATAGTTTTAGAACCTGATTCACTCAACTACGTTTTGACCCTTATTGTTACTTTCAAAGCTTTTAAAGACGGAGAAAACAGCTAAAACGGACTGTATGATGAAATGCTTGAGCTTACACTGTTTTCTTTAAGGAAATAACCTGTTTTCATCTTTATCATCATGGTATGAAGGATTAGGCATAGTTTTAGAACCTGATTCACTCAACTATGTTTTGACCCTTATTGTTACTTTTAAAGCTTTTGCAGAAGGAGAAAACAGCTAAAATGCACTGTATGAAGAATGCTTGAGCTTACACTGTTTCTTTTAAGCAAATGACCTCTTTTCATCATTATCATCATGGTATGAAGGATTAGGCATAGTTTTAGAACCTGATTCACTCAACTACGTTTTGACCCTTATTGTTACTTTTAAAGCTTTTGCAGAAGGGGAAAACAGCTAAAACGCACTGTATGAAGAATGCTTGAGCTTACACTGTTTTTTAAGCAAATGACCTCTTTTCATCATTATCATCATGGTATGAAGGATTAGGCATAGTTTTAGAACCTGATTCACTCAACTACGTTTTGACCCTTATTGTTACTTTCAAAGCTTTTAAAGACGGAGAAAACAGCTAAAACGGACTGTATGATGAAATGCTTGAGCTTACACTGTTTTCTTTAAGGAAATAACCTGTTTTCATCATTATCATCATGGTATGAATGATTAGGCATAGTTTTAGAACCTGATTCACTCAACTACGTTTTGACCCTTATTGTTACTTTTAAAGCTTTTGCAGAAGGAGAAAACAGCTCAAATGCACTGTATGAAGAATGCTTGAGCTTACACTGTTTCTTTTAAGCAAATGACCTCTTTTCATCATTATCATCATGGTATGAAGGATTAGGCATAGTTTTAGAACCTGATTCACTCAACTACGTTTTGACCCTTATTGTTACTTTCAAAGCTTTTAAAGACGGAGAAAACAGCTAAAACGGACTGTATGATGAAATGCTTGAGCTTACACTGTTTTCTTTAAGGAAATAACCTGTTTTCATCATTATCATCATGGTATGAATGATTAGGCATAGTTTTAGAACCTGATTCACTCAACTACGTTTTGACCCTTATTGTTACTTTCAAAGCTTTTAAAGACGGAGAAAACAGCTAAAACGGACTGTATGATGAGTGCTTGAGCTTACAATGTTTCCTTTAAGGAAATGACCTCTTTTCATCATTATCATCATGGTATGAAGGATTAGGCATAGTTTTAGAACCTGATTCACTCAACTATGTTTTGACCCTTATTGTTACTTTTAAAGCTTTTGCAGAAGGAGAAAACAGCTAAAATGCACTGTATGAAGAATGCTTGAGCTTACACTGTTTCTTTTAAGCAAATGACCTCTTTTCATCATTATCATCATGGTATGAAGGATTAGGCATAGTTTTAGAACCTGATTCACTCAACTACGTTTTGACCCTTATTGTTACTTTTAAAGCTTTTGCAGAAGGGGAAAACAGCTAAAACGCACTGTATGAAGAATGCTTGAGCTTACACTGTTTTTTAAGCAAATGACCTCTTTTCATCATTATCATCATGGTATGAAGGATTAGGCATAGTTTTAGAACCTGATTCACTCAACTACGTTTTGACCCTTATTGTTACTTTCAAAGCTTTTAAAGACGGAGAAAACAGCTAAAACGGACTGTATGATGAAATGCTTGAGCTTACACTGTTTTCTTTAAGGAAATAACCTGTTTTCATCATTATCATCATGGTATGAATGATTAGGCATAGTTTTAGAACCTGATTCACTCAACTACGTTTTGACCCTTATTGTTACTTTCTGTCATGTTGCCCCTGTCGGACTCCTCCCCCGCCAGCTCTGCTCCACTCTTCCCACCAGCTGCAGTCAATCACCCTCGTCACCTCACCTCCTCTTAAGGAGCTGCAAAACCCTGTGCCGTCGTCAGTTCGTTGCCATTCAACGTCGACTCGCCAGGCCCCAGCCAAGCTTTGTCTTGTCCTGCCTTGCCTTTTCTATTTAAACTAACCATTGTTCTCGTGCCTCAGGAAACTGCTTCAGGAGCACGCCAGGGGGGACCTCCAGCCAAGCGGTATCACCCATCCTCGAGCCCGGACCTCGTCCAAGCCAAGTCCCTGTCTGCCGCACCGACACAATAAACCTGTACACTCTCCCACGACTTACCTGTCTTTTCTCTGGGTTCCAGCACCTGGGTTCGCCCCGTCAGGGTACCATGACACTTTCAAAGCTTTTGCAGTAGGAGAAAACTTCTAAAACGGATTGTATGAAGAATGCTTGACCTTACACTGTTTCCTTTAAGCAAATGACCTCTTTTCATCATTATCATCATGGTATGAAGGATTAGGCATAGTTTTAGAACCTGATTCACTCAACTACGTTTTGACCCTTATTGTTACTTTTAAAGCTTTTGCAGAAGGGGAAAACAGCTAAAACGCACTGTATGAAGAGTGCTTGAGCTTACACTGTTTCCTTTAAGGAAATGACCTCTTTTCATCATTATCATCATGGTATGAAGGATTAGGCATAGTTTTAGAACCTGATTCACTCAACTATGTTTTGACCCTTATTGTTACTTTTAAAGCTTTTGCAGAAGGAGAAAACAGCTAAAATGCACTGTATGAAGAATGCTTGAGCTTACACTGTTTCTTTTAAGCAAATGACCTCTTTTCATCATTATCATCATGGTATGAAGGATTAGGCATAGTTTTAGAACCTGATTCACTCAACTACGTTTTGACCCTTATTGTTACTTTCAAAGCTTTTGCAGTAGGAGAAAACAGCTAAAACGGACTGTATGATGAAATGCTTGAGCTTACACTGTTTTCTTTAAGGAAATGACCTCTTTTCATCATTATCATCATGGTATGAAGGATTAGGCATAGTTTTAGAACCTGATTCACTCAACTATGTTTTGACCCTTATTGTTACTTTTAAAGCTTTTGCAGAAGGGGAAAACAGCTAAAACGCACTGTATGAAGAGTGCTTGAGCTTACAATGTTTCCTTTAAGGAAATGACCTCTTTTCATCATTATCATCATGGTATGAAGGATTAGGCATAGTTTTAGAACCTGATTCACTCAACTATGTTTTGACCCTTATTGTTACTTTTAAAGCTTTTGCAGAAGGAGAAAACAGCTAAAATGCACTGTATGAAGAATGCTTGAGCTTACACTGTTTCTTTTAAGCAAATGACCTCTTTTCATCATTATCATCATGGTATGAAGGATTAGGCATAGTTTTAGAACCTGATTCACTCAACTACGTTTTGACCCTTATTGTTACTTTCAAAGCTTTTGCAGTAGGAGAAAACTTCTAAAACGGATTGTATGAAAAATGCTTGAGCTTACACTGTTTCCTTTAAGGAAATGACCTCTTTTCATCATTATCATTATGGTATGAAGGATTAGGCATAGTTTTAGAACCTGATTCACTCAACTACGTTTTGACCCTTATTGTTACTTTTAAAGCTTTTGCAGAAGGGGAAAACAGCTAAAACGCACTGTATGAAGAGTGCTTGAGCTTACACTGTTTCCTTTAAGGAAATGACCTCTTTTCATCATTATCATCATGGTATGAAGGATTAGGCATAGTTTTAGAACCTGATTCACTCAACTACGTTTTGACCCTTATTGTTACTTTCAAAGCTTTTAAAGACGGAGAAAACAGCTAAAACGGACTGTATGATGAAATGCTTGAGCTTACACTGTTTTCTTTAAGGAAATAACCTGTTTTCATCTTTATCATCATGGTATGAAGGATTAGGCATAGTTTTAGAACCTGATTCACTCAACTATGTTTTGACCCTTATTGTTACTTTTAAAGCTTTTGCAGAAGGAGAAAACAGCTAAAATGCACTGTATGAAGAATGCTTGAGCTTACACTGTTTCTTTTAAGCAAATGACCTCTTTTCATCATTATCATCATGGTATGAAGGATTAGGCATAGTTTTAGAACCTGATTCACTCAACTACGTTTTGACCCTTATTGTTACTTTTAAAGCTTTTGCAGAAGGGGAAAACAGCTAAAACGCACTGTATGAAGAATGCTTGAGCTTACACTGTTTTTTAAGCAAATGACCTCTTTTCATCATTATCATCATGGTATGAAGGATTAGGCATAGTTTTAGAACCTGATTCACTCAACTACGTTTTGACCCTTATTGTTACTTTCAAAGCTTTTAAAGACGGAGAAAACAGCTAAAACGGACTGTATGATGAAATGCTTGAGCTTACACTGTTTTCTTTAAGGAAATAACCTGTTTTCATCATTATCATCATGGTATGAATGATTAGGCATAGTTTTAGAACCTGATTCACTCAACTACGTTTTGACCCTTATTGTTACTTTCAAAGCTTTTAAAGACGGAGAAAACAGCTAAAACGGACTGTATGATGAGTGCTTGAGCTTACAATGTTTCCTTTAAGGAAATGACCTCTTTTCATCATTATCATCATGGTATGAAGGATTAGGCATAGTTTTAGAACCTGATTCACTCAACTATGTTTTGACCCTTATTGTTACTTTTAAAGCTTTTGCAGAAGGAGAAAACAGCTAAAATGCACTGTATGAAGAATGCTTGAGCTTACACTGTTTCTTTTAAGCAAATGACCTCTTTTCATCATTATCATCATGGTATGAAGGATTAGGCATAGTTTTAGAACCTGATTCACTCAACTACGTTTTGACCCTTATTGTTACTTTCAAAGCTTTTGCAGTAGGAGAAAACTTCTAAAACGGATTGTATGAAAAATGCTTGAGCTTACACTGTTTCCTTTAAGGAAATGACCTCTTTTCATCATTATCATTATGGTATGAAGGATTAGGCATAGTTTTAGAACCTGATTCACTCAACTACGTTTTGACCCTTATTGTTACTTTTAAAGCTTTTGCAGAAGGGGAAAACAGCTAAAACGCACTGTATGAAGAGTGCTTGAGCTTACACTGTTTCCTTTAAGGAAATGACCTCTTTTCATCATTATCATCATGGTATGAAGGATTAGGCATAGTTTTAGAACCTGATTCACTCAACTACGTTTTGACCCTTATTGTTACTTTCAAAGCTTTTAAAGACGGAGAAAACAGCTAAAACGGACTGTATGATGAAATGCTTGAGCTTACACTGTTTTCTTTAAGGAAATAACCTGTTTTCATCATTATCATCATGGTATGAATGATTAGGCATAGTTTTAGAACCTGATTCACTCAACTACGTTTTGACCCTTATTGTTACTTTCAAAGCTTTTAAAGACGGAGAAAACAGCTAAAACGGACTGTATGATGAGTGCTTGAGCTTACAATGTTTCCTTTAAGGAAATGACCTCTTTTCATCATTATCATCATGGTATGAAGGATTAGGCATAGTTTTAGAACCTGATTCACTCAACTATGTTTTGACCCTTATTGTTACTTTTAAAGCTTTTGCAGAAGGAGAAAACAGCTAAAATGCACTGTATGAAGAATGCTTGAGCTTACACTGTTTCTTTTAAGCAAATGACCTCTTTTCATCATTATCATCATGGTATGAAGGATTAGGCATAGTTTTAGAACCTGATTCACTCAACTACGTTTTGACCCTTATTGTTACTTTCAAAGCTTTTGCAGTAGGAGAAAACTTCTAAAACGGATTGTATGAAAAATGCTTGAGCTTACACTGTTTCCTTTAAGGAAATGACCTCTTTTCATCATTATCATTATGGTATGAAGGATTAGGCATAGTTTTAGAACCTGATTCACTCAACTACGTTTTGACCCTTATTGTTACTTTTAAAGCTTTTGCAGAAGGGGAAAACAGCTAAAACGCACTGTATGAAGAGTGCTTGAGCTTACACTGTTTCCTTTAAGGAAATGACCTCTTTTCATCATTATCATCATGGTATGAAGGATTAGGCATAGTTTTAGAACCTGATTCACTCAACTACGTTTTGACCCTTATTGTTACTTTCAAAGCTTTTAAAGACGGAGAAAACAGCTAAAACGGACTGTATGATGAAATGCTTGAGCTTACACTGTTTTCTTTAAGGAAATAACCTGTTTTCATCATTATCATCATGGTATGAATGATTAGGCATAGTTTTAGAACCTGATTCACTCAACTACGTTTTGACCCTTATTGTTACTTTTAAAGCTTTTGCAGAAGGGGAAAACAGCTAAAACGCACTGTATGAAGAGTGCTTGAGCTTACAATGTTTCCTTTAAGGAAATGACCTCTTTTCATCATTATCATCATGGTATGAAGGATTAGGCATAGTTTTAGAACCTGATTCACTCAACTATGTTTTGACCCTTATTGTTACTTTTAAAGCTTTTGCAGAAGGAGAAAACAGCTAAAATGCACTGTATGAAGAATGCTTGAGCTTACACTGTTTCTTTTAAGCAAATGACCTCTTTTCATCATTATCATCATGGTATGAAGGATTAGGCATAGTTTTAGAACCTGATTCACTCAACTACGTTTTGACCCTTATTGTTACTTTCAAAGCTTTTGCAGTAGGAGAAAACTTCTAAAACGGATTGTATGAAAAATGCTTGAGCTTACACTGTTTCCTTTAAGGAAATGACCTCTTTTCATCATTATCATTATGGTATGAAGGATTAGGCATAGTTTTAGAACCTGATTCACTCAACTACGTTTTGACCCTTATTGTTACTTTTAAAGCTTTTGCAGAAGGGGAAAACAGCTAAAACGCACTGTATGAAGAATGCTTGAGCTTACACTGGTTCTTTTAAGCAAATGACCTCTTTTCATCATTATCATCATGGTATGAAGGATTAGGCATAGTTTTAGAACCTGATTCACTCAACTACGTTTTGACCCTTATTGTTACTTTTAAAGCTTTTGCAGAAGGGGAAAACAGCTAAAACGCACTGTATGAAGAGTGCTTGAGCTTACACTGTTTCCTTTAAGGAAATGACCTCTTTTCATCATTATCATCATGGTATGAAGGATTAGGCATAGTTTTAGAACCTGATTCACTCAACTACGTTTTGACCCTTATTGTTACTTTCAAAGCTTTTAAAGACGGAGAAAACAGCTAAAACGGACTGTATGATGAAATGCTTGAGCTTACACTGTTTTCTTTAAGGAAATAACCTGTTTTCATCATTATCATCATGGTATGAATGATTAGGCATAGTTTTAGAACCTGATTCACTCAACTACGTTTTGACCCTTATTGTTACTTTTAAAGCTTTTGCAGAAGGGGAAAACAGCTAAAACGCACTGTATGAAGAGTGCTTGAGCTTACAATGTTTCCTTTAAGGAAATGACCTCTTTTCATCATTATCATCATGGTATGAAGGATTAGGCATAGTTTTAGAACCTGATTCACTCAACTATGTTTTGACCCTTATTGTTACTTTTAAAGCTTTTGCAGAAGGAGAAAACAGCTAAAATGCACTGTATGAAGAATGCTTGAGCTTACACTGTTTCTTTTAAGCAAATGACCTCTTTTCATCATTATCATCATGGTATGAAGGATTAGGCATAGTTTTAGAACCTGATTCACTCAACTACGTTTTGACCCTTATTGTTACTTTCAAAGCTTTTGCAGTAGGAGAAAACTTCTAAAACGGATTGTATGAAAAATGCTTGAGCTTACACTGTTTCCTTTAAGGAAATGACCTCTTTTCATCATTATCATTATGGTATGAAGGATTAGGCATAGTTTTAGAACCTGATTCACTCAACTACGTTTTGACCCTTATTGTTACTTTTAAAGCTTTTGCAGAAGGGGAAAACAGCTAAAACGCACTGTATGAAGAATGCTTGAGCTTACACTGGTTCTTTTAAGCAAATGACCTCTTTTCATCATTATCATCATGGTATGAAGGATTAGGCATAGTTTTAGAACCTGATTCACTCAACTACGTTTTGACCCTTATTGTTACTTTCAAAGCTTTTGCAGTAGGAGAAAACAGCTAAAACGGACTGTATGATGAAATGCTTGAGCTTACACTGTTTTCTTTAAGGAAATGACCTCTTTTCATCATTATCATCATGGTATGAAGGATTAGGCATAGTTTTAGAACCTGATTCACTCAACTATGTTTTGACCCTTATTGTTACTTTTAAAGCTTTTGCAGAAGGGGAAAACAGCTAAAACGCACTGTATGAAGAGTGCTTGAGCTTACAATGTTTCCTTTAAGGAAATGACCTCTTTTCATCATTATCATCATGGTATGAAGGATTAGGCATAGTTTTAGAACCTGATTCACTCAACTACGTTTTGACCCTTATTGTTACTTTTAAAGCTTTTGCAGAAGGGGAAAACAGCTAAAACGCACTGTATGAAGAGTGCTTGAGCTTACACTGTTTCCTTTAAGGAAATGACCTCTTTTCATCATTATCATCATGGTATGAAGGATTAGGCATAGTTTTAGAACCTGATTCACTCAACTACGTTTTGACCCTTATTGTTACTTTCAAAGCTTTTAAAGACGGAGAAAACAGCTAAAACGGACTGTATGATGAAATGCTTGAGCTTACACTGTTTTCTTTAAGGAAATAACCTGTTTTCATCTTTATCATCATGGTATGAAGGATTAGGCATAGTTTTAGAACCTGATTCACTCAACTATGTTTTGACCCTTATTGTTACTTTTAAAGCTTTTGCAGAAGGAGAAAACAGCTAAAATGCACTGTATGAAGAATGCTTGAGCTTACACTGTTTCTTTTAAGCAAATGACCTCTTTTCATCATTATCATCATGGTATGAAGGATTAGGCATAGTTTTAGAACCTGATTCACTCAACTACGTTTTGACCCTTATTGTTACTTTTAAAGCTTTTGCAGAAGGGGAAAACAGCTAAAACGCACTGTATGAAGAATGCTTGAGCTTACACTGTTTTTTAAGCAAATGACCTCTTTTCATCATTATCATCATGGTATGAAGGATTAGGCATAGTTTTAGAACCTGATTCACTCAACTATGTTTTGACCCTTATTGTTACTTTTAAAGCTTTTGCAGAAGGAGAAAACAGCTAAAATGCACTGTATGAAGAATGCTTGAGCTTACACTGTTTCTTTTAAGCAAATGACCTCTTTTCATCATTATCATCATGGTATGAAGGATTAGGCATAGTTTTAGAACCTGATTCACTCAACTACGTTTTGACCCTTATTGTTACTTTCAAAGCTTTTGCAGTAGGAGAAAACTTCTAAAACGGATTGTATGAAAAATGCTTGAGCTTACACTGTTTCCTTTAAGGAAATGACCTCTTTTCATCATTATCATTATGGTATGAAGGATTAGGCATAGTTTTAGAACCTGATTCACTCAACTACGTTTTGACCCTTATTGTTACTTTTAAAGCTTTTGCAGAAGGGGAAAACAGCTAAAACGCACTGTATGAAGAATGCTTGAGCTTACACTGGTTCTTTTAAGCAAATGACCTCTTTTCATCATTATCATCATGGTATGAAGGATTAGGCATAGTTTTAGAACCTGATTCACTCAACTACGTTTTGACCCTTATTGTTACTTTTAAAGCTTTTGCAGAAGGGGAAAACAGCTAAAACGCACTGTATGAAGAGTGCTTGAGCTTACACTGTTTCCTTTAAGGAAATGACCTCTTTTCATCATTATCATCATGGTATGAAGGATTAGGCATAGTTTTAGAACCTGATTCACTCAACTACGTTTTGACCCTTATTGTTACTTTCAAAGCTTTTAAAGACGGAGAAAACAGCTAAAACGGACTGTATGATGAAATGCTTGAGCTTACACTGTTTTCTTTAAGGAAATAACCTGTTTTCATCATTATCATCATGGTATGAATGATTAGGCATAGTTTTAGAACCTGATTCACTCAACTACGTTTTGACCCTTATTGTTACTTTCTGTCATGTTGCCCCTGTCGGACTCCTCCCCCGCCAGCTCTGCTCCACTCTTCCCACCAGCTGCAGTCAATCACCCTCGTCACCTCACCTCCTCTTAAGGAGCTGCAAAACCCTGTGCCGTCGTCAGTTCGTTGCCATTCAACGTCGACTCGCCAGGCCCCAGCCAAGCTTTGTCTTGTCCTGCCTTGCCTTTTCTATTTAAACTAACCATTGTTCTCGTGCCTCAGGAAACTGCTTCAGGAGCACGCCAGGGGGGACCTCCAGCCAAGCGGTATCACCCATCCTCGAGCCCGGACCTCGTCCAAGCCAAGTCCCTGTCTGCCGCACCGACACAATAAACCTGTACACTCTCCCACGACTTACCTGTCTTTTCTCTGGGTTCCAGCACCTGGGTTCGCCCCGTCAGGGTACCATGACACTTTCAAAGCTTTTGCAGTAGGAGAAAACTTCTAAAACGGATTGTATGAAGAATGCTTGACCTTACACTGTTTCCTTTAAGCAAATGACCTCTTTTCATCATTATCATCATGGTATGAAGGATTAGGCATAGTTTTAGAACCTGATTCACTCAACTACGTTTTGACCCTTATTGTTACTTTTAAAGCTTTTGCAGAAGGGGAAAACAGCTAAAACGCACTGTATGAAGAGTGCTTGAGCTTACACTGTTTCCTTTAAGGAAATGACCTCTTTTCATCATTATCATCATGGTATGAAGGATTAGGCATAGTTTTAGAACCTGATTCACTCAACTATGTTTTGACCCTTATTGTTACTTTTAAAGCTTTTGCAGAAGGAGAAAACAGCTAAAATGCACTGTATGAAGAATGCTTGAGCTTACACTGTTTCTTTTAAGCAAATGACCTCTTTTCATCATTATCATCATGGTATGAAGGATTAGGCATAGTTTTAGAACCTGATTCACTCAACTACGTTTTGACCCTTATTGTTACTTTCAAAGCTTTTGCAGTAGGAGAAAACAGCTAAAACGGACTGTATGATGAAATGCTTGAGCTTACACTGTTTTCTTTAAGGAAATGACCTCTTTTCATCATTATCATCATGGTATGAAGGATTAGGCATAGTTTTAGAACCTGATTCACTCAACTATGTTTTGACCCTTATTGTTACTTTTAAAGCTTTTGCAGAAGGGGAAAACAGCTAAAACGCACTGTATGAAGAGTGCTTGAGCTTACAATGTTTCCTTTAAGGAAATGACCTCTTTTCATCATTATCATCATGGTATGAAGGATTAGGCATAGTTTTAGAACCTGATTCACTCAACTATGTTTTGACCCTTATTGTTACTTTTAAAGCTTTTGCAGAAGGAGAAAACAGCTAAAATGCACTGTATGAAGAATGCTTGAGCTTACACTGTTTCTTTTAAGCAAATGACCTCTTTTCATCATTATCATCATGGTATGAAGGATTAGGCATAGTTTTAGAACCTGATTCACTCAACTACGTTTTGACCCTTATTGTTACTTTCAAAGCTTTTGCAGTAGGAGAAAACTTCTAAAACGGATTGTATGAAAAATGCTTGAGCTTACACTGTTTCCTTTAAGGAAATGACCTCTTTTCATCATTATCATTATGGTATGAAGGATTAGGCATAGTTTTAGAACCTGATTCACTCAACTACGTTTTGACCCTTATTGTTACTTTTAAAGCTTTTGCAGAAGGGGAAAACAGCTAAAACGCACTGTATGAAGAGTGCTTGAGCTTACACTGTTTCCTTTAAGGAAATGACCTCTTTTCATCATTATCATCATGGTATGAAGGATTAGGCATAGTTTTAGAACCTGATTCACTCAACTACGTTTTGACCCTTATTGTTACTTTCAAAGCTTTTAAAGACGGAGAAAACAGCTAAAACGGACTGTATGATGAAATGCTTGAGCTTACACTGTTTTCTTTAAGGAAATAACCTGTTTTCATCTTTATCATCATGGTATGAAGGATTAGGCATAGTTTTAGAACCTGATTCACTCAACTATGTTTTGACCCTTATTGTTACTTTTAAAGCTTTTGCAGAAGGAGAAAACAGCTAAAATGCACTGTATGAAGAATGCTTGAGCTTACACTGTTTCTTTTAAGCAAATGACCTCTTTTCATCATTATCATCATGGTATGAAGGATTAGGCATAGTTTTAGAACCTGATTCACTCAACTACGTTTTGACCCTTATTGTTACTTTTAAAGCTTTTGCAGAAGGGGAAAACAGCTAAAACGCACTGTATGAAGAATGCTTGAGCTTACACTGTTTTTTAAGCAAATGACCTCTTTTCATCATTATCATCATGGTATGAAGGATTAGGCATAGTTTTAGAACCTGATTCACTCAACTACGTTTTGACCCTTATTGTTACTTTCAAAGCTTTTAAAGACGGAGAAAACAGCTAAAACGGACTGTATGATGAAATGCTTGAGCTTACACTGTTTTCTTTAAGGAAATAACCTGTTTTCATCATTATCATCATGGTATGAATGATTAGGCATAGTTTTAGAACCTGATTCACTCAACTACGTTTTGACCCTTATTGTTACTTTTAAAGCTTTTGCAGAAGGAGAAAACAGCTCAAATGCACTGTATGAAGAATGCTTGAGCTTACACTGTTTCTTTTAAGCAAATGACCTCTTTTCATCATTATCATCATGGTATGAAGGATTAGGCATAGTTTTAGAACCTGATTCACTCAACTACGTTTTGACCCTTATTGTTACTTTCAAAGCTTTTAAAGACGGAGAAAACAGCTAAAACGGACTGTATGATGAAATGCTTGAGCTTACACTGTTTTCTTTAAGGAAATAACCTGTTTTCATCATTATCATCATGGTATGAATGATTAGGCATAGTTTTAGAACCTGATTCACTCAACTACGTTTTGACCCTTATTGTTACTTTCAAAGCTTTTAAAGACGGAGAAAACAGCTAAAACGGACTGTATGATGAGTGCTTGAGCTTACAATGTTTCCTTTAAGGAAATGACCTCTTTTCATCATTATCATCATGGTATGAAGGATTAGGCATAGTTTTAGAACCTGATTCACTCAACTATGTTTTGACCCTTATTGTTACTTTTAAAGCTTTTGCAGAAGGAGAAAACAGCTAAAATGCACTGTATGAAGAATGCTTGAGCTTACACTGTTTCTTTTAAGCAAATGACCTCTTTTCATCATTATCATCATGGTATGAAGGATTAGGCATAGTTTTAGAACCTGATTCACTCAACTACGTTTTGACCCTTATTGTTACTTTTAAAGCTTTTGCAGAAGGGGAAAACAGCTAAAACGCACTGTATGAAGAATGCTTGAGCTTACACTGTTTTTTAAGCAAATGACCTCTTTTCATCATTATCATCATGGTATGAAGGATTAGGCATAGTTTTAGAACCTGATTCACTCAACTACGTTTTGACCCTTATTGTTACTTTCAAAGCTTTTAAAGACGGAGAAAACAGCTAAAACGGACTGTATGATGAAATGCTTGAGCTTACACTGTTTTCTTTAAGGAAATAACCTGTTTTCATCATTATCATCATGGTATGAATGATTAGGCATAGTTTTAGAACCTGATTCACTCAACTACGTTTTGACCCTTATTGTTACTTTCTGTCATGTTGCCCCTGTCGGACTCCTCCCCCGCCAGCTCTGCTCCACTCTTCCCACCAGCTGCAGTCAATCACCCTCGTCACCTCACCTCCTCTTAAGGAGCTGCAAAACCCTGTGCCGTCGTCAGTTCGTTGCCATTCAACGTCGACTCGCCAGGCCCCAGCCAAGCTTTGTCTTGTCCTGCCTTGCCTTTTCTATTTAAACTAACCATTGTTCTCGTGCCTCAGGAAACTGCTTCAGGAGCACGCCAGGGGGGACCTCCAGCCAAGCGGTATCACCCATCCTCGAGCCCGGACCTCGTCCAAGCCAAGTCCCTGTCTGCCGCACCGACACAATAAACCTGTACACTCTCCCACGACTTACCTGTCTTTTCTCTGGGTTCCAGCACCTGGGTTCGCCCCGTCAGGGTACCATGACACTTTCAAAGCTTTTGCAGTAGGAGAAAACTTCTAAAACGGATTGTATGAAGAATGCTTGACCTTACACTGTTTCCTTTAAGCAAATGACCTCTTTTCATCATTATCATCATGGTATGAAGGATTAGGCATAGTTTTAGAACCTGATTCACTCAACTACGTTTTGACCCTTATTGTTACTTTTAAAGCTTTTGCAGAAGGGGAAAACAGCTAAAACGCACTGTATGAAGAGTGCTTGAGCTTACACTGTTTCCTTTAAGGAAATGACCTCTTTTCATCATTATCATCATGGTATGAAGGATTAGGCATAGTTTTAGAACCTGATTCACTCAACTATGTTTTGACCCTTATTGTTACTTTTAAAGCTTTTGCAGAAGGAGAAAACAGCTAAAATGCACTGTATGAAGAATGCTTGAGCTTACACTGTTTCTTTTAAGCAAATGACCTCTTTTCATCATTATCATCATGGTATGAAGGATTAGGCATAGTTTTAGAACCTGATTCACTCAACTACGTTTTGACCCTTATTGTTACTTTCAAAGCTTTTGCAGTAGGAGAAAACAGCTAAAACGGACTGTATGATGAAATGCTTGAGCTTACACTGTTTTCTTTAAGGAAATGACCTCTTTTCATCATTATCATCATGGTATGAAGGATTAGGCATAGTTTTAGAACCTGATTCACTCAACTATGTTTTGACCCTTATTGTTACTTTTAAAGCTTTTGCAGAAGGGGAAAACAGCTAAAACGCACTGTATGAAGAGTGCTTGAGCTTACAATGTTTCCTTTAAGGAAATGACCTCTTTTCATCATTATCATCATGGTATGAAGGATTAGGCATAGTTTTAGAACCTGATTCACTCAACTATGTTTTGACCCTTATTGTTACTTTTAAAGCTTTTGCAGAAGGAGAAAACAGCTAAAATGCACTGTATGAAGAATGCTTGAGCTTACACTGTTTCTTTTAAGCAAATGACCTCTTTTCATCATTATCATCATGGTATGAAGGATTAGGCATAGTTTTAGAACCTGATTCACTCAACTACGTTTTGACCCTTATTGTTACTTTCAAAGCTTTTGCAGTAGGAGAAAACTTCTAAAACGGATTGTATGAAAAATGCTTGAGCTTACACTGTTTCCTTTAAGGAAATGACCTCTTTTCATCATTATCATTATGGTATGAAGGATTAGGCATAGTTTTAGAACCTGATTCACTCAACTACGTTTTGACCCTTATTGTTACTTTTAAAGCTTTTGCAGAAGGGGAAAACAGCTAAAACGCACTGTATGAAGAGTGCTTGAGCTTACACTGTTTCCTTTAAGGAAATGACCTCTTTTCATCATTATCATCATGGTATGAAGGATTAGGCATAGTTTTAGAACCTGATTCACTCAACTACGTTTTGACCCTTATTGTTACTTTCAAAGCTTTTAAAGACGGAGAAAACAGCTAAAACGGACTGTATGATGAAATGCTTGAGCTTACACTGTTTTCTTTAAGGAAATAACCTGTTTTCATCTTTATCATCATGGTATGAAGGATTAGGCATAGTTTTAGAACCTGATTCACTCAACTATGTTTTGACCCTTATTGTTACTTTTAAAGCTTTTGCAGAAGGAGAAAACAGCTAAAATGCACTGTATGAAGAATGCTTGAGCTTACACTGTTTCTTTTAAGCAAATGACCTCTTTTCATCATTATCATCATGGTATGAAGGATTAGGCATAGTTTTAGAACCTGATTCACTCAACTACGTTTTGACCCTTATTGTTACTTTTAAAGCTTTTGCAGAAGGGGAAAACAGCTAAAACGCACTGTATGAAGAATGCTTGAGCTTACACTGTTTTTTAAGCAAATGACCTCTTTTCATCATTATCATCATGGTATGAAGGATTAGGCATAGTTTTAGAACCTGATTCACTCAACTACGTTTTGACCCTTATTGTTACTTTCAAAGCTTTTAAAGACGGAGAAAACAGCTAAAACGGACTGTATGATGAAATGCTTGAGCTTACACTGTTTTCTTTAAGGAAATAACCTGTTTTCATCATTATCATCATGGTATGAATGATTAGGCATAGTTTTAGAACCTGATTCACTCAACTACGTTTTGACCCTTATTGTTACTTTCAAAGCTTTTAAAGACGGAGAAAACAGCTAAAACGGACTGTATGATGAGTGCTTGAGCTTACAATGTTTCCTTTAAGGAAATGACCTCTTTTCATCATTATCATCATGGTATGAAGGATTAGGCATAGTTTTAGAACCTGATTCACTCAACTATGTTTTGACCCTTATTGTTACTTTTAAAGCTTTTGCAAAAGGAGAAAACAGCTAAAATGCACTGTATGAAGAATGCTTGAGCTTACACTGTTTCTTTTAAGCAAATGACCTCTTTTCATCATTATCATCATGGTATGAAGGATTAGGCATAGTTTTAGAACCTGATTCACTCAACTACGTTTTGACCCTTATTGTTACTTTCAAAGCTTTTGCAGTAGGAGAAAACTTCTAAAACGGATTGTATGAAAAATGCTTGAGCTTACACTGTTTCCTTTAAGGAAATGACCTCTTTTCATCATTATCATTATGGTATGAAGGATTAGGCATAGTTTTAGAACCTGATTCACTCAACTACGTTTTGACCCTTATTGTTACTTTTAAAGCTTTTGCAGAAGGGGAAAACAGCTAAAACGCACTGTATGAAGAGTGCTTGAGCTTACACTGTTTCCTTTAAGGAAATGACCTCTTTTCATCATTATCATCATGGTATGAAGGATTAGGCATAGTTTTAGAACCTGATTCACTCAACTACGTTTTGACCCTTATTGTTACTTTCAAAGCTTTTAAAGACGGAGAAAACAGCTAAAACGGACTGTATGATGAAATGCTTGAGCTTACACTGTTTTCTTTAAGGAAATAACCTGTTTTCATCATTATCATCATGGTATGAATGATTAGGCATAGTTTTAGAACCTGATTCACTCAACTACGTTTTGACCCTTATTGTTACTTTCAAAGCTTTTAAAGACGGAGAAAACAGCTAAAACGGACTGTATGATGAGTGCTTGAGCTTACAATGTTTCCTTTAAGGAAATGACCTCTTTTCATCATTATCATCATGGTATGAAGGATTAGGCATAGTTTTAGAACCTGATTCACTCAACTATGTTTTGACCCTTATTGTTACTTTTAAAGCTTTTGCAGAAGGAGAAAACAGCTAAAATGCACTGTATGAAGAATGCTTGAGCTTACACTGTTTCTTTTAAGCAAATGACCTCTTTTCATCATTATCATCATGGTATGAAGGATTAGGCATAGTTTTAGAACCTGATTCACTCAACTACGTTTTGACCCTTATTGTTACTTTCAAAGCTTTTGCAGTAGGAGAAAACTTCTAAAACGGATTGTATGAAAAATGCTTGAGCTTACACTGTTTCCTTTAAGGAAATGACCTCTTTTCATCATTATCATTATGGTATGAAGGATTAGGCATAGTTTTAGAACCTGATTCACTCAACTACGTTTTGACCCTTATTGTTACTTTTAAAGCTTTTGCAGAAGGGGAAAACAGCTAAAACGCACTGTATGAAGAGTGCTTGAGCTTACACTGTTTCCTTTAAGGAAATGACCTCTTTTCATCATTATCATCATGGTATGAAGGATTAGGCATAGTTTTAGAACCTGATTCACTCAACTACGTTTTGACCCTTATTGTTACTTTCAAAGCTTTTAAAGACGGAGAAAACAGCTAAAACGGACTGTATGATGAAATGCTTGAGCTTACACTGTTTTCTTTAAGGAAATAACCTGTTTTCATCATTATCATCATGGTATGAATGATTAGGCATAGTTTTAGAACCTGATTCACTCAACTACGTTTTGACCCTTATTGTTACTTTTAAAGCTTTTGCAGAAGGGGAAAACAGCTAAAACGCACTGTATGAAGAGTGCTTGAGCTTACAATGTTTCCTTTAAGGAAATGACCTCTTTTCATCATTATCATCATGGTATGAAGGATTAGGCATAGTTTTAGAACCTGATTCACTCAACTATGTTTTGACCCTTATTGTTACTTTTAAAGCTTTTGCAGAAGGAGAAAACAGCTAAAATGCACTGTATGAAGAATGCTTGAGCTTACACTGTTTCTTTTAAGCAAATGACCTCTTTTCATCATTATCATCATGGTATGAAGGATTAGGCATAGTTTTAGAACCTGATTCACTCAACTACGTTTTGACCCTTATTGTTACTTTCAAAGCTTTTGCAGTAGGAGAAAACTTCTAAAACGGATTGTATGAAAAATGCTTGAGCTTACACTGTTTCCTTTAAGGAAATGACCTCTTTTCATCATTATCATTATGGTATGAAGGATTAGGCATAGTTTTAGAACCTGATTCACTCAACTACGTTTTGACCCTTATTGTTACTTTTAAAGCTTTTGCAGAAGGGGAAAACAGCTAAAACGCACTGTATGAAGAATGCTTGAGCTTACACTGGTTCTTTTAAGCAAATGACCTCTTTTCATCATTATCATCATGGTATGAAGGATTAGGCATAGTTTTAGAACCTGATTCACTCAACTACGTTTTGACCCTTATTGTTACTTTTAAAGCTTTTGCAGAAGGGGAAAACAGCTAAAACGCACTGTATGAAGAGTGCTTGAGCTTACACTGTTTCCTTTAAGGAAATGACCTCTTTTCATCATTATCATCATGGTATGAAGGATTAGGCATAGTTTTAGAACCTGATTCACTCAACTACGTTTTGACCCTTATTGTTACTTTCAAAGCTTTTAAAGACGGAGAAAACAGCTAAAACGGACTGTATGATGAAATGCTTGAGCTTACACTGTTTTCTTTAAGGAAATAACCTGTTTTCATCATTATCATCATGGTATGAATGATTAGGCATAGTTTTAGAACCTGATTCACTCAACTACGTTTTGACCCTTATTGTTACTTTTAAAGCTTTTGCAGAAGGGGAAAACAGCTAAAACGCACTGTATGAAGAGTGCTTGAGCTTACAATGTTTCCTTTAAGGAAATGACCTCTTTTCATCATTATCATCATGGTATGAAGGATTAGGCATAGTTTTAGAACCTGATTCACTCAACTATGTTTTGACCCTTATTGTTACTTTTAAAGCTTTTGCAGAAGGAGAAAACAGCTAAAATGCACTGTATGAAGAATGCTTGAGCTTACACTGTTTCTTTTAAGCAAATGACCTCTTTTCATCATTATCATCATGGTATGAAGGATTAGGCATAGTTTTAGAACCTGATTCACTCAACTACGTTTTGACCCTTATTGTTACTTTCAAAGCTTTTGCAGTAGGAGAAAACTTCTAAAACGGATTGTATGAAAAATGCTTGAGCTTACACTGTTTCCTTTAAGGAAATGACCTCTTTTCATCATTATCATTATGGTATGAAGGATTAGGCATAGTTTTAGAACCTGATTCACTCAACTACGTTTTGACCCTTATTGTTACTTTTAAAGCTTTTGCAGAAGGGGAAAACAGCTAAAACGCACTGTATGAAGAATGCTTGAGCTTACACTGGTTCTTTTAAGCAAATGACCTCTTTTCATCATTATCATCATGGTATGAAGGATTAGGCATAGTTTTAGAACCTGATTCACTCAACTACGTTTTGACCCTTATTGTTACTTTCAAAGCTTTTAAAGACGGAGAAAACAGCTAAAACGCACTGTATGATGAAATGCTTGAGCTTACACTGTTTTCTTTAAGGAAATAACCTGTTTTCATCTTTATCATCATGGTATGAAGGATTAGGCATAGTTTTAGAACCTGATTCACTCAACTATGTTTTGACCCTTATTGTTACTTTTAAAGCTTTTGCAGAAGGAGAAAACAGCTAAAATGCACTGTATGAAGAATGCTTGAGCTTACACTGTTTCTTTTAAGCAAATGACCTCTTTTCATCATTATCATTATGGTATGAAGGATTAGGCATAGTTTTAGAACCTGATTCACTCAACTACGTTTTGACCCTTATTGTTACTTTTAAAGCTTTTGCAGAAGGGGAAAACAGCTAAAACGCACTGTATGAAGAATGCTTGAGCTTACACTGGTTCTTTTAAGCAAATGACCTCTTTTCATCATTATCATCATGGTATGAAGGATTAGGCATAGTTTTAGAACCTGATTCACTCAACTACGTTTTGACCCTTATTGTTACTTTCAAAGCTTTTAAAGACGGAGAAAACAGCTAAAACGCACTGTATGATGAAATGCTTGAGCTTACACTGTTTTCTTTAAGGAAATAACCTGTTTTCATCTTTATCATCATGGTATGAAGGATTAGGCATAGTTTTAGAACCTGATTCACTCAACTATGTTTTGACCCTTATTGTTACTTTTAAAGCTTTTGCAGAAGGAGAAAACAGCTAAAATGCACTGTATGAAGAATGCTTGAGCTTACACTGTTTCTTTTAAGCAAATGACCTCTTTTCATCATTATCATCATGGTATGAAGGATTAGGCATAGTTTTAGAACCTGATTCACTCAACTACGTTTTGACCCTTATTGTTACTTTTAAAGCTTTTGCAGAAGGGGAAAACAGCTAAAACGCACTGTATGAAGAATGCTTGAGCTTACACTGTTTTTTAAGCAAATGACCTCTTTTCATCATTATCATCATGGTATGAAGGATTAGGCATAGTTTTAGAACCTGATTCACTCAACTACGTTTTGACCCTTATTGTTACTTTCAAAGCTTTTAAAGACGGAGAAAACAGCTAAAACGGACTGTATGATGAAATGCTTGAGCTTACACTGTTTTCTTTAAGGAAATAACCTGTTTTCATCATTATCATCATGGTATGAATGATTAGGCATAGTTTTAGAACCTGATTCACTCAACTACGTTTTGACCCTTATTGTTACTTTTAAAGCTTTTGCAGAAGGAGAAAACAGCTCAAATGCACTGTATGAAGAATGCTTGAGCTTACACTGTTTCTTTTAAGCAAATGACCTCTTTTCATCATTATCATCATGGTATGAAGGATTAGGCATAGTTTTAGAACCTGATTCACTCAACTACGTTTTGACCCTTATTGTTACTTTCAAAGCTTTTAAAGACGGAGAAAACAGCTAAAACGGACTGTATGATGAAATGCTTGAGCTTACACTGTTTTCTTTAAGGAAATAACCTGTTTTCATCATTATCATCATGGTATGAATGATTAGGCATAGTTTTAGAACCTGATTCACTCAACTACGTTTTGACCCTTATTGTTACTTTCAAAGCTTTTAAAGACGGAGAAAACAGCTAAAACGGACTGTATGATGAGTGCTTGAGCTTACAATGTTTCCTTTAAGGAAATGACCTCTTTTCATCATTATCATCATGGTATGAAGGATTAGGCATAGTTTTAGAACCTGATTCACTCAACTATGTTTTGACCCTTATTGTTACTTTTAAAGCTTTTGCAGAAGGAGAAAACAGCTAAAATGCACTGTATGAAGAATGCTTGAGCTTACACTGTTTCTTTTAAGCAAATGACCTCTTTTCATCATTATCATCATGGTATGAAGGATTAGGCATAGTTTTAGAACCTGATTCACTCAACTACGTTTTGACCCTTATTGTTACTTTCAAAGCTTTTGCAGTAGGAGAAAACTTCTAAAACGGATTGTATGAAAAATGCTTGAGCTTACACTGTTTCCTTTAAGGAAATGACCTCTTTTCATCATTATCATTATGGTATGAAGGATTAGGCATAGTTTTAGAACCTGATTCACTCAACTACGTTTTGACCCTTATTGTTACTTTTAAAGCTTTTGCAGAAGGGGAAAACAGCTAAAACGCACTGTATGAAGAGTGCTTGAGCTTACACTGTTTCCTTTAAGGAAATTACCTCTTTTCATCATTATCATCATGGTATGAAGGATTAGGCATAGTTTTAGAACCTGATTCACTCAACTACGTTTTGACCCTTATTGTTACTTTCAAAGCTTTTAAAGACGGAGAAAACAGCTAAAACGGACTGTATGATGAAATGCTTGAGCTTACACTGTTTTCTTTAAGGAAATGACCTCTTTTCATCATTATCATCATGGTATGAAGGATTAGGCATAGTTTTAGAACCTGATTCACTCAACTACGTTTTGACCCTTATTGTTACTTTCAAAGCTTTTAAAGACGGAGAAAACAGCTAAAACGCACTGTATGATGAAATGCTTGAGCTTACACTGTTTTCTTTAAGGAAATAACCTGTTTTCATCTTTATCATCATGGTATGAAGGATTAGGCATAGTTTTAGAACCTGATTCACTCAACTATGTTTTGACCCTTATTGTTACTTTTAAAGCTTTTGCAGAAGGAGAAAACAGCTAAAATGCACTGTATGAAGAATGCTTGAGCTTACACTGTTTCTTTTAAGCAAATGACCTCTTTTCATCATTATCATTATGGTATGAAGGATTAGGCATAGTTTTAGAACCTGATTCACTCAACTACGTTTTGACCCTTATTGTTACTTTTAAAGCTTTTGCAGAAGGGGAAAACAGCTAAAACGCACTGTATGAAGAATGCTTGAGCTTACACTGGTTCTTTTAAGCAAATGACCTCTTTTCATCATTATCATCATGGTATGAAGGATTAGGCATAGTTTTAGAACCTGATTCACTCAACTACGTTTTGACCCTTATTGTTACTTTCAAAGCTTTTAAAGACGGAGAAAACAGCTAAAGCGCACTGTATGATGAAATGCTTGAGCTTACACTGTTTTCTTTAAGGAAATAACCTGTTTTCATCTTTATCATCATGGTATGAAGGATTAGGCATAGTTTTAGAACCTGATTCACTCAACTATGTTTTGACCCTTATTGTTACTTTTAAAGCTTTTGCAGAAGGAGAAAACAGCTAAAATGCACTGTATGAAGAATGCTTGAGCTTACACTGTTTCTTTTAAGCAAATGACCTCTTTTCATCATTATCATCATGGTATGAAGGATTAGGCATAGTTTTAGAACCTGATTCACTCAACTACGTTTTGACCCTTATTGTTACTTTTAAAGCTTTTGCAGAAGGGGAAAACAGCTAAAACGCACTGTATGAAGAATGCTTGAGCTTACACTGTTTTTTAAGCAAATGACCTCTTTTCATCATTATCATCATGGTATGAAGGATTAGGCATAGTTTTAGAACCTGATTCACTCAACTACGTTTTGACCCTTATTGTTACTTTCAAAGCTTTTAAAGACGGAGAAAACAGCTAAAACGGACTGTATGATGAAATGCTTGAGCTTACACTGTTTTCTTTAAGGAAATAACCTGTTTTCATCATTATCATCATGGTATGAATGATTAGGCATAGTTTTAGAACCTGATTCACTCAACTACGTTTTGACCCTTATTGTTACTTTTAAAGCTTTTGCAGAAGGAGAAAACAGCTCAAATGCACTGTATGAAGAATGCTTGAGCTTACACTGTTTCTTTTAAGCAAATGACCTCTTTTCATCATTATCATCATGGTATGAAGGATTAGGCATAGTTTTAGAACCTGATTCACTCAACTACGTTTTGACCCTTATTGTTACTTTCAAAGCTTTTAAAGACGGAGAAAACAGCTAAAACGGACTGTATGATGAAATGCTTGAGCTTACACTGTTTTCTTTAAGGAAATAACCTGTTTTCATCATTATCATCATGGTATGAATGATTAGGCATAGTTTTAGAACCTGATTCACTCAACTACGTTTTGACCCTTATTGTTACTTTCAAAGCTTTTAAAGACGGAGAAAACAGCTAAAACGGACTGTATGATGAGTGCTTGAGCTTACAATGTTTCCTTTAAGGAAATGACCTCTTTTCATCATTATCATCATGGTATGAAGGATTAGGCATAGTTTTAGAACCTGATTCACTCAACTATGTTTTGACCCTTATTGTTACTTTTAAAGCTTTTGCAGAAGGAGAAAACAGCTAAAATGCACTGTATGAAGAATGCTTGAGCTTACACTGTTTCTTTTAAGCAAATGACCTCTTTTCATCATTATCATCATGGTATGAAGGATTAGGCATAGTTTTAGAACCTGATTCACTCAACTACGTTTTGACCCTTATTGTTACTTTCAAAGCTTTTGCAGTAGGAGAAAACTTCTAAAACGGATTGTATGAAAAATGCTTGAGCTTACACTGTTTCCTTTAAGGAAATGACCTCTTTTCATCATTATCATTATGGTATGAAGGATTAGGCATAGTTTTAGAACCTGATTCACTCAACTACGTTTTGACCCTTATTGTTACTTTTAAAGCTTTTGCAGAAGGGGAAAACAGCTAAAACGCACTGTATGAAGAGTGCTTGAGCTTACACTGTTTCCTTTAAGGAAATGACCTCTTTTCATCATTATCATCATGGTATGAAGGATTAGGCATAGTTTTAGAACCTGATTCACTCAACTACGTTTTGACCCTTATTGTTACTTTCAAAGCTTTTAAAGACGGAGAAAACAGCTAAAACGGACTGTATGATGAAATGCTTGAGCTTACACTGTTTTCTTTAAGGAAATGACCTCTTTTCATCATTATCATCATGGTATGAAGGATTAGGCATAGTTTTAGAACCTGATTCACTCAACTATGTTTTGACCCTTATTGTTACTTTTAAAGCTTTTGCAGAAGGGGAAAACAGCTAAAACGCACTGTATGAAGAGTGCTTGAGCTTACAATGTTTCCTTTAAGGAAATGACCTCTTTTCATCATTATCATCATGGTATGAAGGATTAGGCATAGTTTTAGAACCTGATTCACTCAACTATGTTTTGACCCTTATTGTTACTTTTAAAGCTTTTGCAGAAGGAGAAAACAGCTAAAATGCACTGTATGAAGAATGCTTGAGCTTACACTGTTTCTTTTAAGCAAATGACCTCTTTTCATCATTATCATCATGGTATGAAGGATTAGGCATAGTTTTAGAACCTGATTCACTCAACTACGTTTTGACCCTTATTGTTACTTTCAAAGCTTTTGCAGTAGGAGAAAACTTCTAAAACGGATTGTATGAAAAATGCTTGAGCTTACACTGTTTCCTTTAAGGAAATGACCTCTTTTCATCATTATCATTATGGTATGAAGGATTAGGCATAGTTTTAGAACCTGATTCACTCAACTACGTTTTGACCCTTATTGTTACTTTTAAAGCTTTTGCAGAAGGGGAAAACAGCTAAAACGCACTGTATGAAGAGTGCTAGAGCTTACACTGTTTCCTTTAAGGAAATGACCTCTTTTCATCATTATCATCATGGTATGAAGGATTAGGCATAGTTTTAGAACCTGATTCACTCAACTATGTTTTGACCCTTATTGTTACTTTTAAAGCTTTTGCAGAAGGGGAAAACAGCTAAAACGCACTGTATGAAGAGTGCTTGAGCTTACAATGTTTCCTTTAAGGAAATGACCTCTTTTCATCATTATCATCATGGTATGAAGGATTAGGCATAGTTTTAGAACCTGATTCACTCAACTATGTTTTGACCCTTATTGTTACTTTTAAAGCTTTTGCAGAAGGAGAAAACAGCTAAAATGCACTGTATGAAGAATGCTTGAGCTTACACTGTTTCCTTTAAGGAAATGACCTCTTTTCATCATTATCATCATGGTATGAAGGATTAGGCATAGTTTTAGAACCTGATTCACTCAACTACGTTTTGACCCTTATTGTTACTTTCAAAGCTTTTGCAGTAGGAGAAAACTTCTAAAACGGATTGTATGAAAAATGCTTGAGCTTACACTGTTTCCTTTAAGGAAATGACCTCTTTTCATCATTATCATTATGGTATGAAGGATTAGGCATAGTTTTAGAACCTGATTCACTCAACTACGTTTTGACCCTTATTGTTACTTTTAAAGCTTTTGCAGAAGGGGAAAACAGCTAAAACGCACTGTATGAAGAGTGCTTGAGCTTACACTGTTTCCTTTAAGGAAATGACCTCTTTTCATCATTATCATCATGGTATGAAGGATTAGGCATAGTTTTAGAACCTGATTCACTCAACTACGTTTTGACCCTTATTGTTACTTTCAAAGCTTTTAAAGACGGAGAAAACAGCTAAAACGGACTGTATGATGAAATGCTTGAGCTTACACTGTTTTCTTTAAGGAAATGACCTCTTTTCATCATTATCATCATGGTATGAAGGATTAGGCATAGTTTTAGAACCTGATTCACTCAACTACGTTTTGACCCTTATTGTTACTTTCAAAGCTTTTAAAGACGGAGAAAACAGCTAAAACGCACTGTATGATGAAATGCTTGAGCTTACACTGTTTTCTTTAAGGAAATGACCTCTTTTCATCATTATCATCATGGTATGAAGGATTAGGCATAGTTTTAGAACCTGATTCACTCAACTACGTTTTGACCCTTATTGTTACTTTCAAAGCTTTTGCAGTAGGAGAAAACTTCTAAAACGGATTGTATGAAAAATGCTTGAGCTTACACTGTTTCCTTTAAGGAAATGACCTCTTTTCATCATTATCATTATGGTATGAAGGATTAGGCATAGTTTTAGAACCTGATTCACTCAACTACGTTTTGACCCTTATTGTTACTTTCAAAGCTTTTAAAGACGGAGAAAACAGCTAAAACGGACTGTATGATGAAATGCTTGAGCTTACACTGTTTTCTTTAAGGAAATGACCTGTTTTCATCATTATCATCATGGTATGAATGATTAGGCATAGTTTTAGAACCTGATTCACTCAACTACGTTTTGACCCTTATTGTTACTTTCAAAGCTTTTAAAGACGGAGAAAACAGCTAAAACGGACTGTATGATGAGTGCTTGAGCTTACAATGTTTCCTTTAAGGAAATGACCTCTTTTCATCATTATCATCATGGTATGAAGGATTAGGCATAGTTTTAGAACCTGATTCACTCAACTATGTTTTGACCCTTATTGTTACTTTTAAAGCTTTTGCAGAAGGAGAAAACAGCTAAAATGCACTGTATGAAGAATGCTTGAGCTTACACTGTTTCTTTTAAGCAAATGACCTCTTTTCATCATTATCATCATGGTATGAAGGATTAGGCATAGTTTTAGAACCTGATTCACTCAACTACGTTTTGACCCTTATTGTTACTTTCAAAGCTTTTGCAGTAGGAGAAAACTTCTAAAACGGATTGTATGAAAAATGCTTGAGCTTACACTGTTTCCTTTAAGGAAATGACCTCTTTTCATCATTATCATTATGGTATGAAGGATTAGGCATAGTTTTAGAACCTGATTCACTCAACTACGTTTTGACCCTTATTGTTACTTTTAAAGCTTTTGCAGAAGGGGAAAACAGCTAAAACGCACTGTATGAAGAGTGCTTGAGCTTACACTGTTTCCTTTAAGGAAATTACCTCTTTTCATCATTATCATCATGGTATGAAGGATTAGGCATAGTTTTAGAACCTGATTCACTCAACTACGTTTTGACCCTTATTGTTACTTTCAAAGCTTTTAAAGACGGAGAAAACAGCTAAAACGGACTGTATGATGAAATGCTTGAGCTTACACTGTTTTCTTTAAGGAAATGACCTCTTTTCATCATTATCATCATGGTATGAAGGATTAGGCATAGTTTTAGAACCTGATTCACTCAACTACGTTTTGACCCTTATTGTTACTTTCAAAGCTTTTAAAGACGGAGAAAACAGCTAAAACGCACTGTATGATGAAATGCTTGAGCTTACACTGTTTTCTTTAAGGAAATAACCTGTTTTCATCTTTATCATCATGGTATGAAGGATTAGGCATAGTTTTAGAACCTGATTCACTCAACTATGTTTTGACCCTTATTGTTACTTTTAAAGCTTTTGCAGAAGGAGAAAACAGCTAAAATGCACTGTATGAAGAATGCTTGAGCTTACACTGTTTCTTTTAAGCAAATGACCTCTTTTCATCATTATCATTATGGTATGAAGGATTAGGCATAGTTTTAGAACCTGATTCACTCAACTACGTTTTGACCCTTATTGTTACTTTTAAAGCTTTTGCAGAAGGGGAAAACAGCTAAAACGCACTGTATGAAGAATGCTTGAGCTTACACTGGTTCTTTTAAGCAAATGACCTCTTTTCATCATTATCATCATGGTATGAAGGATTAGGCATAGTTTTAGAACCTGATTCACTCAACTACGTTTTGACCCTTATTGTTACTTTCAAAGCTTTTAAAGACGGAGAAAACAGCTAAAGCGCACTGTATGATGAAATGCTTGAGCTTACACTGTTTTCTTTAAGGAAATAACCTGTTTTCATCTTTATCATCATGGTATGAAGGATTAGGCATAGTTTTAGAACCTGATTCACTCAACTATGTTTTGACCCTTATTGTTACTTTTAAAGCTTTTGCAGAAGGAGAAAACAGCTAAAATGCACTGTATGAAGAATGCTTGAGCTTACACTGTTTCTTTTAAGCAAATGACCTCTTTTCATCATTATCATCATGGTATGAAGGATTAGGCATAGTTTTAGAACCTGATTCACTCAACTACGTTTTGACCCTTATTGTTACTTTTAAAGCTTTTGCAGAAGGGGAAAACAGCTAAAACGCACTGTATGAAGAATGCTTGAGCTTACACTGTTTTTTAAGCAAATGACCTCTTTTCATCATTATCATCATGGTATGAAGGATTAGGCATAGTTTTAGAACCTGATTCACTCAACTACGTTTTGACCCTTATTGTTACTTTCAAAGCTTTTAAAGACGGAGAAAACAGCTAAAACGGACTGTATGATGAAATGCTTGAGCTTACACTGTTTTCTTTAAGGAAATAACCTGTTTTCATCATTATCATCATGGTATGAATGATTAGGCATAGTTTTAGAACCTGATTCACTCAACTACGTTTTGACCCTTATTGTTACTTTCAAAGCTTTTAAAGACGGAGAAAACAGCTAAAACGGACTGTATGATGAGTGCTTGAGCTTACAATGTTTCCTTTAAGGAAATGACCTCTTTTCATCATTATCATCATGGTATGAAGGATTAGGCATAGTTTTAGAACCTGATTCACTCAACTATGTTTTGACCCTTATTGTTACTTTTAAAGCTTTTGCAGAAGGAGAAAACAGCTAAAATGCACTGTATGAAGAATGCTTGAGCTTACACTGTTTCTTTTAAGCAAATGACCTCTTTTCATCATTATCATCATGGTATGAAGGATTAGGCATAGTTTTAGAACCTGATTCACTCAACTACGTTTTGACCCTTATTGTTACTTTCAAAGCTTTTGCAGTAGGAGAAAACTTCTAAAACGGATTGTATGAAAAATGCTTGAGCTTACACTGTTTCCTTTAAGGAAATGACCTCTTTTCATCATTATCATTATGGTATGAAGGATTAGGCATAGTTTTAGAACCTGATTCACTCAACTACGTTTTGACCCTTATTGTTACTTTTAAAGCTTTTGCAGAAGGGGAAAACAGCTAAAACGCACTGTATGAAGAGTGCTTGAGCTTACACTGTTTCCTTTAAGGAAATGACCTCTTTTCATCATTATCATCATGGTATGAAGGATTAGGCATAGTTTTAGAACCTGATTCACTCAACTACGTTTTGACCCTTATTGTTACTTTCAAAGCTTTTAAAGACGGAGAAAACAGCTAAAACGGACTGTATGATGAAATGCTTGAGCTTACACTGTTTTCTTTAAGGAAATGACCTCTTTTCATCATTATCATCATGGTATGAAGGATTAGGCATAGTTTTAGAACCTGATTCACTCAACTATGTTTTGACCCTTATTGTTACTTTTAAAGCTTTTGCAGAAGGGGAAAACAGCTAAAACGCACTGTATGAAGAGTGCTTGAGCTTACAATGTTTCCTTTAAGGAAATGACCTCTTTTCATCATTATCATCATGGTATGAAGGATTAGGCATAGTTTTAGAACCTGATTCACTCAACTATGTTTTGACCCTTATTGTTACTTTTAAAGCTTTTGCAGAAGGAGAAAACAGCTAAAATGCACTGTATGAAGAATGCTTGAGCTTACACTGTTTCTTTTAAGCAAATGACCTCTTTTCATCATTATCATCATGGTATGAAGGATTAGGCATAGTTTTAGAACCTGATTCACTCAACTACGTTTTGACCCTTATTGTTACTTTCAAAGCTTTTGCAGTAGGAGAAAACTTCTAAAACGGATTGTATGAAAAATGCTTGAGCTTACACTGTTTCCTTTAAGGAAATGACCTCTTTTCATCATTATCATTATGGTATGAAGGATTAGGCATAGTTTTAGAACCTGATTCACTCAACTACGTTTTGACCCTTATTGTTACTTTTAAAGCTTTTGCAGAAGGGGAAAACAGCTAAAACGCACTGTATGAAGAGTGCTAGAGCTTACACTGTTTCCTTTAAGGAAATGACCTCTTTTCATCATTATCATCATGGTATGAAGGATTAGGCATAGTTTTAGAACCTGATTCACTCAACTATGTTTTGACCCTTATTGTTACTTTTAAAGCTTTTGCAGAAGGGGAAAACAGCTAAAACGCACTGTATGAAGAGTGCTTGAGCTTACAATGTTTCCTTTAAGGAAATGACCTCTTTTCATCATTATCATCATGGTATGAAGGATTAGGCATAGTTTTAGAACCTGATTCACTCAACTATGTTTTGACCCTTATTGTTACTTTTAAAGCTTTTGCAGAAGGAGAAAACAGCTAAAATGCACTGTATGAAGAATGCTTGAGCTTACACTGTTTCTTTTAAGCAAATGACCTCTTTTCATCATTATCATCATGGTATGAAGGATTAGGCATAGTTTTAGAACCTGATTCACTCAACTACGTTTTGACCCTTATTGTTACTTTCAAAGCTTTTGCAGTAGGAGAAAACTTCTAAAACGGATTGTATGAAAAATGCTTGAGCTTACACTGTTTCCTTTAAGGAAATGACCTCTTTTCATCATTATCATTATGGTATGAAGGATTAGGCATAGTTTTAGAACCTGATTCACTCAACTACGTTTTGACCCTTATTGTTACTTTTAAAGCTTTTGCAGAAGGGGAAAACAGCTAAAACGCACTGTATGAAGAGTGCTTGAGCTTACACTGTTTCCTTTAAGGAAATGACCTCTTTTCATCATTATCATCATGGTATGAAGGATTAGGCATAGTTTTAGAACCTGATTCACTCAACTACGTTTTGACCCTTATTGTTACTTTCAAAGCTTTTGCAGTAGGAGAAAACTTCTAAAACGGATTGTATGAAAAATGCTTGAGCTTACACTGTTTCCTTTAAGGAAATGACCTCTTTTCATCATTATCATTATGGTATGAAGGATTAGGCATAGTTTTAGAACCTGATTCACTCAACTACGTTTTGACCCTTATTGTTACTTTTAAAGCTTTTGCAGAAGGGGAAAACAGCTAAAACGCACTGTATGAAGAGTGCTTGAGCTTACACTGTTTCCTTTAAGGAAATGACCTCTTTTCATCATTATCATCATGGTATGAAGGATTAGGCATAGTTTTAGAACCTGATTCACTCAACTACGTTTTGACCCTTATTGTTACTTTCAAAGCTTTTAAAGACGGAGAAAACAGCTAAAACGGACTGTATGATGAAATGCTTGAGCTTACACTGTTTTCTTTAAGGAAATGACCTCTTTTCATCATTATCATCATGGTATGAAGGATTAGGCATAGTTTTAGAACCTGATTCACTCAACTACGTTTTGACCCTTATTGTTACTTTCAAAGCTTTTAAAGACGGAGAAAACAGCTAAAACGCACTGTATGATGAAATGCTTGAGCTTACACTGTTTTCTTTAAGGAAATGACCTCTTTTCATCATTATCATCATGGTATGAAGGATTAGGCATAGTTTTAGAACCTGATTCACTCAACTACGTTTTGACCCTTATTGTTACTTTCAAAGCTTTTGCAGTAGGAGAAAACTTCTAAAACGGATTGTATGAAAAATGCTTGAGCTTACACTGTTTCCTTTAAGGAAATGACCTCTTTTCATCATTATCATTATGGTATGAAGGATTAGGCATAGTTTTAGAACCTGATTCACTCAACTACGTTTTGACCCTTATTGTTACTTTCAAAGCTTTTAAAGACGGAGAAAACAGCTAAAACGGACTGTATGATGAAATGCTTGAGCTTACACTGTTTTCTTTAAGGAAATGACCTCTTTTCATCATTATCATCATGGTATGAAGGATTAGGCATAGTTTTAGAACCTGATTCACTCAACTACGTTTTGACCCTTATTGTTACTTTTAAAGCTTTTGCAGAAGGGGAAAACAGCTAAAACGCACTGTATGAAGAGTGCTTGAGCTTACACTGTTTCCTTTAAGGAAATGACCTCTTTTCATCATTATCATCATGGTATGAAGGATTAGGCATAGTTTTAGAACCTGATTCACTCAACTACGTTTTGACCCTTATTGTTACTTTCAAAGCTTTTGCAGTAGGAGAAAACTTCTAAAACGGATTGTATGAAAAATGCTTGAGCTTACACTGTTTCCTTTAAGGAAATGACCTCTTTTCATCATTATCATTATGGTATGAAGGATTAGGCATAGTTTTAGAACCTGATTCACTCAACTACGTTTTGACCCTTATTGTTACTTTTAAAGCTTTTGCAGAAGGGGAAAACAGCTAAAACGCACTGTATGAAGAGTGCTTGAGCTTACACTGTTTCCTTTAAGGAAATGACCTCTTTTCATCATTATCATCATGGTATGAAGGATTAGGCATAGTTTTAGAACCTGATTCACTCAACTACGTTTTGACCCTTATTGTTACTTTCAAAGCTTTTAAAGACGGAGAAAACAGCTAAAACGGACTGTATGATGAAATGCTTGAGCTTACACTGTTTTCTTTAAGGAAATGACCTCTTTTCATCATTATCATCATGGTATGAAGGATTAGGCATAGTTTTAGAACCTGATTCACTCAACTACGTTTTGACCCTTATTGTTACTTTCAAAGCTTTTAAAGACGGAGAAAACAGCTAAAACGCACTGTATGATGAAATGCTTGAGCTTACACTGTTTTCTTTAAGGAAATAACCTGTTTTCATCTTTATCATCATGGTATGAAGGATTAGGCATAGTTTTAGAACCTGATTCACTCAACTATGTTTTGACCCTTATTGTTACTTTTAAAGCTTTTGCAGAAGGAGAAAACAGCTAAAATGCACTGTATGAAGAATGCTTGAGCTTACACTGTTTCTTTTAAGCAAATGACCTCTTTTCATCATTATCATTATGGTATGAAGGATTAGGCATAGTTTTAGAACCTGATTCACTCAACTACGTTTTGACCCTTATTGTTACTTTTAAAGCTTTTGCAGAAGGGGAAAACAGCTAAAACGCACTGTATGAAGAATGCTTGAGCTTACACTGGTTCTTTTAAGCAAATGACCTCTTTTCATCATTATCATCATGGTATGAAGGATTAGGCATAGTTTTAGAACCTGATTCACTCAACTACGTTTTGACCCTTATTGTTACTTTCAAAGCTTTTAAAGACGGAGAAAACAGCTAAAGCGCACTGTATGATGAAATGCTTGAGCTTACACTGTTTTCTTTAAGGAAATAACCTGTTTTCATCTTTATCATCATGGTATGAAGGATTAGGCATAGTTTTAGAACCTGATTCACTCAACTATGTTTTGACCCTTATTGTTACTTTTAAAGCTTTTGCAGAAGGAGAAAACAGCTAAAATGCACTGTATGAAGAATGCTTGAGCTTACACTGTTTCTTTTAAGCAAATGACCTCTTTTCATCATTATCATCATGGTATGAAGGATTAGGCATAGTTTTAGAACCTGATTCACTCAACTACGTTTTGACCCTTATTGTTACTTTTAAAGCTTTTGCAGAAGGGGAAAACAGCTAAAACGCACTGTATGAAGAATGCTTGAGCTTACACTGTTTTTTAAGCAAATGACCTCTTTTCATCATTATCATCATGGTATGAAGGATTAGGCATAGTTTTAGAACCTGATTCACTCAACTACGTTTTGACCCTTATTGTTACTTTCAAAGCTTTTAAAGACGGAGAAAACAGCTAAAACGGACTGTATGATGAAATGCTTGAGCTTACACTGTTTTCTTTAAGGAAATAACCTGTTTTCATCATTATCATCATGGTATGAATGATTAGGCATAGTTTTAGAACCTGATTCACTCAACTACGTTTTGACCCTTATTGTTACTTTTAAAGCTTTTGCAGAAGGAGAAAACAGCTCAAATGCACTGTATGAAGAATGCTTGAGCTTACACTGTTTCTTTTAAGCAAATGACCTCTTTTCATCATTATCATCATGGTATGAAGGATTAGGCATAGTTTTAGAACCTGATTCACTCAACTACGTTTTGACCCTTATTGTTACTTTCAAAGCTTTTAAAGACGGAGAAAACAGCTAAAACGGACTGTATGATGAAATGCTTGAGCTTACACTGTTTTCTTTAAGGAAATAACCTGTTTTCATCATTATCATCATGGTATGAATGATTAGGCATAGTTTTAGAACCTGATTCACTCAACTACGTTTTGACCCTTATTGTTACTTTCAAAGCTTTTAAAGACGGAGAAAACAGCTAAAACGGACTGTATGATGAGTGCTTGAGCTTACAATGTTTCCTTTAAGGAAATGACCTCTTTTCATCATTATCATCATGGTATGAAGGATTAGGCATAGTTTTAGAACCTGATTCACTCAACTATGTTTTGACCCTTATTGTTACTTTTAAAGCTTTTGCAGAAGGAGAAAACAGCTAAAATGCACTGTATGAAGAATGCTTGAGCTTACACTGTTTCTTTTAAGCAAATGACCTCTTTTCATCATTATCATCATGGTATGAAGGATTAGGCATAGTTTTAGAACCTGATTCACTCAACTACGTTTTGACCCTTATTGTTACTTTCAAAGCTTTTGCAGTAGGAGAAAACTTCTAAAACGGATTGTATGAAAAATGCTTGAGCTTACACTGTTTCCTTTAAGGAAATGACCTCTTTTCATCATTATCATTATGGTATGAAGGATTAGGCATAGTTTTAGAACCTGATTCACTCAACTACGTTTTGACCCTTATTGTTACTTTTAAAGCTTTTGCAGAAGGGGAAAACAGCTAAAACGCACTGTATGAAGAGTGCTTGAGCTTACACTGTTTCCTTTAAGGAAATGACCTCTTTTCATCATTATCATCATGGTATGAAGGATTAGGCATAGTTTTAGAACCTGATTCACTCAACTACGTTTTGACCCTTATTGTTACTTTCAAAGCTTTTAAAGACGGAGAAAACAGCTAAAACGGACTGTATGATGAAATGCTTGAGCTTACACTGTTTTCTTTAAGGAAATGACCTCTTTTCATCATTATCATCATGGTATGAAGGATTAGGCATAGTTTTAGAACCTGATTCACTCAACTATGTTTTGACCCTTATTGTTACTTTTAAAGCTTTTGCAGAAGGGGAAAACAGCTAAAACGCACTGTATGAAGAGTGCTTGAGCTTACAATGTTTCCTTTAAGGAAATGACCTCTTTTCATCATTATCATCATGGTATGAAGGATTAGGCATAGTTTTAGAACCTGATTCACTCAACTATGTTTTGACCCTTATTGTTACTTTTAAAGCTTTTGCAGAAGGAGAAAACAGCTAAAATGCACTGTATGAAGAATGCTTGAGCTTACACTGTTTCTTTTAAGCAAATGACCTCTTTTCATCATTATCATCATGGTATGAAGGATTAGGCATAGTTTTAGAACCTGATTCACTCAACTACGTTTTGACCCTTATTGTTACTTTCAAAGCTTTTGCAGTAGGAGAAAACTTCTAAAACGGATTGTATGAAAAATGCTTGAGCTTACACTGTTTCCTTTAAGGAAATGACCTCTTTTCATCATTATCATTATGGTATGAAGGATTAGGCATAGTTTTAGAACCTGATTCACTCAACTACGTTTTGACCCTTATTGTTACTTTTAAAGCTTTTGCAGAAGGGGAAAACAGCTAAAACGCACTGTATGAAGAGTGCTAGAGCTTACACTGTTTCCTTTAAGGAAATGACCTCTTTTCATCATTATCATCATGGTATGAAGGATTAGGCATAGTTTTAGAACCTGATTCACTCAACTATGTTTTGACCCTTATTGTTACTTTTAAAGCTTTTGCAGAAGGGGAAAACAGCTAAAACGCACTGTATGAAGAGTGCTTGAGCTTACAATGTTTCCTTTAAGGAAATGACCTCTTTTCATCATTATCATCATGGTATGAAGGATTAGGCATAGTTTTAGAACCTGATTCACTCAACTATGTTTTGACCCTTATTGTTACTTTTAAAGCTTTTGCAGAAGGAGAAAACAGCTAAAATGCACTGTATGAAGAATGCTTGAGCTTACACTGTTTCTTTTAAGCAAATGACCTCTTTTCATCATTATCATCATGGTATGAAGGATTAGGCATAGTTTTAGAACCTGATTCACTCAACTACGTTTTGACCCTTATTGTTACTTTCAAAGCTTTTGCAGTAGGAGAAAACTTCTAAAACGGATTGTATGAAAAATGCTTGAGCTTACACTGTTTCCTTTAAGGAAATGACCTCTTTTCATCATTATCATTATGGTATGAAGGATTAGGCATAGTTTTAGAACCTGATTCACTCAACTACGTTTTGACCCTTATTGTTACTTTTAAAGCTTTTGCAGAAGGGGAAAACAGCTAAAACGCACTGTATGAAGAGTGCTTGAGCTTACACTGTTTCCTTTAAGGAAATGACCTCTTTTCATCATTATCATCATGGTATGAAGGATTAGGCATAGTTTTAGAACCTGATTCACTCAACTACGTTTTGACCCTTATTGTTACTTTCAAAGCTTTTGCAGTAGGAGAAAACTTCTAAAACGGATTGTATGAAAAATGCTTGAGCTTACACTGTTTCCTTTAAGGAAATGACCTCTTTTCATCATTATCATTATGGTATGAAGGATTAGGCATAGTTTTAGAACCTGATTCACTCAACTACGTTTTGACCCTTATTGTTACTTTTAAAGCTTTTGCAGAAGGGGAAAACAGCTAAAACGCACTGTATGAAGAGTGCTTGAGCTTACACTGTTTCCTTTAAGGAAATGACCTCTTTTCATCATTATCATCATGGTATGAAGGATTAGGCATAGTTTTAGAACCTGATTCACTCAACTACGTTTTGACCCTTATTGTTACTTTCAAAGCTTTTAAAGACGGAGAAAACAGCTAAAACGGACTGTATGAAGAATGCTTGAGCTTACACTGGTTCTTTTAAGCAAATGACCTCTTTTCATCATTATCATCATGGTATGAAGGATTAGGCATAGTTTTAGAACCTGATTCACTCAACTACGTTTTGACCCTTATTGTTACTTTCAAAGCTTTTAAAGACGGAGAAAACAGCTAAAACGCACTGTATGATGAAATGCTTGAGCTTACACTGTTTTCTTTAAGGAAATAACCTGTTTTCATCTTTATCATCATGGTATGAAGGATTAGGCATAGTTTTAGAACCTAATTCACTCAACTACGTTTTGACCCTTATTGTTACTTTTAAAGCTTTTGCAGAAGGAGAAAACAGCTCAAATGCACTGTATGAAGAATGCTTGAGCTTACACTGTTTCTTTTAAGCAAATGACCTCTTTTCATCATTATCATCATGGTATGAAGGATTAGGCATAGTTTTAGAACCTGATTCACTCAACTACGTTTTGACCCTTATTGTTACTTTCAAAGCTTTTGCAGTAGGAGAAAACAGCTAAAACGGACTGTATGATGAAATGCTTGAGCTTACACTGTTTTCTTTAAGGAAATAACCTGTTTTCATCATTATCATCATGGTATGAATGATTAGGCATAGTTTTAGAACCTGATTCACTCAACTACGTTTTGACCCTTATTGTTACTTTTAAAGCTTTTGCAGAAGGGGAAAACAGCTAAAACGCACTGTATGAAGAGTGCTTGAGCTTACAATGTTTCCTTTAAGGAAATGACCTCTTTTCATCATTATCATCATGGTATGAAGGATTAGGCATAGTTTTAGAACCTGATTCACTCAACTATGTTTTGACCCTTATTGTTACTTTTAAAGCTTTTGCAGAAGGAGAAAACAGCTAAAATGCACTGTATGAAGAATGCTTGAGCTTACACTGTTTCTTTTAAGCAAATGACCTCTTTTCATCATTATCATCATGGTATGAAGGATTAGGCATAGTTTTAGAACCTGATTCACTCAACTACGTTTTGACCCTTATTGTTACTTTCAAAGCTTTTGCAGTAGGAGAAAACTTCTAAAACGGATTGTATGAAAAATGCTTGAGCTTACACTGTTTCCTTTAAGGAAATGACCTCTTTTCATCATTATCATTATGGTATGAAGGATTAGGCATAGTTTTAGAACCTGATTCACTCAACTACGTTTTGACCCTTATTGTTACTTTTAAAGCTTTTGCAGAAGGGGAAAACAGCTAAAACGCACTGTATGAAGAGTGCTTGAGCTTACACTGTTTCCTTTAAGGAAATGACCTCTTTTCATCATTATCATCATGGTATGAAGGATTAGGCATAGTTTTAGAACCTGATTCACTCAACTACGTTTTGACCCTTATTGTTACTTTCAAAGCTTTTAAAGACGGAGAAAACAGCTAAAACGGACTGTATGATGAAATGCTTGAGCTTACACTGTTTTCTTTAAGGAAATAACCTGTTTTCATCATTATCATCATGGTATGAATGATTAGGCATAGTTTTAGAACCTGATTCACTCAACTACGTTTTGACCCTTATTGTTACTTTCAAAGCTTTTAAAGACGGAGAAAACAGCTAAAACGGACTGTATGATGAGTGCTTGAGCTTACAATGTTTCCTTTAAGGAAATGACCTCTTTTCATCATTATCATCATGGTATGAAGGATTAGGCATAGTTTTAGAACCTGATTCACTCAACTATGTTTTGACCCTTATTGTTACTTTTAAAGCTTTTGCAGAAGGAGAAAACAGCTAAAATGCACTGTATGAAGAATGCTTGAGCTTACACTGTTTCTTTTAAGCAAATGACCTCTTTTCATCATTATCATCATGGTATGAAGGATTAGGCATAGTTTTAGAACCTGATTCACTCAACTACGTTTTGACCCTTATTGTTACTTTCAAAGCTTTTGCAGTAGGAGAAAACTTCTAAAACGGATTGTATGAAAAATGCTTGAGCTTACACTGTTTCCTTTAAGGAAATGACCTCTTTTCATCATTATCATTATGGTATGAAGGATTAGGCATAGTTTTAGAACCTGATTCACTCAACTACGTTTTGACCCTTATTGTTACTTTTAAAGCTTTTGCAGAAGGGGAAAACAGCTAAAACGCACTGTATGAAGAGTGCTTGAGCTTACACTGTTTCCTTTAAGGAAATGACCTCTTTTCATCATTATCATCATGGTATGAAGGATTAGGCATAGTTTTAGAACCTGATTCACTCAACTACGTTTTGACCCTTATTGTTACTTTCAAAGCTTTTAAAGACGGAGAAAACAGCTAAAACGGACTGTATGATGAAATGCTTGAGCTTACACTGTTTTCTTTAAGGAAATGACCTCTTTTCATCATTATCATCATGGTATGAAGGATTAGGCATAGTTTTAGAACCTGATTCACTCAACTATGTTTTGACCCTTATTGTTACTTTTAAAGCTTTTGCAGAAGGGGAAAACAGCTAAAACGCACTGTATGAAGAGTGCTTGAGCTTACAATGTTTCCTTTAAGGAAATGACCTCTTTTCATCATTATCATCATGGTATGAAGGATTAGGCATAGTTTTAGAACCTGATTCACTCAACTATGTTTTGACCCTTATTGTTACTTTTAAAGCTTTTGCAGAAGGAGAAAACAGCTAAAATGCACTGTATGAAGAATGCTTGAGCTTACACTGTTTCTTTTAAGCAAATGACCTCTTTTCATCATTATCATCATGGTATGAAGGATTAGGCATAGTTTTAGAACCTGATTCACTCAACTACGTTTTGACCCTTATTGTTACTTTCAAAGCTTTTGCAGTAGGAGAAAACTTCTAAAACGGATTGTATGAAAAATGCTTGAGCTTACACTGTTTCCTTTAAGGAAATGACCTCTTTTCATCATTATCATTATGGTATGAAGGATTAGGCATAGTTTTAGAACCTGATTCACTCAACTACGTTTTGACCCTTATTGTTACTTTTAAAGCTTTTGCAGAAGGGGAAAACAGCTAAAACGCACTGTATGAAGAGTGCTAGAGCTTACACTGTTTCCTTTAAGGAAATGACCTCTTTTCATCATTATCATCATGGTATGAAGGATTAGGCATAGTTTTAGAACCTGATTCACTCAACTATGTTTTGACCCTTATTGTTACTTTTAAAGCTTTTGCAGAAGGGGAAAACAGCTAAAACGCACTGTATGAAGAGTGCTTGAGCTTACAATGTTTCCTTTAAGGAAATGACCTCTTTTCATCATTATCATCATGGTATGAAGGATTAGGCATAGTTTTAGAACCTGATTCACTCAACTATGTTTTGACCCTTATTGTTACTTTTAAAGCTTTTGCAGAAGGAGAAAACAGCTAAAATGCACTGTATGAAGAATGCTTGAGCTTACACTGTTTCTTTTAAGCAAATGACCTCTTTTCATCATTATCATCATGGTATGAAGGATTAGGCATAGTTTTAGAACCTGATTCACTCAACTACGTTTTGACCCTTATTGTTACTTTCAAAGCTTTTGCAGTAGGAGAAAACTTCTAAAACGGATTGTATGAAAAATGCTTGAGCTTACACTGTTTCCTTTAAGGAAATGACCTCTTTTCATCATTATCATTATGGTATGAAGGATTAGGCATAGTTTTAGAACCTGATTCACTCAACTACGTTTTGACCCTTATTGTTACTTTTAAAGCTTTTGCAGAAGGGGAAAACAGCTAAAACGCACTGTATGAAGAGTGCTTGAGCTTACACTGTTTCCTTTAAGGAAATGACCTCTTTTCATCATTATCATCATGGTATGAAGGATTAGGCATAGTTTTAGAACCTGATTCACTCAACTACGTTTTGACCCTTATTGTTACTTTCAAAGCTTTTGCAGTAGGAGAAAACTTCTAAAACGGATTGTATGAAAAATGCTTGAGCTTACACTGTTTCCTTTAAGGAAATGACCTCTTTTCATCATTATCATTATGGTATGAAGGATTAGGCATAGTTTTAGAACCTGATTCACTCAACTACGTTTTGACCCTTATTGTTACTTTTAAAGCTTTTGCAGAAGGGGAAAACAGCTAAAACGCACTGTATGAAGAGTGCTTGAGCTTACACTGTTTCCTTTAAGGAAATGACCTCTTTTCATCATTATCATCATGGTATGAAGGATTAGGCATAGTTTTAGAACCTGATTCACTCAACTACGTTTTGACCCTTATTGTTACTTTCAAAGCTTTTAAAGACGGAGAAAACAGCTAAAACGGACTGTATGAAGAATGCTTGAGCTTACACTGGTTCTTTTAAGCAAATGACCTCTTTTCATCATTATCATCATGGTATGAAGGATTAGGCATAGTTTTAGAACCTGATTCACTCAACTACGTTTTGACCCTTATTGTTACTTTCAAAGCTTTTAAAGACGGAGAAAACAGCTAAAACGCACTGTATGATGAAATGCTTGAGCTTACACTGTTTTCTTTAAGGAAATAACCTGTTTTCATCTTTATCATCATGGTATGAAGGATTAGGCATAGTTTTAGAACCTAATTCACTCAACTACGTTTTGACCCTTATTGTTACTTTTAAAGCTTTTGCAGAAGGAGAAAACAGCTCAAATGCACTGTATGAAGAATGCTTGAGCTTACACTGTTTCTTTTAAGCAAATGACCTCTTTTCATCATTATCATCATGGTATGAAGGATTAGGCATAGTTTTAGAACCTGATTCACTCAACTACGTTTTGACCCTTATTGTTACTTTCAAAGCTTTTGCAGTAGGAGAAAACAGCTAAAACGGACTGTATGATGAAATGCTTGAGCTTACACTGTTTTCTTTAAGGAAATAACCTGTTTTCATCATTATCATCATGGTATGAATGATTAGGCATAGTTTTAGAACCTGATTCACTCAACTACGTTTTGACCCTTATTGTTACTTTTAAAGCTTTTGCAGAAGGGGAAAACAGCTAAAACGCACTGTATGAAGAGTGCTTGAGCTTACAATGTTTCCTTTAAGGAAATGACCTCTTTTCATCATTATCATCATGGTATGAAGGATTAGGCATAGTTTTAGAACCTGATTCACTCAACTATGTTTTGACCCTTATTGTTACTTTTAAAGCTTTTGCAGAAGGAGAAAACAGCTAAAATGCACTGTATGAAGAATGCTTGAGCTTACACTGTTTCTTTTAAGCAAATGACCTCTTTTCATCATTATCATCATGGTATGAAGGATTAGGCATAGTTTTAGAACCTGATTCACTCAACTACGTTTTGACCCTTATTGTTACTTTCAAAGCTTTTGCAGTAGGAGAAAACTTCTAAAACGGATTGTATGAAAAATGCTTGAGCTTACACTGTTTCCTTTAAGGAAATGACCTCTTTTCATCATTATCATTATGGTATGAAGGATTAGGCATAGTTTTAGAACCTGATTCACTCAACTACGTTTTGACCCTTATTGTTACTTTTAAAGCTTTTGCAGAAGGGGAAAACAGCTAAAACGCACTGTATGAAGAGTGCTTGAGCTTACACTGTTTCCTTTAAGGAAATGACCTCTTTTCATCATTATCATCATGGTATGAAGGATTAGGCATAGTTTTAGAACCTGATTCACTCAACTACGTTTTGACCCTTATTGTTACTTTCAAAGCTTTTAAAGACGGAGAAAACAGCTAAAACGGACTGTATGATGAAATGCTTGAGCTTACACTGTTTTCTTTAAGGAAATAACCTGTTTTCATCATTATCATCATGGTATGAATGATTAGGCATAGTTTTAGAACCTGATTCACTCAACTACGTTTTGACCCTTATTGTTACTTTCAAAGCTTTTAAAGACGGAGAAAACAGCTAAAACGGACTGTATGAAGAATGCTTGAGCTTACACTGGTTCTTTTAAGCAAATGACCTCTTTTCATCATTATCATCATGGTATGAAGGATTAGGCATAGTTTTAGAACCTGATTCACTCAACTACGTTTTGACCCTTATTGTTACTTTCAAAGCTTTTAAAGACGGAGAAAACAGCTAAAACGCACTGTATGATGAAATGCTTGAGCTTACACTGTTTTCTTTAAGGAAATAACCTGTTTTCATCTTTATCATCATGGTATGAAGGATTAGGCATAGTTTTAGAACCTAATTCACTCAACTACGTTTTGACCCTTATTGTTACTTTTAAAGCTTTTGCAGAAGGAGAAAACAGCTCAAATGCACTGTATGAAGAATGCTTGAGCTTACACTGTTTCTTTTAAGCAAATGACCTCTTTTCATCATTATCATCATGGTATGAAGGATTAGGCATAGTTTTAGAACCTGATTCACTCAACTACGTTTTGACCCTTATTGTTACTTTCAAAGCTTTTGCAGTAGGAGAAAACAGCTAAAACGGACTGTATGATGAAATGCTTGAGCTTACACTGTTTTCTTTAAGGAAATAACCTGTTTTCATCATTATCATCATGGTATGAATGATTAGGCATAGTTTTAGAACCTGATTCACTCAACTACGTTTTGACCCTTATTGTTACTTTTAAAGCTTTTGCAGAAGGGGAAAACAGCTAAAACGCACTGTATGAAGAGTGCTTGAGCTTACAATGTTTCCTTTAAGGAAATGACCTCTTTTCATCATTATCATCATGGTATGAAGGATTAGGCATAGTTTTAGAACCTGATTCACTCAACTATGTTTTGACCCTTATTGTTACTTTTAAAGCTTTTGCAGAAGGAGAAAACAGCTAAAATGCACTGTATGAAGAATGCTTGAGCTTACACTGTTTCTTTTAAGCAAATGACCTCTTTTCATCATTATCATCATGGTATGAAGGATTAGGCATAGTTTTAGAACCTGATTCACTCAACTACGTTTTGACCCTTATTGTTACTTTCAAAGCTTTTGCAGTAGGAGAAAACTTCTAAAACGGATTGTATGAAAAATGCTTGAGCTTACACTGTTTCCTTTAAGGAAATGACCTCTTTTCATCATTATCATTATGGTATGAAGGATTAGGCATAGTTTTAGAACCTGATTCACTCAACTACGTTTTGACCCTTATTGTTACTTTTAAAGCTTTTGCAGAAGGGGAAAACAGCTAAAACGCACTGTATGAAGAGTGCTTGAGCTTACACTGTTTCCTTTAAGGAAATGACCTCTTTTCATCATTATCATCATGGTATGAAGGATTAGGCATAGTTTTAGAACCTGATTCACTCAACTACGTTTTGACCCTTATTGTTACTTTCAAAGCTTTTAAAGACGGAGAAAACAGCTAAAACGGACTGTATGATGAAATGCTTGAGCTTACACTGTTTTCTTTAAGGAAATAACCTGTTTTCATCATTATCATCATGGTATGAATGATTAGGCATAGTTTTAGAACCTGATTCACTCAACTACGTTTTGACCCTTATTGTTACTTTCAAAGCTTTTAAAGACGGAGAAAACAGCTAAAACGGACTGTATGAAGAATGCTTGAGCTTACACTGGTTCTTTTAAGCAAATGACCTCTTTTCATCATTATCATCATGGTATGAAGGATTAGGCATAGTTTTAGAACCTGATTCACTCAACTACGTTTTGACCCTTATTGTTACTTTCAAAGCTTTTAAAGACGGAGAAAACAGCTAAAACGCACTGTATGATGAAATGCTTGAGCTTACACTGTTTTCTTTAAGGAAATAACCTGTTTTCATCTTTATCATCATGGTATGAAGGATTAGGCATAGTTTTAGAACCTAATTCACTCAACTACGTTTTGACCCTTATTGTTACTTTTAAAGCTTTTGCAGAAGGAGAAAACAGCTCAAATGCACTGTATGAAGAATGCTTGAGCTTACACTGTTTCTTTTAAGCAAATGACCTCTTTTCATCATTATCATCATGGTATGAAGGATTAGGCATAGTTTTAGAACCTGATTCACTCAACTACGTTTTGACCCTTATTGTTACTTTCAAAGCTTTTGCAGTAGGAGAAAACAGCTAAAACGGACTGTATGATGAAATGCTTGAGCTTACACTGTTTTCTTTAAGGAAATAACCTGTTTTCATCATTATCATCATGGTATGAATGATTAGGCATAGTTTTAGAACCTGATTCACTCAACTACGTTTTGACCCTTATTGTTACTTTTAAAGCTTTTGCAGAAGGGGAAAACAGCTAAAACGCACTGTATGAAGAGTGCTTGAGCTTACAATGTTTCCTTTAAGGAAATGACCTCTTTTCATCATTATCATCATGGTATGAAGGATTAGGCATAGTTTTAGAACCTGATTCACTCAACTATGTTTTGACCCTTATTGTTACTTTTAAAGCTTTTGCAGAAGGAGAAAACAGCTAAAATGCACTGTATGAAGAATGCTTGAGCTTACACTGTTTCTTTTAAGCAAATGACCTCTTTTCATCATTATCATCATGGTATGAAGGATTAGGCATAGTTTTAGAACCTGATTCACTCAACTACGTTTTGACCCTTATTGTTACTTTCAAAGCTTTTGCAGTAGGAGAAAACTTCTAAAACGGATTGTATGAAAAATGCTTGAGCTTACACTGTTTCCTTTAAGGAAATGACCTCTTTTCATCATTATCATTATGGTATGAAGGATTAGGCATAGTTTTAGAACCTGATTCACTCAACTACGTTTTGACCCTTATTGTTACTTTTAAAGCTTTTGCAGAAGGGGAAAACAGCTAAAACGCACTGTATGAAGAGTGCTTGAGCTTACACTGTTTCCTTTAAGGAAATGACCTCTTTTCATCATTATCATCATGGTATGAAGGATTAGGCATAGTTTTAGAACCTGATTCACTCAACTACGTTTTGACCCTTATTGTTACTTTCAAAGCTTTTAAAGACGGAGAAAACAGCTAAAACGGACTGTATGATGAAATGCTTGAGCTTACACTGTTTTCTTTAAGGAAATGACCTCTTTTCATCATTATCATCATGGTATGAAGGATTAGGCATAGTTTTAGAACCTGATTCACTCAACTATGTTTTGACCCTTATTGTTACTTTTAAAGCTTTTGCAGAAGGAGAAAACAGCTAAAATGCACTGTATGAAGAATGCTTGAGCTTACACTGTTTCTTTTAAGCAAATGACCTCTTTTCATCATTATCATCATGGTATGAAGGATTAGGCATAGTTTTAGAACCTGATTCACTCAACTACGTTTTGACCCTTATTGTTACTTTCAAAGCTTTTGCAGTAGGAGAAAACTTCTAAAACGGATTGTATGAAAAATGCTTGAGCTTACACTGTTTCCTTTAAGGAAATGACCTCTTTTCATCATTATCATTATGGTATGAAGGATTAGGCATAGTTTTAGAACCTGATTCACTCAACTACGTTTTGACCCTTATTGTTACTTTTAAAGCTTTTGCAGAAGGGGAAAACAGCTAAAACGCACTGTATGAAGAGTGCTTGAGCTTACACTGTTTCCTTTAAGGAAATGACCTCTTTTCATCATTATCATCATGGTATGAAGGATTAGGCATAGTTTTAGAACCTGATTCACTCAACTACGTTTTGACCCTTATTGTTACTTTCAAAGCTTTTAAAGACGGAGAAAACAGCTAAAACGGACTGTATGATGAAATGCTTGAGCTTACACTGTTTTCTTTAAGGAAATAACCTGTTTTCATCATTATCATCATGGTATGAATGATTAGGCATAGTTTTAGAACCTGATTCACTCAACTACGTTTTGACCCTTATTGTTACTTTCAAAGCTTTTAAAGACGGAGAAAACAGCTAAAACGGACTGTATGAAGAATGCTTGAGCTTACACTGGTTCTTTTAAGCAAATGACCTCTTTTCATCATTATCATCATGGTATGAAGGATTAGGCATAGTTTTAGAACCTGATTCACTCAACTACGTTTTGACCCTTATTGTTACTTTCAAAGCTTTTAAAGACGGAGAAAACAGCTAAAACGCACTGTATGATGAAATGCTTGAGCTTACACTGTTTTCTTTAAGGAAATAACCTGTTTTCATCTTTATCATCATGGTATGAAGGATTAGGCATAGTTTTAGAACCTAATTCACTCAACTACGTTTTGACCCTTATTGTTACTTTTAAAGCTTTTGCAGAAGGAGAAAACAGCTCAAATGCACTGTATGAAGAATGCTTGAGCTTACACTGTTTCTTTTAAGCAAATGACCTCTTTTCATCATTATCATCATGGTATGAAGGATTAGGCATAGTTTTAGAACCTGATTCACTCAACTACGTTTTGACCCTTATTGTTACTTTCAAAGCTTTTGCAGTAGGAGAAAACAGCTAAAACGGACTGTATGATGAAATGCTTGAGCTTACACTGTTTTCTTTAAGGAAATAACCTGTTTTCATCATTATCATCATGGTATGAATGATTAGGCATAGTTTTAGAACCTGATTCACTCAACTACGTTTTGACCCTTATTGTTACTTTTAAAGCTTTTGCAGAAGGGGAAAACAGCTAAAACGCACTGTATGAAGAGTGCTTGAGCTTACAATGTTTCCTTTAAGGAAATGACCTCTTTTCATCATTATCATCATGGTATGAAGGATTAGGCATAGTTTTAGAACCTGATTCACTCAACTATGTTTTGACCCTTATTGTTACTTTTAAAGCTTTTGCAGAAGGAGAAAACAGCTAAAATGCACTGTATGAAGAATGCTTGAGCTTACACTGTTTCTTTTAAGCAAATGACCTCTTTTCATCATTATCATCATGGTATGAAGGATTAGGCATAGTTTTAGAACCTGATTCACTCAACTACGTTTTGACCCTTATTGTTACTTTCAAAGCTTTTGCAGTAGGAGAAAACTTCTAAAACGGATTGTATGAAAAATGCTTGAGCTTACACTGTTTCCTTTAAGGAAATGACCTCTTTTCATCATTATCATTATGGTATGAAGGATTAGGCATAGTTTTAGAACCTGATTCACTCAACTACGTTTTGACCCTTATTGTTACTTTTAAAGCTTTTGCAGAAGGGGAAAACAGCTAAAACGCACTGTATGAAGAGTGCTTGAGCTTACACTGTTTCCTTTAAGGAAATGACCTCTTTTCATCATTATCATCATGGTATGAAGGATTAGGCATAGTTTTAGAACCTGATTCACTCAACTACGTTTTGACCCTTATTGTTACTTTCAAAGCTTTTAAAGACGGAGAAAACAGCTAAAACGGACTGTATGATGAAATGCTTGAGCTTACACTGTTTTCTTTAAGGAAATGACCTCTTTTCATCATTATCATCATGGTATGAAGGATTAGGCATAGTTTTAGAACCTGATTCACTCAACTATGTTTTGACCCTTATTGTTACTTTTAAAGCTTTTGCAGAAGGGGAAAACAGCTAAAACGCACTGTATGAAGAGTGCGTGAGCTTACAATGTTTCCTTTAAGGAAATGACCTCTTTTCATCATTATCATCATGGTATGAAGGATTAGGCATAGTTTTAGAACCTGATTCACTCAACTATGTTTTGACCCTTATTGTTACTTTTAAAGCTTTTGCAGAAGGAGAAAACAGCTAAAATGCACTGTATGAAGAATGCTTGAGCTTACACTGTTTCTTTTAAGCAAATGACCTCTTTTCATCATTATCATCATGGTATGAAGGATTAGGCATAGTTTTAGAACCTGATTCACTCAACTACGTTTTGACCCTTATTGTTACTTTCAAAGCTTTTGCAGTAGGAGAAAACTTCTAAAACGGATTGTATGAAAAATGCTTGAGCTTACACTGTTTCCTTTAAGGAAATGACCTCTTTTCATCATTATCATTATGGTATGAAGGATTAGGCATAGTTTTAGAACCTGATTCACTCAACTACGTTTTGACCCTTATTGTTACTTTTAAAGCTTTTGCAGAAGGGGAAAACAGCTAAAACGCACTGTATGAAGAGTGCTTGAGCTTACACTGTTTCCTTTAAGGAAATGACCTCTTTTCATCATTATCATCATGGTATGAAGGATTAGGCATAGTTTTAGAACCTGATTCACTCAACTACGTTTTGACCCTTATTGTTACTTTCAAAGCTTTTAAAGACGGAGAAAACAGCTAAAACGGACTGTATGATGAAATGCTTGAGCTTACACTGTTTTCTTTAAGGAAATAACCTGTTTTCATCATTATCATCATGGTATGAATGATTAGGCATAGTTTTAGAACCTGATTCACTCAACTACGTTTTGACCCTTATTGTTACTTTTAAAGCTTTTGCAGAAGGGGAAAACAGCTAAAACGCACTGTATGAAGAGTGCTTGAGCTTACAATGTTTCCTTTAAGGAAATGACCTCTTTTCATCATTATCATCATGGTATGAAGGATTAGGCATAGTTTTAGAACCTGATTCACTCAACTATGTTTTGACCCTTATTGTTACTTTTAAAGCTTTTGCAGAAGGAGAAAACAGCTAAAATGCACTGTATGAAGAATGCTTGAGCTTACACTGTTTCTTTTAAGCAAATGACCTCTTTTCATCATTATCATCATGGTATGAAGGATTAGGCATAGTTTTAGAACCTGATTCACTCAACTACGTTTTGACCCTTATTGTTACTTTCAAAGCTTTTGCAGTAGGAGAAAACTTCTAAAACGGATTGTATGAAAAATGCTTGAGCTTACACTGTTTCCTTTAAGGAAATGACCTCTTTTCATCATTATCATTATGGTATGAAGGATTAGGAAAGGTTTTAGAACCTGATTCACTCAACTACGTTTTGACCCTTATTGTTACTTTTAAAGCTTTTGCAGAAGGGGAAAACAGCTAAAACGCACTGTATGAAGAGTGCTTGAGCTTACACTGTTTCCTTTAAGGAAATGACCTCTTTTCATCATTATCATCATGGTATGAAGGATTAGGCATAGTTTTAGAACCTGATTCACTCAACTACGTTTTGACCCTTATTGTTACTTTCAAAGCTTTTAAAGACGGAGAAAACAGCTAAAACGGACTGTATGATGAAATGCTTGAGCTTACACTGTTTTCTTTAAGGAAATAACCTGTTTTCATCATTATCATCATGGTATGAATGATTAGGCATAGTTTTAGAACCTGATTCACTCAACTACGTTTTGACCCTTATTGTTACTTTCAAAGCTTTTGCAGTAGGAGAAAACTTCTAAAACGGATTGTATGAAAAATGCTTGAGCTTACACTGTTTCCTTTAAGGAAATGACCTCTTTTCATCATTATCATTATGGTATGAAGGATTAGGCATAGTTTTAGAACCTGATTCACTCAACTACGTTTTGACCCTTATTGTTACTTTTAAAGCTTTTGCAGAAGGGGAAAACAGCTAAAACGCACTGTATGAAGAGTGCTTGAGCTTACACTGTTTCCTTTAAGGAAATGACCTCTTTTCATCATTATCATCATGGTATGAAGGATTAGGCATAGTTTTAGAACCTGATTCACTCAACTACGTTTTGACCCTTATTGTTACTTTCAAAGCTTTTAAAGACGGAGAAAACAGCTAAAACGGACTGTATGATGAAATGCTTGAGCTTACACTGTTTTCTTTAAGGAAATAACCTGTTTTCATCATTATCATCATGGTATGAATGATTAGGCATAGTTTTAGAACCTGATTCACTCAACTACGTTTTGACCCTTATTGTTACTTTTAAAGCTTTTGCAGAAGGGGAAAACAGCTAAAACGCACTGTATGAAGAGTGCTTGAGCTTACAATGTTTCCTTTAAGGAAATGACCTCTTTTCATCATTATCATCATGGTATGAAGGATTAGGCATAGTTTTAGAACCTGATTCACTCAACTATGTTTTGACCCTTATTGTTACTTTTAAAGCTTTTGCAGAAGGAGAAAACAGCTAAAATGCACTGTATGAAGAATGCTTGAGCTTACACTGTTTCTTTTAAGCAAATGACCTCTTTTCATCATTATCATCATGGTATGAAGGATTAGGCATAGTTTTAGAACCTGATTCACTCAACTACGTTTTGACCCTTATTGTTACTTTCAAAGCTTTTGCAGTAGGAGAAAACTTCTAAAACGGATTGTATGAAAAATGCTTGAGCTTACACTGTTTCCTTTAAGGAAATGACCTCTTTTCATCATTATCATTATGGTATGAAGGATTAGGCATAGTTTTAGAACCTGATTCACTCAACTACGTTTTGACCCTTATTGTTACTTTTAAAGCTTTTGCAGAAGGGGAAAACAGCTAAAACGCACTGTATGAAGAGTGCTTGAGCTTACACTGTTTCCTTTAAGGAAATGACCTCTTTTCATCATTATCATCATGGTATGAAGGATTAGGCATAGTTTTAGAACCTGATTCACTCAACTACGTTTTGACCCTTATTGTTACTTTCAAAGCTTTTAAAGACGGAGAAAACAGCTAAAACGGACTGTATGATGAAATGCTTGAGCTTACACTGTTTTCTTTAAGGAAATAACCTGTTTTCATCATTATCATCATGGTATGAATGATTAGGCATAGTTTTAGAACCTGATTCACTCAACTACGTTTTGACCCTTATTGTTACTTTTAAAGCTTTTGCAGAAGGGGAAAACAGCTAAAACGCACTGTATGAAGAGTGCTTGAGCTTACAATGTTTCCTTTAAGGAAATGACCTCTTTTCATCATTATCATCATGGTATGAAGGATTAGGCATAGTTTTAGAACCTGATTCACTCAACTATGTTTTGACCCTTATTGTTACTTTTAAAGCTTTTGCAGAAGGAGAAAACAGCTAAAATGCACTGTATGAAGAATGCTTGAGCTTACACTGTTTCTTTTAAGCAAATGACCTCTTTTCATCATTATCATCATGGTATGAAGGATTAGGCATAGTTTTAGAACCTGATTCACTCAACTACGTTTTGACCCTTATTGTTACTTTCAAAGCTTTTGCAGTAGGAGAAAACTTCTAAAACGGATTGTATGAAAAATGCTTGAGCTTACACTGTTTCCTTTAAGGAAATGACCTCTTTTCATCATTATCATTATGGTATGAAGGATTAGGCATAGTTTTAGAACCTGATTCACTCAACTACGTTTTGACCCTTATTGTTACTTTTAAAGCTTTTGCAGAAGGGGAAAACAGCTAAAACGCACTGTATGAAGAGTGCTTGAGCTTACACTGTTTCCTTTAAGGAAATGACCTCTTTTCATCATTATCATCATGGTATGAAGGATTAGGCATAGTTTTAGAACCTGATTCACTCAACTACGTTTTGACCCTTATTGTTACTTTCAAAGCTTTTAAAGACGGAGAAAACAGCTAAAACGGACTGTATGATGAAATGCTTGAGCTTACACTGTTTTCTTTAAGGAAATAACCTGTTTTCATCATTATCATCATGGTATGAATGATTAGGCATAGTTTTAGAACCTGATTCACTCAACTACGTTTTGACCCTTATTGTTACTTTCAAAGCTTTTGCAGTAGGAGAAAACTTCTAAAACGGATTGTATGAAAAATGCTTGAGCTTACACTGTTTCCTTTAAGGAAATGACCTCTTTTCATCATTATCATTATGGTATGAAGGATTAGGCATAGTTTTAGAACCTGATTCACTCAACTACGTTTTGACCCTTATTGTTACTTTTAAAGCTTTTGCAGAAGGAGAAAACAGCTCAAATGCACTGTATGAAGAATGCTTGAGCTTACACTGTTTCTTTTAAGCAAATGACCTCTTTTCATCATTATCATCATGGTATGAAGGATTAGGCATAGTTTTAGAACCTGATTCACTCAACTACGTTTTGACCCTTATTGTTACTTTCAAAGCTTTTGCAGTAGGAGAAAACAGCTAAAACGGACTGTATGATGAAATGCTTGAGCTTACACTGTTTTCTTTAAGGAAATAACCTGTTTTCATCATTATCATCATGGTATGAATGATTAGGCATAGTTTTAGAACCTGATTCACTCAACTACGTTTTGACCCTTATTGTTACTTTTAAAGCTTTTGCAGAAGGGGAAAACAGCTAAAACGCACTGTATGAAGAGTGCTTGAGCTTACAATGTTTCCTTTAAGGAAATGACCTCTTTTCATCATTATCATCATGGTATGAAGGATTAGGCATAGTTTTAGAACCTGATTCACTCAACTATGTTTTGACCCTTATTGTTACTTTTAAAGCTTTTGCAGAAGGAGAAAACAGCTAAAATGCACTGTATGAAGAATGCTTGAGCTTACACTGTTTCTTTTAAGCAAATGACCTCTTTTCATCATTATCATCATGGTATGAAGGATTAGGCATAGTTTTAGAACCTGATTCACTCAACTACGTTTTGACCCTTATTGTTACTTTCAAAGCTTTTGCAGTAGGAGAAAACTTCTAAAACGGATTGTATGAAAAATGCTTGAGCTTACACTGTTTCCTTTAAGGAAATGACCTCTTTTCATCATTATCATTATGGTATGAAGGATTAGGCATAGTTTTAGAACCTGATTCACTCAACTACGTTTTGACCCTTATTGTTACTTTTAAAGCTTTTGCAGAAGGGGAAAACAGCTAAAACGCACTGTATGAAGAGTGCTTGAGCTTACACTGTTTCCTTTAAGGAAATGACCTCTTTTCATCATTATCATCATGGTATGAAGGATTAGGCATAGTTTTAGAACCTGATTCACTCAACTACGTTTTGACCCTTATTGTTACTTTCAAAGCTTTTAAAGACGGAGAAAACAGCTAAAACGGACTGTATGATGAAATGCTTGAGCTTACACTGTTTTCTTTAAGGAAATGACCTCTTTTCATCATTATCATCATGGTATGAAGGATTAGGCATAGTTTTAGAACCTGATTCACTCAACTATGTTTTGACCCTTATTGTTACTTTTAAAGCTTTTGCAGAAGGGGAAAACAGCTAAAACGCACTGTATGAAGAGTGCGTGAGCTTACAATGTTTCCTTTAAGGAAATGACCTCTTTTCATCATTATCATCATGGTATGAAGGATTAGGCATAGTTTTAGAACCTGATTCACTCAACTATGTTTTGACCCTTATTGTTACTTTTAAAGCTTTTGCAGAAGGAGAAAACAGCTAAAATGCACTGTATGAAGAATGCTTGAGCTTACACTGTTTCTTTTAAGCAAATGACCTCTTTTCATCATTATCATCATGGTATGAAGGATTAGGCATAGTTTTAGAACCTGATTCACTCAACTACGTTTTGACCCTTATTGTTACTTTCAAAGCTTTTGCAGTAGGAGAAAACTTCTAAAACGGATTGTATGAAAAATGCTTGAGCTTACACTGTTTCCTTTAAGGAAATGACCTCTTTTCATCATTATCATTATGGTATGAAGGATTAGGCATAGTTTTAGAACCTGATTCACTCAACTACGTTTTGACCCTTATTGTTACTTTTAAAGCTTTTGCAGAAGGGGAAAACAGCTAAAACGCACTGTATGAAGAGTGCTTGAGCTTACACTGTTTCCTTTAAGGAAATGACCTCTTTTCATCATTATCATCATGGTATGAAGGATTAGGCATAGTTTTAGAACCTGATTCACTCAACTACGTTTTGACCCTTATTGTTACTTTCAAAGCTTTTAAAGACGGAGAAAACAGCTAAAACGGACTGTATGATGAAATGCTTGAGCTTACACTGTTTTCTTTAAGGAAATAACCTGTTTTCATCATTATCATCATGGTATGAATGATTAGGCATAGTTTTAGAACCTGATTCACTCAACTACGTTTTGACCCTTATTGTTACTTTCAAAGCTTTTAAAGACGGAGAAAACAGCTAAAACGGACTGTATGAAGAATGCTTGAGCTTACACTGGTTCTTTTAAGCAAATGACCTCTTTTCATCATTATCATCATGGTATGAAGGATTAGGCATAGTTTTAGAACCTGATTCACTCAACTACGTTTTGACCCTTATTGTTACTTTCAAAGCTTTTAAAGACGGAGAAAACAGCTAAAACGCACTGTATGATGAAATGCTTGAGCTTACACTGTTTTCTTTAAGGAAATAACCTGTTTTCATCTTTATCATCATGGTATGAAGGATTAGGCATAGTTTTAGAACCTAATTCACTCAACTACGTTTTGACCCTTATTGTTACTTTTAAAGCTTTTGCAGAAGGAGAAAACAGCTCAAATGCACTGTATGAAGAATGCTTGAGCTTACACTGTTTCTTTTAAGCAAATGACCTCTTTTCATCATTATCATCATGGTATGAAGGATTAGGCATAGTTTTAGAACCTGATTCACTCAACTACGTTTTGACCCTTATTGTTACTTTCAAAGCTTTTGCAGTAGGAGAAAACAGCTAAAACGGACTGTATGATGAAATGCTTGAGCTTACACTGTTTTCTTTAAGGAAATAACCTGTTTTCATCATTATCATCATGGTATGAATGATTAGGCATAGTTTTAGAACCTGATTCACTCAACTACGTTTTGACCCTTATTGTTACTTTTAAAGCTTTTGCAGAAGGGGAAAACAGCTAAAACGCACTGTATGAAGAGTGCTTGAGCTTACAATGTTTCCTTTAAGGAAATGACCTCTTTTCATCATTATCATCATGGTATGAAGGATTAGGCATAGTTTTAGAACCTGATTCACTCAACTATGTTTTGACCCTTATTGTTACTTTTAAAGCTTTTGCAGAAGGAGAAAACAGCTAAAATGCACTGTATGAAGAATGCTTGAGCTTACACTGTTTCTTTTAAGCAAATGACCTCTTTTCATCATTATCATCATGGTATGAAGGATTAGGCATAGTTTTAGAACCTGATTCACTCAACTACGTTTTGACCCTTATTGTTACTTTCAAAGCTTTTGCAGTAGGAGAAAACTTCTAAAACGGATTGTATGAAAAATGCTTGAGCTTACACTGTTTCCTTTAAGGAAATGACCTCTTTTCATCATTATCATTATGGTATGAAGGATTAGGCATAGTTTTAGAACCTGATTCACTCAACTACGTTTTGACCCTTATTGTTACTTTTAAAGCTTTTGCAGAAGGGGAAAACAGCTAAAACGCACTGTATGAAGAGTGCTTGAGCTTACACTGTTTCCTTTAAGGAAATGACCTCTTTTCATCATTATCATCATGGTATGAAGGATTAGGCATAGTTTTAGAACCTGATTCACTCAACTACGTTTTGACCCTTATTGTTACTTTCAAAGCTTTTAAAGACGGAGAAAACAGCTAAAACGGACTGTATGATGAAATGCTTGAGCTTACACTGTTTTCTTTAAGGAAATGACCTCTTTTCATCATTATCATCATGGTATGAAGGATTAGGCATAGTTTTAGAACCTGATTCACTCAACTATGTTTTGACCCTTATTGTTACTTTTAAAGCTTTTGCAGAAGGGGAAAACAGCTAAAACGCACTGTATGAAGAGTGCGTGAGCTTACAATGTTTCCTTTAAGGAAATGACCTCTTTTCATCATTATCATCATGGTATGAAGGATTAGGCATAGTTTTAGAACCTGATTCACTCAACTATGTTTTGACCCTTATTGTTACTTTTAAAGCTTTTGCAGAAGGAGAAAACAGCTAAAATGCACTGTATGAAGAATGCTTGAGCTTACACTGTTTCTTTTAAGCAAATGACCTCTTTTCATCATTATCATCATGGTATGAAGGATTAGGCATAGTTTTAGAACCTGATTCACTCAACTACGTTTTGACCCTTATTGTTACTTTCAAAGCTTTTGCAGTAGGAGAAAACTTCTAAAACGGATTGTATGAAAAATGCTTGAGCTTACACTGTTTCCTTTAAGGAAATGACCTCTTTTCATCATTATCATTATGGTATGAAGGATTAGGCATAGTTTTAGAACCTGATTCACTCAACTACGTTTTGACCCTTATTGTTACTTTTAAAGCTTTTGCAGAAGGGGAAAACAGCTAAAACGCACTGTATGAAGAGTGCTTGAGCTTACACTGTTTCCTTTAAGGAAATGACCTCTTTTCATCATTATCATCATGGTATGAAGGATTAGGCATAGTTTTAGAACCTGATTCACTCAACTACGTTTTGACCCTTATTGTTACTTTCAAAGCTTTTAAAGACGGAGAAAACAGCTAAAACGGACTGTATGATGAAATGCTTGAGCTTACACTGTTTTCTTTAAGGAAATAACCTGTTTTCATCATTATCATCATGGTATGAATGATTAGGCATAGTTTTAGAACCTGATTCACTCAACTACGTTTTGACCCTTATTGTTACTTTTAAAGCTTTTGCAGAAGGGGAAAACAGCTAAAACGCACTGTATGAAGAGTGCTTGAGCTTACAATGTTTCCTTTAAGGAAATGACCTCTTTTCATCATTATCATCATGGTATGAAGGATTAGGCATAGTTTTAGAACCTGATTCACTCAACTATGTTTTGACCCTTATTGTTACTTTTAAAGCTTTTGCAGAAGGAGAAAACAGCTAAAATGCACTGTATGAAGAATGCTTGAGCTTACACTGTTTCTTTTAAGCAAATGACCTCTTTTCATCATTATCATCATGGTATGAAGGATTAGGCATAGTTTTAGAACCTGATTCACTCAACTACGTTTTGACCCTTATTGTTACTTTCAAAGCTTTTGCAGTAGGAGAAAACTTCTAAAACGGATTGTATGAAAAATGCTTGAGCTTACACTGTTTCCTTTAAGGAAATGACCTCTTTTCATCATTATCATTATGGTATGAAGGATTAGGAAAGGTTTTAGAACCTGATTCACTCAACTACGTTTTGACCCTTATTGTTACTTTTAAAGCTTTTGCAGAAGGGGAAAACAGCTAAAACGCACTGTATGAAGAGTGCTTGAGCTTACACTGTTTCCTTTAAGGAAATGACCTCTTTTCATCATTATCATCATGGTATGAAGGATTAGGCATAGTTTTAGAACCTGATTCACTCAACTACGTTTTGACCCTTATTGTTACTTTCAAAGCTTTTAAAGACGGAGAAAACAGCTAAAACGGACTGTATGATGAAATGCTTGAGCTTACACTGTTTTCTTTAAGGAAATAACCTGTTTTCATCATTATCATCATGGTATGAATGATTAGGCATAGTTTTAGAACCTGATTCACTCAACTACGTTTTGACCCTTATTGTTACTTTCAAAGCTTTTGCAGTAGGAGAAAACTTCTAAAACGGATTGTATGAAAAATGCTTGAGCTTACACTGTTTCCTTTAAGGAAATGACCTCTTTTCATCATTATCATTATGGTATGAAGGATTAGGCATAGTTTTAGAACCTGATTCACTCAACTACGTTTTGACCCTTATTGTTACTTTTAAAGCTTTTGCAGAAGGGGAAAACAGCTAAAACGCACTGTATGAAGAGTGCTTGAGCTTACACTGTTTCCTTTAAGGAAATGACCTCTTTTCATCATTATCATCATGGTATGAAGGATTAGGCATAGTTTTAGAACCTGATTCACTCAACTACGTTTTGACCCTTATTGTTACTTTCAAAGCTTTTAAAGACGGAGAAAACAGCTAAAACGGACTGTATGATGAAATGCTTGAGCTTACACTGTTTTCTTTAAGGAAATAACCTGTTTTCATCATTATCATCATGGTATGAATGATTAGGCATAGTTTTAGAACCTGATTCACTCAACTACGTTTTGACCCTTATTGTTACTTTTAAAGCTTTTGCAGAAGGGGAAAACAGCTAAAACGCACTGTATGAAGAGTGCTTGAGCTTACAATGTTTCCTTTAAGGAAATGACCTCTTTTCATCATTATCATCATGGTATGAAGGATTAGGCATAGTTTTAGAACCTGATTCACTCAACTATGTTTTGACCCTTATTGTTACTTTTAAAGCTTTTGCAGAAGGAGAAAACAGCTAAAATGCACTGTATGAAGAATGCTTGAGCTTACACTGTTTCTTTTAAGCAAATGACCTCTTTTCATCATTATCATCATGGTATGAAGGATTAGGCATAGTTTTAGAACCTGATTCACTCAACTACGTTTTGACCCTTATTGTTACTTTCAAAGCTTTTGCAGTAGGAGAAAACTTCTAAAACGGATTGTATGAAAAATGCTTGAGCTTACACTGTTTCCTTTAAGGAAATGACCTCTTTTCATCATTATCATTATGGTATGAAGGATTAGGCATAGTTTTAGAACCTGATTCACTCAACTACGTTTTGACCCTTATTGTTACTTTTAAAGCTTTTGCAGAAGGGGAAAACAGCTAAAACGCACTGTATGAAGAGTGCTTGAGCTTACACTGTTTCCTTTAAGGAAATGACCTCTTTTCATCATTATCATCATGGTATGAAGGATTAGGCATAGTTTTAGAACCTGATTCACTCAACTACGTTTTGACCCTTATTGTTACTTTCAAAGCTTTTAAAGACGGAGAAAACAGCTAAAACGGACTGTATGATGAAATGCTTGAGCTTACACTGTTTTCTTTAAGGAAATAACCTGTTTTCATCATTATCATCATGGTATGAATGATTAGGCATAGTTTTAGAACCTGATTCACTCAACTACGTTTTGACCCTTATTGTTACTTTTAAAGCTTTTGCAGAAGGGGAAAACAGCTAAAACGCACTGTATGAAGAGTGCTTGAGCTTACAATGTTTCCTTTAAGGAAATGACCTCTTTTCATCATTATCATCATGGTATGAAGGATTAGGCATAGTTTTAGAACCTGATTCACTCAACTATGTTTTGACCCTTATTGTTACTTTTAAAGCTTTTGCAGAAGGAGAAAACAGCTAAAATGCACTGTATGAAGAATGCTTGAGCTTACACTGTTTCTTTTAAGCAAATGACCTCTTTTCATCATTATCATCATGGTATGAAGGATTAGGCATAGTTTTAGAACCTGATTCACTCAACTACGTTTTGACCCTTATTGTTACTTTCAAAGCTTTTGCAGTAGGAGAAAACTTCTAAAACGGATTGTATGAAAAATGCTTGAGCTTACACTGTTTCCTTTAAGGAAATGACCTCTTTTCATCATTATCATTATGGTATGAAGGATTAGGCATAGTTTTAGAACCTGATTCACTCAACTACGTTTTGACCCTTATTGTTACTTTTAAAGCTTTTGCAGAAGGGGAAAACAGCTAAAACGCACTGTATGAAGAGTGCTTGAGCTTACACTGTTTCCTTTAAGGAAATGACCTCTTTTCATCATTATCATCATGGTATGAAGGATTAGGCATAGTTTTAGAACCTGATTCACTCAACTACGTTTTGACCCTTATTGTTACTTTCAAAGCTTTTAAAGACGGAGAAAACAGCTAAAACGGACTGTATGATGAAATGCTTGAGCTTACACTGTTTTCTTTAAGGAAATAACCTGTTTTCATCATTATCATCATGGTATGAATGATTAGGCATAGTTTTAGAACCTGATTCACTCAACTACGTTTTGACCCTTATTGTTACTTTCAAAGCTTTTGCAGTAGGAGAAAACTTCTAAAACGGATTGTATGAAAAATGCTTGAGCTTACACTGTTTCCTTTAAGGAAATGACCTCTTTTCATCATTATCATTATGGTATGAAGGATTAGGCATAGTTTTAGAACCTGATTCACTCAACTACGTTTTGACCCTTATTGTTACTTTTAAAGCTTTTGCAGAAGGGGAAAACAGCTAAAACGCACTGTATGAAGAGTGCTTGAGCTTACACTGTTTCCTTTAAGGAAATGACCTCTTTTCATCATTATCATCATGGTATGAAGGATTAGGCATAGTTTTAGAACCTGATTCACTCAACTACGTTTTGACCCTTATTGTTACTTTCAAAGCTTTTAAAGACGGAGAAAACAGCTAAAACGGACTGTATGATGAAATGCTTGAGCTTACACTGTTTTCTTTAAGGAAATAACCTGTTTTCATCATTATCATCATGGTATGAATGATTAGGCATAGTTTTAGAACCTGATTCACTCAACTACGTTTTGACCCTTATTGTTACTTTTAAAGCTTTTGCAGAAGGGGAAAACAGCTAAAACGCACTGTATGAAGAGTGCTTGAGCTTACAATGTTTCCTTTAAGGAAATGACCTCTTTTCATCATTATCATCATGGTATGAAGGATTAGGCATAGTTTTAGAACCTGATTCACTCAACTATGTTTTGACCCTTATTGTTACTTTTAAAGCTTTTGCAGAAGGAGAAAACAGCTAAAATGCACTGTATGAAGAATGCTTGAGCTTACACTGTTTCTTTTAAGCAAATGACCTCTTTTCATCATTATCATCATGGTATGAAGGATTAGGCATAGTTTTAGAACCTGATTCACTCAACTACGTTTTGACCCTTATTGTTACTTTCAAAGCTTTTGCAGTAGGAGAAAACTTCTAAAACGGATTGTATGAAAAATGCTTGAGCTTACACTGTTTCCTTTAAGGAAATGACCTCTTTTCATCATTATCATTATGGTATGAAGGATTAGGCATAGTTTTAGAACCTGATTCACTCAACTACGTTTTGACCCTTATTGTTACTTTTAAAGCTTTTGCAGAAGGGGAAAACAGCTAAAACGCACTGTATGAAGAGTGCTTGAGCTTACACTGTTTCCTTTAAGGAAATGACCTCTTTTCATCATTATCATCATGGTATGAAGGATTAGGCATAGTTTTAGAACCTGATTCACTCAACTACGTTTTGACCCTTATTGTTACTTTCAAAGCTTTTAAAGACGGAGAAAACAGCTAAAACGGACTGTATGAAGAATGCTTGAGCTTACACTGGTTCTTTTAAGCAAATGACCTCTTTTCATCATTATCATCATGGTATGAAGGATTAGGCATAGTTTTAGAACCTGATTCACTCAACTACGTTTTGACCCTTATTGTTACTTTCAAAGCTTTTAAAGACGGAGAAAACAGCTAAAACGCACTGTATGATGAAATGCTTGAGCTTACACTGTTTTCTTTAAGGAAATAACCTGTTTTCATCTTTATCATCATGGTATGAAGGATTAGGCATAGTTTTAGAACCTAATTCACTCAACTACGTTTTGACCCTTATTGTTACTTTTAAAGCTTTTGCAGAAGGAGAAAACAGCTCAAATGCACTGTATGAAGAATGCTTGAGCTTACACTGTTTCTTTTAAGCAAATGACCTCTTTTCATCATTATCATCATGGTATGAAGGATTAGGCATAGTTTTAGAACCTGATTCACTCAACTACGTTTTGACCCTTATTGTTACTTTCAAAGCTTTTGCAGTAGGAGAAAACAGCTAAAACGGACTGTATGATGAAATGCTTGAGCTTACACTGTTTTCTTTAAGGAAATAACCTGTTTTCATCATTATCATCATGGTATGAATGATTAGGCATAGTTTTAGAACCTGATTCACTCAACTACGTTTTGACCCTTATTGTTACTTTTAAAGCTTTTGCAGAAGGGGAAAACAGCTAAAACGCACTGTATGAAGAGTGCTTGAGCTTACAATGTTTCCTTTAAGGAAATGACCTCTTTTCATCATTATCATCATGGTATGAAGGATTAGGCATAGTTTTAGAACCTGATTCACTCAACTATGTTTTGACCCTTATTGTTACTTTTAAAGCTTTTGCAGAAGGAGAAAACAGCTAAAATGCACTGTATGAAGAATGCTTGAGCTTACACTGTTTCTTTTAAGCAAATGACCTCTTTTCATCATTATCATCATGGTATGAAGGATTAGGCATAGTTTTAGAACCTGATTCACTCAACTACGTTTTGACCCTTATTGTTACTTTCAAAGCTTTTGCAGTAGGAGAAAACTTCTAAAACGGATTGTATGAAAAATGCTTGAGCTTACACTGTTTCCTTTAAGGAAATGACCTCTTTTCATCATTATCATTATGGTATGAAGGATTAGGCATAGTTTTAGAACCTGATTCACTCAACTACGTTTTGACCCTTATTGTTACTTTTAAAGCTTTTGCAGAAGGGGAAAACAGCTAAAACGCACTGTATGAAGAGTGCTTGAGCTTACACTGTTTCCTTTAAGGAAATGACCTCTTTTCATCATTATCATCATGGTATGAAGGATTAGGCATAGTTTTAGAACCTGATTCACTCAACTACGTTTTGACCCTTATTGTTACTTTCAAAGCTTTTAAAGACGGAGAAAACAGCTAAAACGGACTGTATGATGAAATGCTTGAGCTTACACTGTTTTCTTTAAGGAAATAACCTGTTTTCATCATTATCATCATGGTATGAATGATTAGGCATAGTTTTAGAACCTGATTCACTCAACTACGTTTTGACCCTTATTGTTACTTTTAAAGCTTTTGCAGAAGGGGAAAACAGCTAAAACGCACTGTATGAAGAGTGCTTGAGCTTACAATGTTTCCTTTAAGGAAATGACCTCTTTTCATCATTATCATCATGGTATGAAGGATTAGGCATAGTTTTAGAACCTGATTCACTCAACTATGTTTTGACCCTTATTGTTACTTTTAAAGCTTTTGCAGAAGGAGAAAACAGCTAAAATGCACTGTATGAAGAATGCTTGAGCTTACACTGTTTCTTTTAAGCAAATGACCTCTTTTCATCATTATCATCATGGTATGAAGGATTAGGCATAGTTTTAGAACCTGATTCACTCAACTACGTTTTGACCCTTATTGTTACTTTCAAAGCTTTTGCAGTAGGAGAAAACTTCTAAAACGGATTGTATGAAAAATGCTTGAGCTTACACTGTTTCCTTTAAGGAAATGACCTCTTTTCATCATTATCATTATGGTATGAAGGATTAGGCATAGTTTTAGAACCTGATTCACTCAACTACGTTTTGACCCTTATTGTTACTTTTAAAGCTTTTGCAGAAGGGGAAAACAGCTAAAACGCACTGTATGAAGAGTGCTTGAGCTTACACTGTTTCCTTTAAGGAAATGACCTCTTTTCATCATTATCATCATGGTATGAAGGATTAGGCATAGTTTTAGAACCTGATTCACTCAACTACGTTTTGACCCTTATTGTTACTTTCAAAGCTTTTAAAGACGGAGAAAACAGCTAAAACGGACTGTATGAAGAATGCTTGAGCTTACACTGGTTCTTTTAAGCAAATGACCTCTTTTCATCATTATCATCATGGTATGAAGGATTAGGCATAGTTTTAGAACCTGATTCACTCAACTACGTTTTGACCCTTATTGTTACTTTCAAAGCTTTTAAAGACGGAGAAAACAGCTAAAACGCACTGTATGATGAAATGCTTGAGCTTACACTGTTTTCTTTAAGGAAATAACCTGTTTTCATCTTTATCATCATGGTATGAAGGATTAGGCATAGTTTTAGAACCTAATTCACTCAACTACGTTTTGACCCTTATTGTTACTTTTAAAGCTTTTGCAGAAGGAGAAAACAGCTCAAATGCACTGTATGAAGAATGCTTGAGCTTACACTGTTTCTTTTAAGCAAATGACCTCTTTTCATCATTATCATCATGGTATGAAGGATTAGGCATAGTTTTAGAACCTGATTCACTCAACTACGTTTTGACCCTTATTGTTACTTTCAAAGCTTTTGCAGTAGGAGAAAACAGCTAAAACGGACTGTATGATGAAATGCTTGAGCTTACACTGTTTTCTTTAAGGAAATAACCTGTTTTCATCATTATCATCATGGTATGAATGATTAGGCATAGTTTTAGAACCTGATTCACTCAACTACGTTTTGACCCTTATTGTTACTTTTAAAGCTTTTGCAGAAGGGGAAAACAGCTAAAACGCACTGTATGAAGAGTGCTTGAGCTTACAATGTTTCCTTTAAGGAAATGACCTCTTTTCATCATTATCATCATGGTATGAAGGATTAGGCATAGTTTTAGAACCTGATTCACTCAACTATGTTTTGACCCTTATTGTTACTTTTAAAGCTTTTGCAGAAGGAGAAAACAGCTAAAATGCACTGTATGAAGAATGCTTGAGCTTACACTGTTTCTTTTAAGCAAATGACCTCTTTTCATCATTATCATCATGGTATGAAGGATTAGGCATAGTTTTAGAACCTGATTCACTCAACTACGTTTTGACCCTTATTGTTACTTTCAAAGCTTTTGCAGTAGGAGAAAACTTCTAAAACGGATTGTATGAAAAATGCTTGAGCTTACACTGTTTCCTTTAAGGAAATGACCTCTTTTCATCATTATCATTATGGTATGAAGGATTAGGCATAGTTTTAGAACCTGATTCACTCAACTACGTTTTGACCCTTATTGTTACTTTTAAAGCTTTTGCAGAAGGGGAAAACAGCTAAAACGCACTGTATGAAGAGTGCTTGAGCTTACACTGTTTCCTTTAAGGAAATGACCTCTTTTCATCATTATCATCATGGTATGAAGGATTAGGCATAGTTTTAGAACCTGATTCACTCAACTACGTTTTGACCCTTATTGTTACTTTCAAAGCTTTTAAAGACGGAGAAAACAGCTAAAACGGACTGTATGATGAAATGCTTGAGCTTACACTGTTTTCTTTAAGGAAATAACCTGTTTTCATCATTATCATCATGGTATGAATGATTAGGCATAGTTTTAGAACCTGATTCACTCAACTACGTTTTGACCCTTATTGTTACTTTCAAAGCTTTTAAAGACGGAGAAAACAGCTAAAACGGACTGTATGAAGAATGCTTGAGCTTACACTGGTTCTTTTAAGCAAATGACCTCTTTTCATCATTATCATCATGGTATGAAGGATTAGGCATAGTTTTAGAACCTGATTCACTCAACTACGTTTTGACCCTTATTGTTACTTTCAAAGCTTTTAAAGACGGAGAAAACAGCTAAAACGCACTGTATGATGAAATGCTTGAGCTTACACTGTTTTCTTTAAGGAAATAACCTGTTTTCATCTTTATCATCATGGTATGAAGGATTAGGCATAGTTTTAGAACCTAATTCACTCAACTACGTTTTGACCCTTATTGTTACTTTTAAAGCTTTTGCAGAAGGAGAAAACAGCTCAAATGCACTGTATGAAGAATGCTTGAGCTTACACTGTTTCTTTTAAGCAAATGACCTCTTTTCATCATTATCATCATGGTATGAAGGATTAGGCATAGTTTTAGAACCTGATTCACTCAACTACGTTTTGACCCTTATTGTTACTTTCAAAGCTTTTGCAGTAGGAGAAAACAGCTAAAACGGACTGTATGATGAAATGCTTGAGCTTACACTGTTTTCTTTAAGGAAATAACCTGTTTTCATCATTATCATCATGGTATGAATGATTAGGCATAGTTTTAGAACCTGATTCACTCAACTACGTTTTGACCCTTATTGTTACTTTTAAAGCTTTTGCAGAAGGGGAAAACAGCTAAAACGCACTGTATGAAGAGTGCTTGAGCTTACAATGTTTCCTTTAAGGAAATGACCTCTTTTCATCATTATCATCATGGTATGAAGGATTAGGCATAGTTTTAGAACCTGATTCACTCAACTATGTTTTGACCCTTATTGTTACTTTTAAAGCTTTTGCAGAAGGAGAAAACAGCTAAAATGCACTGTATGAAGAATGCTTGAGCTTACACTGTTTCTTTTAAGCAAATGACCTCTTTTCATCATTATCATCATGGTATGAAGGATTAGGCATAGTTTTAGAACCTGATTCACTCAACTACGTTTTGACCCTTATTGTTACTTTCAAAGCTTTTGCAGTAGGAGAAAACTTCTAAAACGGATTGTATGAAAAATGCTTGAGCTTACACTGTTTCCTTTAAGGAAATGACCTCTTTTCATCATTATCATTATGGTATGAAGGATTAGGCATAGTTTTAGAACCTGATTCACTCAACTACGTTTTGACCCTTATTGTTACTTTTAAAGCTTTTGCAGAAGGGGAAAACAGCTAAAACGCACTGTATGAAGAGTGCTTGAGCTTACACTGTTTCCTTTAAGGAAATGACCTCTTTTCATCATTATCATCATGGTATGAAGGATTAGGCATAGTTTTAGAACCTGATTCACTCAACTACGTTTTGACCCTTATTGTTACTTTCAAAGCTTTTAAAGACGGAGAAAACAGCTAAAACGGACTGTATGATGAAATGCTTGAGCTTACACTGTTTTCTTTAAGGAAATGACCTCTTTTCATCATTATCATCATGGTATGAAGGATTAGGCATAGTTTTAGAACCTGATTCACTCAACTATGTTTTGACCCTTATTGTTACTTTTAAAGCTTTTGCAGAAGGGGAAAACAGCTAAAACGCACTGTATGAAGAGTGCGTGAGCTTACAATGTTTCCTTTAAGGAAATGACCTCTTTTCATCATTATCATCATGGTATGAAGGATTAGGCATAGTTTTAGAACCTGATTCACTCAACTATGTTTTGACCCTTATTGTTACTTTTAAAGCTTTTGCAGAAGGAGAAAACAGCTAAAATGCACTGTATGAAGAATGCTTGAGCTTACACTGTTTCTTTTAAGCAAATGACCTCTTTTCATCATTATCATCATGGTATGAAGGATTAGGCATAGTTTTAGAACCTGATTCACTCAACTACGTTTTGACCCTTATTGTTACTTTCAAAGCTTTTGCAGTAGGAGAAAACTTCTAAAACGGATTGTATGAAAAATGCTTGAGCTTACACTGTTTCCTTTAAGGAAATGACCTCTTTTCATCATTATCATTATGGTATGAAGGATTAGGCATAGTTTTAGAACCTGATTCACTCAACTACGTTTTGACCCTTATTGTTACTTTTAAAGCTTTTGCAGAAGGGGAAAACAGCTAAAACGCACTGTATGAAGAGTGCTTGAGCTTACACTGTTTCCTTTAAGGAAATGACCTCTTTTCATCATTATCATCATGGTATGAAGGATTAGGCATAGTTTTAGAACCTGATTCACTCAACTACGTTTTGACCCTTATTGTTACTTTCAAAGCTTTTAAAGACGGAGAAAACAGCTAAAACGGACTGTATGAAGAATGCTTGAGCTTACACTGGTTCTTTTAAGCAAATGACCTCTTTTCATCATTATCATCATGGTATGAAGGATTAGGCATAGTTTTAGAACCTGATTCACTCAACTACGTTTTGACCCTTATTGTTACTTTCAAAGCTTTTAAAGACGGAGAAAACAGCTAAAACGCACTGTATGATGAAATGCTTGAGCTTACACTGTTTTCTTTAAGGAAATAACCTGTTTTCATCTTTATCATCATGGTATGAAGGATTAGGCATAGTTTTAGAACCTAATTCACTCAACTACGTTTTGACCCTTATTGTTACTTTTAAAGCTTTTGCAGAAGGAGAAAACAGCTCAAATGCACTGTATGAAGAATGCTTGAGCTTACACTGTTTCTTTTAAGCAAATGACCTCTTTTCATCATTATCATCATGGTATGAAGGATTAGGCATAGTTTTAGAACCTGATTCACTCAACTACGTTTTGACCCTTATTGTTACTTTCAAAGCTTTTGCAGTAGGAGAAAACAGCTAAAACGGACTGTATGAAAAATGCTTGAGCTTACACTGTTTCCTTTAAGGAAATGACCTCTTTTCATCATTATCATTATGGTATGAAGGATTAGGCATAGTTTTAGAACCTGATTCACTCAACTACGTTTTGACCCTTATTGTTACTTTTAAAGCTTTTGCAGAAGGGGAAAACAGCTAAAACGCACTGTATGAAGAGTGCTTGAGCTTACACTGTTTCCTTTAAGGAAATGACCTCTTTTCATCATTATCATCATGGTATGAAGGATTAGGCATAGTTTTAGAACCTGATTCACTCAACTACGTTTTGACCCTTATTGTTACTTTCAAAGCTTTTAAAGACGGAGAAAACAGCTAAAACGGATTGTATGAAAAATGCTTGAGCTTACACTGTTTCCTTTAAGGAAATGACCTCTTTTCATCATTATCATTATGGTATGAAGGATTAGGCATAGTTTTAGAACCTGATTCACTCAACTACGTTTTGACCCTTATTGTTACTTTTAAAGCTTTTGCAGAAGGGGAAAACAGCTAAAACGCACTGTATGAAGAGTGCTTGAGCTTACACTGTTTCCTTTAAGGAAATGACCTCTTTTCATCATTATCATCATGGTATGAAGGATTAGGCATAGTTTTAGAACCTGATTCACTCAACTACGTTTTGACCCTTATTGTTACTTTCAAAGCTTTTAAAGACGGAGAAAACAGCTAAAACGGACTGTATGATGAAATGCTTGAGCTTACACTGTTTTCTTTAAGGAAATAACCTGTTTTCATCATTATCATCATGGTATGAATGATTAGGCATAGTTTTAGAACCTGATTCACTCAACTACGTTTTGACCCTTATTGTTACTTTCAAAGCTTTTGCAGTAGGAGAAAACTTCTAAAACGGATTGTATGAAAAATGCTTGAGCTTACACTGTTTCCTTTAAGGAAATGACCTCTTTTCATCATTATCATTATGGTATGAAGGATTAGGCATAGTTTTAGAACCTGATTCACTCAACTACGTTTTGACCCTTATTGTTACTTTTAAAGCTTTTGCAGAAGGGGAAAACAGCTAAAACGCACTGTATGAAGAGTGCTTGAGCTTACACTGTTTCCTTTAAGGAAATGACCTCTTTTCATCATTATCATCATGGTATGAAGGATTAGGCATAGTTTTAGAACCTGATTCACTCAACTACGTTTTGACCCTTATTGTTACTTTCAAAGCTTTTAAAGACGGAGAAAACAGCTAAAACGGACTGTATGATGAAATGCTTGAGCTTACACTGTTTTCTTTAAGGAAATGACCTCTTTTCATCATTATCATCATGGTATGAAGGATTAGGCATAGTTTTAGAACCTGATTCACTCAACTATGTTTTGACCCTTATTGTTACTTTTAAAGCTTTTGCAGAAGGGGAAAACAGCTAAAACGCACTGTATGAAGAGTGCGTGAGCTTACAATGTTTCCTTTAAGGAAATGACCTCTTTTCATCATTATCATCATGGTATGAAGGATTAGGCATAGTTTTAGAACCTGATTCACTCAACTATGTTTTGACCCTTATTGTTACTTTTAAAGCTTTTGCAGAAGGAGAAAACAGCTAAAATGCACTGTATGAAGAATGCTTGAGCTTACACTGTTTCTTTTAAGCAAATGACCTCTTTTCATCATTATCATCATGGTATGAAGGATTAGGCATAGTTTTAGAACCTGATTCACTCAACTACGTTTTGACCCTTATTGTTACTTTCAAAGCTTTTGCAGTAGGAGAAAACTTCTAAAACGGATTGTATGAAAAATGCTTGAGCTTACACTGTTTCCTTTAAGGAAATGACCTCTTTTCATCATTATCATTATGGTATGAAGGATTAGGCATAGTTTTAGAACCTGATTCACTCAACTACGTTTTGACCCTTATTGTTACTTTTAAAGCTTTTGCAGAAGGGGAAAACAGCTAAAACGCACTGTATGAAGAGTGCTTGAGCTTACACTGTTTCCTTTAAGGAAATGACCTCTTTTCATCATTATCATCATGGTATGAAGGATTAGGCATAGTTTTAGAACCTGATTCACTCAACTACGTTTTGACCCTTATTGTTACTTTCAAAGCTTTTAAAGACGGAGAAAACAGCTAAAACGGACTGTATGATGAAATGCTTGAGCTTACACTGTTTTCTTTAAGGAAATAACCTGTTTTCATCATTATCATCATGGTATGAATGATTAGGCATAGTTTTAGAACCTGATTCACTCAACTACGTTTTGACCCTTATTGTTACTTTTAAAGCTTTTGCAGAAGGGGAAAACAGCTAAAACGCACTGTATGAAGAGTGCTTGAGCTTACAATGTTTCCTTTAAGGAAATGACCTCTTTTCATCATTATCATCATGGTATGAAGGATTAGGCATAGTTTTAGAACCTGATTCACTCAACTATGTTTTGACCCTTATTGTTACTTTTAAAGCTTTTGCAGAAGGAGAAAACAGCTAAAATGCACTGTATGAAGAATGCTTGAGCTTACACTGTTTCTTTTAAGCAAATGACCTCTTTTCATCATTATCATCATGGTATGAAGGATTAGGCATAGTTTTAGAACCTGATTCACTCAACTACGTTTTGACCCTTATTGTTACTTTCAAAGCTTTTGCAGTAGGAGAAAACTTCTAAAACGGATTGTATGAAAAATGCTTGAGCTTACACTGTTTCCTTTAAGGAAATGACCTCTTTTCATCATTATCATTATGGTATGAAGGATTAGGCATAGTTTTAGAACCTGATTCACTCAACTACGTTTTGACCCTTATTGTTACTTTTAAAGCTTTTGCAGAAGGGGAAAACAGCTAAAACGCACTGTATGAAGAGTGCTTGAGCTTACACTGTTTCCTTTAAGGAAATGACCTCTTTTCATCATTATCATCATGGTATGAAGGATTAGGCATAGTTTTAGAACCTGATTCACTCAACTACGTTTTGACCCTTATTGTTACTTTCAAAGCTTTTAAAGACGGAGAAAACAGCTAAAACGGACTGTATGATGAAATGCTTGAGCTTACACTGTTTTCTTTAAGGAAATAACCTGTTTTCATCATTATCATCATGGTATGAATGATTAGGCATAGTTTTAGAACCTGATTCACTCAACTACGTTTTGACCCTTATTGTTACTTTCAAAGCTTTTGCAGTAGGAGAAAACTTCTAAAACGGATTGTATGAAAAATGCTTGAGCTTACACTGTTTCCTTTAAGGAAATGACCTCTTTTCATCATTATCATTATGGTATGAAGGATTAGGCATAGTTTTAGAACCTGATTCACTCAACTACGTTTTGACCCTTATTGTTACTTTTAAAGCTTTTGCAGAAGGGGAAAACAGCTAAAACGCACTGTATGAAGAGTGCTTGAGCTTACACTGTTTCCTTTAAGGAAATGACCTCTTTTCATCATTATCATCATGGTATGAAGGATTAGGCATAGTTTTAGAACCTGATTCACTCAACTACGTTTTGACCCTTATTGTTACTTTCAAAGCTTTTAAAGACGGAGAAAACAGCTAAAACGGACTGTATGAAGAATGCTTGAGCTTACACTGGTTCTTTTAAGCAAATGACCTCTTTTCATCATTATCATCATGGTATGAAGGATTAGGCATAGTTTTAGAACCTGATTCACTCAACTACGTTTTGACCCTTATTGTTACTTTCAAAGCTTTTAAAGACGGAGAAAACAGCTAAAACGCACTGTATGATGAAATGCTTGAGCTTACACTGTTTTCTTTAAGGAAATAACCTGTTTTCATCTTTATCATCATGGTATGAAGGATTAGGCATAGTTTTAGAACCTAATTCACTCAACTACGTTTTGACCCTTATTGTTACTTTTAAAGCTTTTGCAGAAGGAGAAAACAGCTCAAATGCACTGTATGAAGAATGCTTGAGCTTACACTGTTTCTTTTAAGCAAATGACCTCTTTTCATCATTATCATCATGGTATGAAGGATTAGGCATAGTTTTAGAACCTGATTCACTCAACTACGTTTTGACCCTTATTGTTACTTTCAAAGCTTTTGCAGTAGGAGAAAACAGCTAAAACGGACTGTATGAAAAATGCTTGAGCTTACACTGTTTCCTTTAAGGAAATGACCTCTTTTCATCATTATCATTATGGTATGAAGGATTAGGCATAGTTTTAGAACCTGATTCACTCAACTACGTTTTGACCCTTATTGTTACTTTTAAAGCTTTTGCAGAAGGGGAAAACAGCTAAAACGCACTGTATGAAGAGTGCTTGAGCTTACACTGTTTCCTTTAAGGAAATGACCTCTTTTCATCATTATCATCATGGTATGAAGGATTAGGCATAGTTTTAGAACCTGATTCACTCAACTACGTTTTGACCCTTATTGTTACTTTCAAAGCTTTTAAAGACGGAGAAAACAGCTAAAACGGATTGTATGAAAAATGCTTGAGCTTACACTGTTTCCTTTAAGGAAATGACCTCTTTTCATCATTATCATTATGGTATGAAGGATTAGGCATAGTTTTAGAACCTGATTCACTCAACTACGTTTTGACCCTTATTGTTACTTTTAAAGCTTTTGCAGAAGGGGAAAACAGCTAAAACGCACTGTATGAAGAGTGCTTGAGCTTACACTGTTTCCTTTAAGGAAATGACCTCTTTTCATCATTATCATCATGGTATGAAGGATTAGGCATAGTTTTAGAACCTGATTCACTCAACTACGTTTTGACCCTTATTGTTACTTTCAAAGCTTTTAAAGACGGAGAAAACAGCTAAAACGGACTGTATGAAGAATGCTTGAGCTTACACTGGTTCTTTTAAGCAAATGACCTCTTTTCATCATTATCATCATGGTATGAAGGATTAGGCATAGTTTTAGAACCTGATTCACTCAACTACGTTTTGACCCTTATTGTTACTTTCAAAGCTTTTAAAGACGGAGAAAACAGCTAAAACGCACTGTATGATGAAATGCTTGAGCTTACACTGTTTTCTTTAAGGAAATAACCTGTTTTCATCTTTATCATCATGGTATGAAGGATTAGGCATAGTTTTAGAACCTAATTCACTCAACTACGTTTTGACCCTTATTGTTACTTTTAAAGCTTTTGCAGAAGGAGAAAACAGCTCAAATGCACTGTATGAAGAATGCTTGAGCTTACACTGTTTCTTTTAAGCAAATGACCTCTTTTCATCATTATCATCATGGTATGAAGGATTAGGCATAGTTTTAGAACCTGATTCACTCAACTACGTTTTGACCCTTATTGTTACTTTCAAAGCTTTTGCAGTAGGAGAAAACAGCTAAAACGGACTGTATGATGAAATGCTTGAGCTTACACTGTTTTCTTTAAGGAAATAACCTGTTTTCATCATTATCATCATGGTATGAATGATTAGGCATAGTTTTAGAACCTGATTCACTCAACTACGTTTTGACCCTTATTGTTACTTTTAAAGCTTTTGCAGAAGGGGAAAACAGCTAAAACGCACTGTATGAAGAGTGCTTGAGCTTACAATGTTTCCTTTAAGGAAATGACCTCTTTTCATCATTATCATCATGGTATGAAGGATTAGGCATAGTTTTAGAACCTGATTCACTCAACTATGTTTTGACCCTTATTGTTACTTTTAAAGCTTTTGCAGAAGGAGAAAACAGCTAAAATGCACTGTATGAAGAATGCTTGAGCTTACACTGTTTCTTTTAAGCAAATGACCTCTTTTCATCATTATCATCATGGTATGAAGGATTAGGCATAGTTTTAGAACCTGATTCACTCAACTACGTTTTGACCCTTATTGTTACTTTCAAAGCTTTTGCAGTAGGAGAAAACTTCTAAAACGGATTGTATGAAAAATGCTTGAGCTTACACTGTTTCCTTTAAGGAAATGACCTCTTTTCATCATTATCATTATGGTATGAAGGATTAGGCATAGTTTTAGAACCTGATTCACTCAACTACGTTTTGACCCTTATTGTTACTTTTAAAGCTTTTGCAGAAGGGGAAAACAGCTAAAACGCACTGTATGAAGAGTGCTTGAGCTTACACTGTTTCCTTTAAGGAAATGACCTCTTTTCATCATTATCATCATGGTATGAAGGATTAGGCATAGTTTTAGAACCTGATTCACTCAACTACGTTTTGACCCTTATTGTTACTTTCAAAGCTTTTAAAGACGGAGAAAACAGCTAAAACGGACTGTATGATGAAATGCTTGAGCTTACACTGTTTTCTTTAAGGAAATAACCTGTTTTCATCATTATCATCATGGTATGAATGATTAGGCATAGTTTTAGAACCTGATTCACTCAACTACGTTTTGACCCTTATTGTTACTTTTAAAGCTTTTGCAGAAGGGGAAAACAGCTAAAACGCACTGTATGAAGAGTGCTTGAGCTTACAATGTTTCCTTTAAGGAAATGACCTCTTTTCATCATTATCATCATGGTATGAAGGATTAGGCATAGTTTTAGAACCTGATTCACTCAACTATGTTTTGACCCTTATTGTTACTTTTAAAGCTTTTGCAGAAGGAGAAAACAGCTAAAATGCACTGTATGAAGAATGCTTGAGCTTACACTGTTTCTTTTAAGCAAATGACCTCTTTTCATCATTATCATCATGGTATGAAGGATTAGGCATAGTTTTAGAACCTGATTCACTCAACTACGTTTTGACCCTTATTGTTACTTTCAAAGCTTTTGCAGTAGGAGAAAACTTCTAAAACGGATTGTATGAAAAATGCTTGAGCTTACACTGTTTCCTTTAAGGAAATGACCTCTTTTCATCATTATCATTATGGTATGAAGGATTAGGCATAGTTTTAGAACCTGATTCACTCAACTACGTTTTGACCCTTATTGTTACTTTTAAAGCTTTTGCAGAAGGGGAAAACAGCTAAAACGCACTGTATGAAGAGTGCTTGAGCTTACACTGTTTCCTTTAAGGAAATGACCTCTTTTCATCATTATCATCATGGTATGAAGGATTAGGCATAGTTTTAGAACCTGATTCACTCAACTACGTTTTGACCCTTATTGTTACTTTCAAAGCTTTTAAAGACGGAGAAAACAGCTAAAACGGACTGTATGATGAAATGCTTAAGCTTACACTGTTTTCTTTAAGGAAATAACCTGTTTTCATCATTATCATCATGGTATGAATGATTAGGCATAGTTTTAGAACCTGATTCACTCAACTACGTTTTGACCCTTATTGTTACTTTCAAAGCTTTTGCAGTAGGAGAAAACTTCTAAAACGGATTGTATGAAAAATGCTTGAGCTTACACTGTTTCCTTTAAGGAAATGACCTCTTTTCATCATTATCATTATGGTATGAAGGATTAGGCATAGTTTTAGAACCTGATTCACTCAACTACGTTTTGACCCTTATTGTTACTTTTAAAGCTTTTGCAGAAGGGGAAAACAGCTAAAACGCACTGTATGAAGAGTGCTTGAGCTTACACTGTTTCCTTTAAGGAAATGACCTCTTTTCATCATTATCATCATGGTATGAAGGATTAGGCATAGTTTTAGAACCTGATTCACTCAACTACGTTTTGACCCTTATTGTTACTTTCAAAGCTTTTAAAGACGGAGAAAACAGCTAAAACGGACTGTATGAAGAATGCTTGAGCTTACACTGGTTCTTTTAAGCAAATGACCTCTTTTCATCATTATCATCATGGTATGAAGGATTAGGCATAGTTTTAGAACCTGATTCACTCAACTACGTTTTGACCCTTATTGTTACTTTCAAAGCTTTTAAAGACGGAGAAAACAGCTAAAACGCACTGTATGATGAAATGCTTGAGCTTACACTGTTTTCTTTAAGGAAATAACCTGTTTTCATCTTTATCATCATGGTATGAAGGATTAGGCATAGTTTTAGAACCTAATTCACTCAACTACGTTTTGACCCTTATTGTTACTTTTAAAGCTTTTGCAGAAGGAGAAAACAGCTCAAATGCACTGTATGAAGACTGCTTGAGCTTACACTGTTTCTTTTAAGCAAATGACCTCTTTTCATCATTATCATCATGGTATGAAGGATTAGGCATAGTTTTAGAACCTGATTCACTCAACTACGTTTTGACCCTTATTGTTACTTTCAAAGCTTTTGCAGTAGGAGAAAACAGCTAAAACGGACTGTATGATGAAATGCTTGAGCTTACACTGTTTTCTTTAAGGAAATAACCTGTTTTCATCATTATCATCATGGTATGAATGATTAGGCATAGTTTTAGAACCTGATTCACTCAACTACGTTTTGACCCTTATTGTTACTTTCAAAGCTTTTGCAGTAGGAGAAAACTTCTAAAACGGATTGTATGAAAAATGCTTGAGCTTACACTGTTTCCTTTAAGGAAATGACCTCTTTTCATCATTATCATTATGGTATGAAGGATTAGGCATAGTTTTAGAACCTGATTCACTCAACTACGTTTTGACCCTTATTGTTACTTTTAAAGCTTTTGCAGAAGGGGAAAACAGCTAAAACGCACTGTATGAAGAGTGCTTGAGCTTACACTGTTTCCTTTAAGGAAATGACCTCTTTTCATCATTATCATCATGGTATGAAGGATTAGGCATAGTTTTAGAACCTGATTCACTCAACTACGTTTTGACCCTTATTGTTACTTTCAAAGCTTTTAAAGACGGAGAAAACAGCTAAAACGGACTGTATGAAGAATGCTTGAGCTTACACTGGTTCTTTTAAGCAAATGACCTCTTTTCATCATTATCATCATGGTATGAAGGATTAGGCATAGTTTTAGAACCTGATTCACTCAACTACGTTTTGACCCTTATTGTTACTTTCAAAGCTTTTAAAGACGGAGAAAACAGCTAAAACGCACTGTATGATGAAATGCTTGAGCTTACACTGTTTTCTTTAAGGAAATAACCTGTTTTCATCTTTATCATCATGGTATGAAGGATTAGGCATAGTTTTAGAACCTAATTCACTCAACTACGTTTTGACCCTTATTGTTACTTTTAAAGCTTTTGCAGAAGGAGAAAACAGCTCAAATGCACTGTATGAAGAATGCTTGAGCTTACACTGTTTCTTTTAAGCAAATGACCTCTTTTCATCATTATCATCATGGTATGAAGGATTAGGCATAGTTTTAGAACCTGATTCACTCAACTACGTTTTGACCCTTATTGTTACTTTCAAAGCTTTTGCAGTAGGAGAAAACAGCTAAAACGGACTGTATGATGAAATGCTTGAGCTTACACTGTTTTCTTTAAGGAAATAACCTGTTTTCATCATTATCATCATGGTATGAATGATTAGGCATAGTTTTAGAACCTGATTCACTCAACTACGTTTTGACCCTTATTGTTACTTTTAAAGCTTTTGCAGAAGGGGAAAACAGCTAAAACGCACTGTATGAAGAGTGCTTGAGCTTACAATGTTTCCTTTAAGGAAATGACCTCTTTTCATCATTATCATCATGGTATGAAGGATTAGGCATAGTTTTAGAACCTGATTCACTCAACTATGTTTTGACCCTTATTGTTACTTTTAAAGCTTTTGCAGAAGGAGAAAACAGCTAAAATGCACTGTATGAAGAATGCTTGAGCTTACACTGTTTCTTTTAAGCAAATGACCTCTTTTCATCATTATCATCATGGTATGAAGGATTAGGCATAGTTTTAGAACCTGATTCACTCAACTACGTTTTGACCCTTATTGTTACTTTCAAAGCTTTTGCAGTAGGAGAAAACTTCTAAAACGGATTGTATGAAAAATGCTTGAGCTTACACTGTTTCCTTTAAGGAAATGACCTCTTTTCATCATTATCATTATGGTATGAAGGATTAGGCATAGTTTTAGAACCTGATTCACTCAACTACGTTTTGACCCTTATTGTTACTTTTAAAGCTTTTGCAGAAGGGGAAAACAGCTAAAACGCACTGTATGAAGAGTGCTTGAGCTTACACTGTTTCCTTTAAGGAAATGACCTCTTTTCATCATTATCATCATGGTATGAAGGATTAGGCATAGTTTTAGAACCTGATTCACTCAACTACGTTTTGACCCTTATTGTTACTTTCAAAGCTTTTAAAGACGGAGAAAACAGCTAAAACGGATTGTATGAAAAATGCTTGAGCTTACACTGTTTCCTTTAAGGAAATGACCTCTTTTCATCATTATCATTATGGTATGAAGGATTAGGCATAGTTTTAGAACCTGATTCACTCAACTACGTTTTGACCCTTATTGTTACTTTTAAAGCTTTTGCAGAAGGGGAAAACAGCTAAAACGCACTGTATGAAGAGTGCTTGAGCTTACACTGTTTCCTTTAAGGAAATGACCTCTTTTCATCATTATCATCATGGTATGAAGGATTAGGCATAGTTTTAGAACCTGATTCACTCAACTACGTTTTGACCCTTATTGTTACTTTCAAAGCTTTTAAAGACGGAGAAAACAGCTAAAACGGACTGTATGAAGAATGCTTGAGCTTACACTGGTTCTTTTAAGCAAATGACCTCTTTTCATCATTATCATCATGGTATGAAGGATTAGGCATAGTTTTAGAACCTGATTCACTCAACTACGTTTTGACCCTTATTGTTACTTTCAAAGCTTTTAAAGACGGAGAAAACAGCTAAAACGCACTGTATGATGAAATGCTTGAGCTTACACTGTTTTCTTTAAGGAAATAACCTGTTTTCATCTTTATCATCATGGTATGAAGGATTAGGCATAGTTTTAGAACCTAATTCACTCAACTACGTTTTGACCCTTATTGTTACTTTTAAAGCTTTTGCAGAAGGAGAAAACAGCTCAAATGCACTGTATGAAGAATGCTTGAGCTTACACTGTTTCTTTTAAGCAAATGACCTCTTTTCATCATTATCATCATGGTATGAAGGATTAGGCATAGTTTTAGAACCTGATTCACTCAACTACGTTTTGACCCTTATTGTTACTTTCAAAGCTTTTGCAGTAGGAGAAAACAGCTAAAACGGACTGTATGATGAAATGCTTGAGCTTACACTGTTTTCTTTAAGGAAATAACCTGTTTTCATCATTATCATCATGGTATGAATGATTAGGCATAGTTTTAGAACCTGATTCACTCAACTACGTTTTGACCCTTATTGTTACTTTTAAAGCTTTTGCAGAAGGGGAAAACAGCTAAAACGCACTGTATGAAGAGTGCTTGAGCTTACAATGTTTCCTTTAAGGAAATGACCTCTTTTCATCATTATCATCATGGTATGAAGGATTAGGCATAGTTTTAGAACCTGATTCACTCAACTATGTTTTGACCCTTATTGTTACTTTTAAAGCTTTTGCAGAAGGAGAAAACAGCTAAAATGCACTGTATGAAGAATGCTTGAGCTTACACTGTTTCTTTTAAGCAAATGACCTCTTTTCATCATTATCATCATGGTATGAAGGATTAGGCATAGTTTTAGAACCTGATTCACTCAACTACGTTTTGACCCTTATTGTTACTTTCAAAGCTTTTGCAGTAGGAGAAAACTTCTAAAACGGATTGTATGAAAAATGCTTGAGCTTACACTGTTTCCTTTAAGGAAATGACCTCTTTTCATCATTATCATTATGGTATGAAGGATTAGGCATAGTTTTAGAACCTGATTCACTCAACTACGTTTTGACCCTTATTGTTACTTTTAAAGCTTTTGCAGAAGGGGAAAACAGCTAAAACGCACTGTATGAAGAGTGCTTGAGCTTACACTGTTTCCTTTAAGGAAATGACCTCTTTTCATCATTATCATCATGGTATGAAGGATTAGGCATAGTTTTAGAACCTGATTCACTCAACTACGTTTTGACCCTTATTGTTACTTTCAAAGCTTTTAAAGACGGAGAAAACAGCTAAAACGGACTGTATGATGAAATGCTTGAGCTTACACTGTTTTCTTTAAGGAAATAACCTGTTTTCATCATTATCATCATGGTATGAATGATTAGGCATAGTTTTAGAACCTGATTCACTCAACTACGTTTTGACCCTTATTGTTACTTTTAAAGCTTTTGCAGAAGGGGAAAACAGCTAAAACGCACTGTATGAAGAGTGCTTGAGCTTACAATGTTTCCTTTAAGGAAATGACCTCTTTTCATCATTATCATCATGGTATGAAGGATTAGGCATAGTTTTAGAACCTGATTCACTCAACTATGTTTTGACCCTTATTGTTACTTTTAAAGCTTTTGCAGAAGGAGAAAACAGCTAAAATGCACTGTATGAAGAATGCTTGAGCTTACACTGTTTCTTTTAAGCAAATGACCTCTTTTCATCATTATCATCATGGTATGAAGGATTAGGCATAGTTTTAGAACCTGATTCACTCAACTACGTTTTGACCCTTATTGTTACTTTCAAAGCTTTTGCAGTAGGAGAAAACTTCTAAAACGGATTGTATGAAAAATGCTTGAGCTTACACTGTTTCCTTTAAGGAAATGACCTCTTTTCATCATTATCATTATGGTATGAAGGATTAGGCATAGTTTTAGAACCTGATTCACTCAACTACGTTTTGACCCTTATTGTTACTTTTAAAGCTTTTGCAGAAGGGGAAAACAGCTAAAACGCACTGTATGAAGAGTGCTTGAGCTTACACTGTTTCCTTTAAGGAAATGACCTCTTTTCATCATTATCATCATGGTATGAAGGATTAGGCATAGTTTTAGAACCTGATTCACTCAACTACGTTTTGACCCTTATTGTTACTTTCAAAGCTTTTAAAGACGGAGAAAACAGCTAAAACGGACTGTATGATGAAATGCTTGAGCTTACACTGTTTTCTTTAAGGAAATAACCTGTTTTCATCATTATCATCATGGTATGAATGATTAGGCATAGTTTTAGAACCTGATTCACTCAACTACGTTTTGACCCTTATTGTTACTTTCAAAGCTTTTGCAGTAGGAGAAAACTTCTAAAACGGATTGTATGAAAAATGCTTGAGCTTACACTGTTTCCTTTAAGGAAATGACCTCTTTTCATCATTATCATTATGGTATGAAGGATTAGGCATAGTTTTAGAACCTGATTCACTCAACTACGTTTTGACCCTTATTGTTACTTTTAAAGCTTTTGCAGAAGGGGAAAACAGCTAAAACGCACTGTATGAAGAGTGCTTGAGCTTACACTGTTTCCTTTAAGGAAATGACCTCTTTTCATCATTATCATCATGGTATGAAGGATTAGGCATAGTTTTAGAACCTGATTCACTCAACTACGTTTTGACCCTTATTGTTACTTTCAAAGCTTTTAAAGACGGAGAAAACAGCTAAAACGGATTGTATGAAAAATGCTTGAGCTTACACTGTTTCCTTTAAGGAAATGACCTCTTTTCATCATTATCATTATGGTATGAAGGATTAGGCATAGTTTTAGAACCTGATTCACTCAACTACGTTTTGACCCTTATTGTTACTTTTAAAGCTTTTGCAGAAGGGGAAAACAGCTAAAACGCACTGTATGAAGAGTGCTTGAGCTTACACTGTTTCCTTTAAGGAAATGACCTCTTTTCATCATTATCATCATGGTATGAAGGATTAGGCATAGTTTTAGAACCTGATTCACTCAACTACGTTTTGACCCTTATTGTTACTTTCAAAGCTTTTAAAGACGGAGAAAACAGCTAAAACGGACTGTATGAAGAATGCTTGAGCTTACACTGGTTCTTTTAAGCAAATGACCTCTTTTCATCATTATCATCATGGTATGAAGGATTAGGCATAGTTTTAGAACCTGATTCACTCAACTACGTTTTGACCCTTATTGTTACTTTCAAAGCTTTTAAAGACGGAGAAAACAGCTAAAACGCACTGTATGATGAAATGCTTGAGCTTACACTGTTTTCTTTAAGGAAATAACCTGTTTTCATCTTTATCATCATGGTATGAAGGATTAGGCATAGTTTTAGAACCTAATTCACTCAACTACGTTTTGACCCTTATTGTTACTTTTAAAGCTTTTGCAGAAGGAGAAAACAGCTCAAATGCACTGTATGAAGAATGCTTGAGCTTACACTGTTTCTTTTAAGCAAATGACCTCTTTTCATCATTATCATCATGGTATGAAGGATTAGGCATAGTTTTAGAACCTGATTCACTCAACTACGTTTTGACCCTTATTGTTACTTTCAAAGCTTTTGCAGTAGGAGAAAACAGCTAAAACGGACTGTATGATGAAATGCTTGAGCTTACACTGTTTTCTTTAAGGAAATAACCTGTTTTCATCATTATCATCATGGTATGAATGATTAGGCATAGTTTTAGAACCTGATTCACTCAACTACGTTTTGACCCTTATTGTTACTTTTAAAGCTTTTGCAGAAGGGGAAAACAGCTAAAACGCACTGTATGAAGAGTGCTTGAGCTTACAATGTTTCCTTTAAGGAAATGACCTCTTTTCATCATTATCATCATGGTATGAAGGATTAGGCATAGTTTTAGAACCTGATTCACTCAACTATGTTTTGACCCTTATTGTTACTTTTAAAGCTTTTGCAGAAGGAGAAAACAGCTAAAATGCACTGTATGAAGAATGCTTGAGCTTACACTGTTTCTTTTAAGCAAATGACCTCTTTTCATCATTATCATCATGGTATGAAGGATTAGGCATAGTTTTAGAACCTGATTCACTCAACTACGTTTTGACCCTTATTGTTACTTTCAAAGCTTTTGCAGTAGGAGAAAACTTCTAAAACGGATTGTATGAAAAATGCTTGAGCTTACACTGTTTCCTTTAAGGAAATGACCTCTTTTCATCATTATCATTATGGTATGAAGGATTAGGCATAGTTTTAGAACCTGATTCACTCAACTACGTTTTGACCCTTATTGTTACTTTTAAAGCTTTTGCAGAAGGGGAAAACAGCTAAAACGCACTGTATGAAGAGTGCTTGAGCTTACACTGTTTCCTTTAAGGAAATGACCTCTTTTCATCATTATCATCATGGTATGAAGGATTAGGCATAGTTTTAGAACCTGATTCACTCAACTACGTTTTGACCCTTATTGTTACTTTCAAAGCTTTTGCAGTAGGAGAAAACTTCTAAAACGGATTGTATGAAAAATGCTTGAGCTTACACTGTTTCCTTTAAGGAAATGACCTCTTTTCATCATTATCATTATGGTATGAAGGATTAGGCATAGTTTTAGAACCTGATTCACTCAACTACGTTTTGACCCTTATTGTTACTTTTAAAGCTTTTGCAGAAGGGGAAAACAGCTAAAACGCACTGTATGAAGAGTGCTTGAGCTTACACTGTTTCCTTTAAGGAAATGACCTCTTTTCATCATTATCATCATGGTATGAAGGATTAGGCATAGTTTTAGAACCTGATTCACTCAACTACGTTTTGACCCTTATTGTTACTTTCAAAGCTTTTAAAGACGGAGAAAACAGCTAAAACGGACTGTATGATGAAATGCTTGAGCTTACACTGTTTTCTTTAAGGAAATAACCTGTTTTCATCATTATCATCATGGTATGAATGATTAGGCATAGTTTTAGAACCTGATTCACTCAACTACGTTTTGACCCTTATTGTTACTTTTAAAGCTTTTGCAGAAGGGGAAAACAGCTAAAACGCACTGTATGAAGAGTGCTTGAGCTTACAATGTTTCCTTTAAGGAAATGACCTCTTTTCATCATTATCATCATGGTATGAAGGATTAGGCATAGTTTTAGAACCTGATTCACTCAACTATGTTTTGACCCTTATTGTTACTTTTAAAGCTTTTGCAGAAGGAGAAAACAGCTAAAATGCACTGTATGAAGAATGCTTGAGCTTACACTGTTTCTTTTAAGCAAATGACCTCTTTTCATCATTATCATCATGGTATGAAGGATTAGGCATAGTTTTAGAACCTGATTCACTCAACTACGTTTTGACCCTTATTGTTACTTTCAAAGCTTTTGCAGTAGGAGAAAACTTCTAAAACGGATTGTATGAAAAATGCTTGAGCTTACACTGTTTCCTTTAAGGAAATGACCTCTTTTCATCATTATCATTATGGTATGAAGGATTAGGCATAGTTTTAGAACCTGATTCACTCAACTACGTTTTGACCCTTATTGTTACTTTTAAAGCTTTTGCAGAAGGGGAAAACAGCTAAAACGCACTGTATGAAGAGTGCTTGAGCTTACACTGTTTCCTTTAAGGAAATGACCTCTTTTCATCATTATCATCATGGTATGAAGGATTAGGCATAGTTTTAGAACCTGATTCACTCAACTACGTTTTGACCCTTATTGTTACTTTCAAAGCTTTTAAAGACGGAGAAAACAGCTAAAACGGACTGTATGATGAAATGCTTGAGCTTACACTGTTTTCTTTAAGGAAATAACCTGTTTTCATCATTATCATCATGGTATGAATGATTAGGCATAGTTTTAGAACCTGATTCACTCAACTACGTTTTGACCCTTATTGTTACTTTCAAAGCTTTTGCAGTAGGAGAAAACTTCTAAAACGGATTGTATGAAAAATGCTTGAGCTTACACTGTTTCCTTTAAGGAAATGACCTCTTTTCATCATTATCATTATGGTATGAAGGATTAGGCATAGTTTTAGAACCTGATTCACTCAACTACGTTTTGACCCTTATTGTTACTTTTAAAGCTTTTGCAGAAGGGGAAAACAGCTAAAACGCACTGTATGAAGAGTGCTTGAGCTTACACTGTTTCTTTTAAGGAAATGACCTCTTTTCATCATTATCATCATGGTATGAAGGATTAGGCATAGTTTTAGAACCTGATTCACTCAACTACGTTTTGACCCTTATTGTTACTTTCAAAGCTTTTGCAGAAGGGGAAAACAGCTAAAACGCACTGTATGAAGAGTGCTTGAGCTTACAATGTTTCCTTTAAGGAAATGACCTCTTTTCATCATTATCATCATGGTATGAAGGATTAGGCATAGTTTTAGAACCTGATTCACTCAACTATGTTTTGACCCTTATTGTTACTTTTAAAGCTTTTGCAGAAGGAGAAAACAGCTAAAATGCACTGTATGAAGAATGCTTGAGCTTACACTGTTTCTTTTAAGCAAATGACCTCTTTTCATCATTATCATCATGGTATGAAGGATTAGGCATAGTTTTAGAACCTGATTCACTCAACTACGTTTTGACCCTTATTGTTACTTTCAAAGCTTTTGCAGTAGGAGAAAACTTCTAAAACGGATTGTATGAAAAATGCTTGAGCTTACACTGTTTCCTTTAAGGAAATGACCTCTTTTCATCATTATCATTATGGTATGAAGGATTAGGCATAGTTTTAGAACCTGATTCACTCAACTACGTTTTGACCCTTATTGTTACTTTTAAAGCTTTTGCAGAAGGGGAAAACAGCTAAAACGCACTGTATGAAGAGTGCTTGAGCTTACACTGTTTCCTTTAAGGAAATGACCTCTTTTCATCATTATCATCATGGTATGAAGGATTAGGCATAGTTTTAGAACCTGATTCACTCAACTACGTTTTGACCCTTATTGTTACTTTCAAAGCTTTTAAAGACGGAGAAAACAGCTAAAACGGACTGTATGATGAAATGCTTGAGCTTACACTGTTTTCTTTAAGGAAATAACCTGTTTTCATCATTATCATCATGGTATGAATGATTAGGCATAGTTTTAGAACCTGATTCACTCAACTACGTTTTGACCCTTATTGTTACTTTCAAAGCTTTTGCAGTAGGAGAAAACTTCTAAAACGGATTGTATGAAAAATGCTTGAGCTTACACTGTTTCCTTTAAGGAAATGACCTCTTTTCATCATTATCATTATGGTATGAAGGATTAGGCATAGTTTTAGAACCTGATTCACTCAACTACGTTTTGACCCTTATTGTTACTTTTAAAGCTTTTGCAGAAGGGGAAAACAGCTAAAACGCACTGTATGAAGAGTGCTTGAGCTTACACTGTTTCTTTTAAGGAAATGACCTCTTTTCATCATTATCATCATGGTATGAAGGATTAGGCATAGTTTTAGAACCTGATTCACTCAACTACGTTTTGACCCTTATTGTTACTTTCAAAGCTTTTAAAGACGGAGAAAACAGCTAAAACGGACTGTATGAAGAATGCTTGAGCTTACACTGGTTCTTTTAAGCAAATGACCTCTTTTCATCATTATCATCATGGTATGAAGGATTAGGCATAGTTTTAGAACCTGATTCACTCAACTACGTTTTGACCCTTATTGTTACTTTCAAAGCTTTTAAAGACGGAGAAAACAGCTAAAACGCACTGTATGATGAAATGCTTGAGCTTACACTGTTTTCTTTAAGGAAATAACCTGTTTTCATCTTTATCATCATGGTATGAAGGATTAGGCATAGTTTTAGAACCTAATTCACTCAACTACGTTTTGACCCTTATTGTTACTTTTAAAGCTTTTGCAGAAGGAGAAAACAGCTCAAATGCACTGTATGAAGAATGCTTGAGCTTACACTGTTTCTTTTAAGCAAATGACCTCTTTTCATCATTATCATCATGGTATGAAGGATTAGGCATAGTTTTAGAACCTGATTCACTCAACTATGTTTTGACCCTTATTGTTACTTTCAAAGCTTTTGCAGTAGGAGAAAACAGCTAAAATGCACTGTATGAAGAATGCTTGAGCTTACACTGTTTCTTTTAAGCAAATGACCTCTTTTCATCATTATCATCATGGTATGAAGGATTAGGCATAGTTTTAGAACCTGATTCACTCAACTACGTTTTGACCCTTATTGTTACTTTCAAAGCTTTTGCAGTAGGAGAAAACTTCTAAAACGGATTGTATGAAAAATGCTTGAGCTTACACTGTTTCCTTTAAGGAAATGACCTCTTTTCATCATTATCATTATGGTATGAAGGATTAGGCATAGTTTTAGAACCTGATTCACTCAACTACGTTTTGACCCTTATTGTTACTTTTAAAGCTTTTGCAGAAGGGGAAAACAGCTAAAACGCACTGTATGAAGAGTGCTTGAGCTTACACTGTTTCCTTTAAGGAAATGACCTCTTTTCATCATTATCATCATGGTATGAAGGATTAGGCATAGTTTTAGAACCTGATTCACTCAACTACGTTTTGACCCTTATTGTTACTTTCAAAGCTTTTAAAGACGGAGAAAACAGCTAAAACGGATTGTATGAAAAATGCTTGAGCTTACACTGTTTCCTTTAAGGAAATGACCTCTTTTCATCATTATCATTATGGTATGAAGGATTAGGCATAGTTTTAGAACCTGATTCACTCAACTACGTTTTGACCCTTATTGTTACTTTTAAAGCTTTTGCAGAAGGGGAAAACAGCTAAAACGCACTGTATGAAGAGTGCTTGAGCTTACACTGTTTCCTTTAAGGAAATGACCTCTTTTCATCATTATCATCATGGTATGAAGGATTAGGCATAGTTTTAGAACCTGATTCACTCAACTACGTTTTGACCCTTATTGTTACTTTCAAAGCTTTTAAAGACGGAGAAAACAGCTAAAACGGACTGTATGAAGAATGCTTGAGCTTACACTGGTTCTTTTAAGCAAATGACCTCTTTTCATCATTATCATCATGGTATGAAGGATTAGGCATAGTTTTAGAACCTGATTCACTCAACTACGTTTTGACCCTTATTGTTACTTTCAAAGCTTTTAAAGACGGAGAAAACAGCTAAAACGCACTGTATGATGAAATGCTTGAGCTTACACTGTTTTCTTTAAGGAAATAACCTGTTTTCATCTTTATCATCATGGTATGAAGGATTAGGCATAGTTTTAGAACCTAATTCACTCAACTACGTTTTGACCCTTATTGTTACTTTTAAAGCTTTTGCAGAAGGAGAAAACAGCTCAAATGCACTGTATGAAGAATGCTTGAGCTTACACTGTTTCTTTTAAGCAAATGACCTCTTTTCATCATTATCATCATGGTATGAAGGATTAGGCATAGTTTTAGAACCTGATTCACTCAACTACGTTTTGACCCTTATTGTTACTTTCAAAGCTTTTGCAGTAGGAGAAAACAGCTAAAACGGACTGTATGATGAAATGCTTGAGCTTACACTGTTTTCTTTAAGGAAATAACCTGTTTTCATCATTATCATCATGGTATGAATGATTAGGCATAGTTTTAGAACCTGATTCACTCAACTACGTTTTGACCCTTATTGTTACTTTTAAAGCTTTTGCAGAAGGGGAAAACAGCTAAAACGCACTGTATGAAGAGTGCTTGAGCTTACAATGTTTCCTTTAAGGAAATGACCTCTTTTCATCATTATCATCATGGTATGAAGGATTAGGCATAGTTTTAGAACCTGATTCACTCAACTATGTTTTGACCCTTATTGTTACTTTTAAAGCTTTTGCAGAAGGAGAAAACAGCTAAAATGCACTGTATGAAGAATGCTTGAGCTTACACTGTTTCTTTTAAGCAAATGACCTCTTTTCATCATTATCATCATGGTATGAAGGATTAGGCATAGTTTTAGAACCTGATTCACTCAACTACGTTTTGACCCTTATTGTTACTTTCAAAGCTTTTGCAGTAGGAGAAAACTTCTAAAACGGATTGTATGAAAAATGCTTGAGCTTACACTGTTTCCTTTAAGGAAATGACCTCTTTTCATCATTATCATCATGGTATGAAGGATTAGGCATAGTTTTAGAACCTGATTCACTCAACTACGTTTTGACCCTTATTGTTACTTTCAAAGCTTTTGCAGTAGGAGAAAACTTCTAAAACGGATTGTATGAAAAATGCTTGAGCTTACACTGTTTCCTTTAAGGAAATGACCTCTTTTCATCATTATCATTATGGTATGAAGGATTAGGCATAGTTTTAGAACCTGATTCACTCAACTACGTTTTGACCCTTATTGTTACTTTTAAAGCTTTTGCAGAAGGGGAAAACAGCTAAAACGCACTGTATGAAGAGTGCTTGAGCTTACACTGTTTCCTTTAAGGAAATGACCTCTTTTCATCATTATCATCATGGTATGAAGGATTAGGCATAGTTTTAGAACCTGATTCACTCAACTACGTTTTGACCCTTATTGTTACTTTCAAAGCTTTTAAAGACGGAGAAAACAGCTAAAACGGACTGTATGATGAAATGCTTGAGCTTACACTGTTTTCTTTAAGGAAATAACCTGTTTTCATCATTATCATCATGGTATGAATGATTAGGCATAGTTTTAGAACCTGATTCACTCAACTACGTTTTGACCCTTATTGTTACTTTCAAAGCTTTTGCAGTAGGAGAAAACTTCTAAAACGGATTGTATGAAAAATGCTTGAGCTTACACTGTTTCCTTTAAGGAAATGACCTCTTTTCATCATTATCATTATGGTATGAAGGATTAGGCATAGTTTTAGAACCTGATTCACTCAACTACGTTTTGACCCTTATTGTTACTTTTAAAGCTTTTGCAGAAGGGGAAAACAGCTAAAACGCACTGTATGAAGAGTGCTTGAGCTTACACTGTTTCTTTTAAGGAAATGACCTCTTTTCATCATTATCATCATGGTATGAAGGATTAGGCATAGTTTTAGAACCTGATTCACTCAACTACGTTTTGACCCTTATTGTTACTTTCAAAGCTTTTAAAGACGGAGAAAACAGCTAAAACGGACTGTATGAAGAATGCTTGAGCTTACACTGGTTCTTTTAAGCAAATGACCTCTTTTCATCATTATCATCATGGTATGAAGGATTAGGCATAGTTTTAGAACCTGATTCACTCAACTACGTTTTGACCCTTATTGTTACTTTCAAAGCTTTTAAAGACGGAGAAAACAGCTAAAACGCACTGTATGATGAAATGCTTGAGCTTACACTGTTTTCTTTAAGGAAATAACCTGTTTTCATCTTTATCATCATGGTATGAAGGATTAGGCATAGTTTTAGAACCTAATTCACTCAACTACGTTTTGACCCTTATTGTTACTTTTAAAGCTTTTGCAGAAGGAGAAAACAGCTCAAATGCACTGTATGAAGAATGCTTGAGCTTACACTGTTTCTTTTAAGCAAATGACCTCTTTTCATCATTATCATCATGGTATGAAGGATTAGGCATAGTTTTAGAACCTGATTCACTCAACTATGTTTTGACCCTTATTGTTACTTTCAAAGCTTTTGCAGTAGGAGAAAACAGCTAAAATGCACTGTATGAAGAATGCTTGAGCTTACACTGTTTCTTTTAAGCAAATGACCTCTTTTCATCATTATCATCATGGTATGAAGGATTAGGCATAGTTTTAGAACCTGATTCACTCAACTACGTTTTGACCCTTATTGTTACTTTCAAAGCTTTTGCAGTAGGAGAAAACTTCTAAAACGGATTGTATGAAAAATGCTTGAGCTTACACTGTTTCCTTTAAGGAAATGACCTCTTTTCATCATTATCATTATGGTATGAAGGATTAGGCATAGTTTTAGAACCTGATTCACTCAACTACGTTTTGACCCTTATTGTTACTTTTAAAGCTTTTGCAGAAGGGGAAAACAGCTAAAACGCACTGTATGAAGAGTGCTTGAGCTTACACTGTTTCCTTTAAGGAAATGACCTCTTTTCATCATTATCATCATGGTATGAAGGATTAGGCATAGTTTTAGAACCTGATTCACTCAACTACGTTTTGACCCTTATTGTTACTTTCAAAGCTTTTAAAGACGGAGAAAACAGCTAAAACGGATTGTATGAAAAATGCTTGAGCTTACACTGTTTCCTTTAAGGAAATGACCTCTTTTCATCATTATCATTATGGTATGAAGGATTAGGCATAGTTTTAGAACCTGATTCACTCAACTACGTTTTGACCCTTATTGTTACTTTTAAAGCTTTTGCAGAAGGGGAAAACAGCTAAAACGCACTGTATGAAGAGTGCTTGAGCTTACACTGTTTCCTTTAAGGAAATGACCTCTTTTCATCATTATCATCATGGTATGAAGGATTAGGCATAGTTTTAGAACCTGATTCACTCAACTACGTTTTGACCCTTATTGTTACTTTCAAAGCTTTTAAAGACGGAGAAAACAGCTAAAACGGACTGTATGAAGAATGCTTGAGCTTACACTGGTTCTTTTAAGCAAATGACCTCTTTTCATCATTATCATCATGGTATGAAGGATTAGGCATAGTTTTAGAACCTGATTCACTCAACTACGTTTTGACCCTTATTGTTACTTTCAAAGCTTTTAAAGACGGAGAAAACAGCTAAAACGCACTGTATGATGAAATGCTTGAGCTTACACTGTTTTCTTTAAGGAAATAACCTGTTTTCATCTTTATCATCATGGTATGAAGGATTAGGCATAGTTTTAGAACCTAATTCACTCAACTACGTTTTGACCCTTATTGTTACTTTTAAAGCTTTTGCAGAAGGAGAAAACAGCTCAAATGCACTGTATGAAGAATGCTTGAGCTTACACTGTTTCTTTTAAGCAAATGACCTCTTTTCATCATTATCATCATGGTATGAAGGATTAGGCATAGTTTTAGAACCTGATTCACTCAACTACGTTTTGACCCTTATTGTTACTTTCAAAGCTTTTGCAGTAGGAGAAAACAGCTAAAACGGACTGTATGATGAAATGCTTGAGCTTACACTGTTTTCTTTAAGGAAATAACCTGTTTTCATCATTATCATCATGGTATGAATGATTAGGCATAGTTTTAGAACCTGATTCACTCAACTACGTTTTGACCCTTATTGTTACTTTTAAAGCTTTTGCAGAAGGGGAAAACAGCTAAAACGCACTGTATGAAGAGTGCTTGAGCTTACAATGTTTCCTTTAAGGAAATGACCTCTTTTCATCATTATCATCATGGTATGAAGGATTAGGCATAGTTTTAGAACCTGATTCACTCAACTATGTTTTGACCCTTATTGTTACTTTTAAAGCTTTTGCAGAAGGAGAAAACAGCTAAAATGCACTGTATGAAGAATGCTTGAGCTTACACTGTTTCTTTTAAGCAAATGACCTCTTTTCATCATTATCATCATGGTATGAAGGATTAGGCATAGTTTTAGAACCTGATTCACTCAACTACGTTTTGACCCTTATTGTTACTTTCAAAGCTTTTGCAGTAGGAGAAAACTTCTAAAACGGATTGTATGAAAAATGCTTGAGCTTACACTGTTTCCTTTAAGGAAATGACCTCTTTTCATCATTATCATTATGGTATGAAGGATTAGGCATAGTTTTAGAACCTGATTCACTCAACTACGTTTTGACCCTTATTGTTACTTTTAAAGCTTTTGCAGAAGGGGAAAACAGCTAAAACGCACTGTATGAAGAGTGCTTGAGCTTACACTGTTTCCTTTAAGGAAATGACCTCTTTTCATCATTATCATCATGGTATGAAGGATTAGGCATAGTTTTAGAACCTGATTCACTCAACTACGTTTTGACCCTTATTGTTACTTTCAAAGCTTTTAAAGACGGAGAAAACAGCTAAAACGGACTGTATGATGAAATGCTTGAGCTTACACTGTTTTCTTTAAGGAAATAACCTGTTTTCATCATTATCATCATGGTATGAATGATTAGGCATAGTTTTAAAACCTGATTCACTCAACTACGTTTTGACCCTTATTGTTACTTTTAAAGCTTTTGCAGAAGGGGAAAACAGCTAAAACGCACTGTATGAAGAGTGCTTGAGCTTACAATGTTTCCTTTAAGGAAATGACCTCTTTTCATCATTATCATCATGGTATGAAGGATTAGGCATAGTTTTAGAACCTGATTCACTCAACTATGTTTTGACCCTTATTGTTACTTTTAAAGCTTTTGCAGAAGGAGAAAACAGCTAAAATGCACTGTATGAAGAATGCTTGAGCTTACACTGTTTCTTTTAAGCAAATGACCTCTTTTCATCATTATCATCATGGTATGAAGGATTAGGCATAGTTTTAGAACCTGATTCACTCAACTACGTTTTGACCCTTATTGTTACTTTCAAAGCTTTTGCAGTAGGAGAAAACTTCTAAAACGGATTGTATGAAAAATGCTTGAGCTTACACTGTTTCCTTTAAGGAAATGACCTCTTTTCATCATTATCATTATGGTATGAAGGATTAGGCATAGTTTTAGAACCTGATTCACTCAACTACGTTTTGACCCTTATTGTTACTTTTAAAGCTTTTGCAGAAGGGGAAAACAGCTAAAACGCACTGTATGAAGAGTGCTTGAGCTTACACTGTTTCCTTTAAGGAAATGACCTCTTTTCATCATTATCATCATAGTATGAAGGATTAGGCATAGTTTTAGAACCTGATTCACTCAACTACGTTTTGACCCTTATTGTTACTTTCAAAGCTTTTAAAGACGGAGAAAACAGCTAAAACGGACTGTATGATGAAATGCTTGAGCTTACACTGTTTTCTTTAAGGAAATAACCTGTTTTCATCATTATCATCATGGTATGAATGATTAGGCATAGTTTTAAAACCTGATTCACTCAACTACGTTTTGACCCTTATTGTTACTTTTAAAGCTTTTGCAGAAGGGGAAAACAGCTAAAACGCACTGTATGAAGAGTGCTTGAGCTTACAATGTTTCCTTTAAGGAAATGACCTCTTTTCATCATTATCATCATGGTATGAAGGATTAGGCATAGTTTTAGAACCTGATTCACTCAACTATGTTTTGACCCTTATTGTTACTTTTAAAGCTTTTGCAGAAGGAGAAAACAGCTAAAATGCACTGTATGAAGAATGCTTGAGCTTACACTGTTTCTTTTAAGCAAATGACCTCTTTTCATCATTATCATCATGGTATGAAGGATTAGGCATAGTTTTAGAACCTGATTCACTCAACTACGTTTTGACCCTTATTGTTACTTTCAAAGCTTTTGCAGTAGGAGAAAACTTCTAAAACGGATTGTATGAAAAATGCTTGAGCTTACACTGTTTCCTTTAAGGAAATGACCTCTTTTCATCATTATCATTATGGTATGAAGGATTAGGCATAGTTTTAGAACCTGATTCACTCAACTACGTTTTGACCCTTATTGTTACTTTTAAAGCTTTTGCAGAAGGGGAAAACAGCTAAAACGCACTGTATGAAGAGTGCTTGAGCTTACACTGTTTCCTTTAAGGAAATGACCTCTTTTCATCATTATCATCATGGTATGAAGGATTAGGCATAGTTTTAGAACCTGATTCACTCAACTACGTTTTGACCCTTATTGTTACTTTCAAAGCTTTTAAAGACGGAGAAAACAGCTAAAACGGACTGTATGAAGAATGCTTGAGCTTACACTGGTTCTTTTAAGCAAATGACCTCTTTTCATCATTATCATCATGGTATGAAGGATTAGGCATAGTTTTAGAACCTGATTCACTCAACTACGTTTTGACCCTTATTGTTACTTTCAAAGCTTTTAAAGACGGAGAAAACAGCTAAAACGCACTGTATGATGAAATGCTTGAGCTTACACTGTTTTCTTTAAGGAAATAACCTGTTTTCATCTTTATCATCATGGTATGAAGGATTAGGCATAGTTTTAGAACCTAATTCACTCAACTACGTTTTGACCCTTATTGTTACTTTTAAAGCTTTTGCAGAAGGAGAAAACAGCTCAAATGCACTGTATGAAGAATGCTTGAGCTTACACTGTTTCTTTTAAGCAAATGACCTCTTTTCATCATTATCATCATGGTATGAAGGATTAGGCATAGTTTTAGAACCTGATTCACTCAACTACGTTTTGACCCTTATTGTTACTTTCAAAGCTTTTGCAGTAGGAGAAAACAGCTAAAACGGACTGTATGATGAAATGCTTGAGCTTACACTGTTTTCTTTAAGGAAATAACCTGTTTTCATCATTATCATCATGGTATGAATGATTAGGCATAGTTTTAGAACCTGATTCACTCAACTACGTTTTGACCCTTATTGTTACTTTTAAAGCTTTTGCAGAAGGGGAAAACAGCTAAAACGCACTGTATGAAGAGTGCTTGAGCTTACAATGTTTCCTTTAAGGAAATGACCTCTTTTCATCATTATCATCATGGTATGAAGGATTAGGCATAGTTTTAGAACCTGATTCACTCAACTATGTTTTGACCCTTATTGTTACTTTTAAAGCTTTTGCAGAAGGAGAAAACAGCTAAAATGCACTGTATGAAGAATGCTTGAGCTTACACTGTTTCTTTTAAGCAAATGACCTCTTTTCATCATTATCATCATGGTATGAAGGATTAGGCATAGTTTTAGAACCTGATTCACTCAACTACGTTTTGACCCTTATTGTTACTTTCAAAGCTTTTGCAGTAGGAGAAAACTTCTAAAACGGATTGTATGAAAAATGCTTGAGCTTACACTGTTTCCTTTAAGGAAATGACCTCTTTTCATCATTATCATTATGGTATGAAGGATTAGGCATAGTTTTAGAACCTGATTCACTCAACTACGTTTTGACCCTTATTGTTACTTTTAAAGCTTTTGCAGAAGGGGAAAACAGCTAAAACGCACTGTATGAAGAGTGCTTGAGCTTACACTGTTTCCTTTAAGGAAATGACCTCTTTTCATCATTATCATCATGGTATGAAGGATTAGGCATAGTTTTAGAACCTGATTCACTCAACTATGTTTTGACCCTTATTGTTACTTTTAAAGCTTTTGCAGAAGGAGAAAACAGCTAAAATGCACTGTATGAAGAATGCTTGAGCTTACACTGTTTCTTTTAAGCAAATGACCTCTTTTCATCATTATCATCATGGTATGAAGGATTAGGCATAGTTTTAGAACCTGATTCACTCAACTACGTTTTGACCCTTATTGTTACTTTCAAAGCTTTTGCAGTAGGAGAAAACTTCTAAAACGGATTGTATGAAAAATGCTTGAGCTTACACTGTTTCCTTTAAGGAAATGACCTCTTTTCATCATTATCATTATGGTATGAAGGATTAGGCATAGTTTTAGAACCTGATTCACTCAACTACGTTTTGACCCTTATTGTTACTTTTAAAGCTTTTGCAGAAGGGGAAAACAGCTAAAACGCACTGTATGAAGAGTGCTTGAGCTTACACTGTTTCCTTTAAGGAAATGACCTCTTTTCATCATTATCATCATGGTATGAAGGATTAGGCATAGTTTTAGAACCTGATTCACTCAACTACGTTTTGACCCTTATTGTTACTTTCAAAGCTTTTAAAGACGGAGAAAACAGCTAAAACGGACTGTATGAAGAATGCTTGAGCTTACACTGGTTCTTTTAAGCAAATGACCTCTTTTCATCATTATCATCATGGTATGAAGGATTAGGCATAGTTTTAGAACCTGATTCACTCAACTACGTTTTGACCCTTATTGTTACTTTCAAAGCTTTTAAAGACGGAGAAAACAGCTAAAACGCACTGTATGATGAAATGCTTGAGCTTACACTGTTTTCTTTAAGGAAATAACCTGTTTTCATCTTTATCATCATGGTATGAAGGATTAGGCATAGTTTTAGAACCTAATTCACTCAACTACGTTTTGACCCTTATTGTTACTTTTAAAGCTTTTGCAGAAGGAGAAAACAGCTCAAATGCACTGTATGAAGAATGCTTGAGCTTACACTGTTTCTTTTAAGCAAATGACCTCTTTTCATCATTATCATCATGGTATGAAGGATTAGGCATAGTTTTAGAACCTGATTCACTCAACTACGTTTTGACCCTTATTGTTACTTTCAAAGCTTTTGCAGTAGGAGAAAACAGCTAAAACGGACTGTATGATGAAATGCTTGAGCTTACACTGTTTTCTTTAAGGAAATAACCTGTTTTCATCATTATCATCATGGTATGAATGATTAGGCATAGTTTTAGAACCTGATTCACTCAACTACGTTTTGACCCTTATTGTTACTTTTAAAGCTTTTGCAGAAGGGGAAAACAGCTAAAACGCACTGTATGAAGAGTGCTTGAGCTTACAATGTTTCCTTTAAGGAAATGACCTCTTTTCATCATTATCATCATGGTATGAAGGATTAGGCATAGTTTTAGAACCTGATTCACTCAACTATGTTTTGACCCTTATTGTTACTTTTAAAGCTTTTGCAGAAGGAGAAAACAGCTAAAATGCACTGTATGAAGAATGCTTGAGCTTACACTGTTTCTTTTAAGCAAATGACCTCTTTTCATCATTATCATCATGGTATGAAGGATTAGGCATAGTTTTAGAACCTGATTCACTCAACTACGTTTTGACCCTTATTGTTACTTTCAAAGCTTTTGCAGTAGGAGAAAACTTCTAAAACGGATTGTATGAAAAATGCTTGAGCTTACACTGTTTCCTTTAAGGAAATGACCTCTTTTCATCATTATCATTATGGTATGAAGGATTAGGCATAGTTTTAGAACCTGATTCACTCAACTACGTTTTGACCCTTATTGTTACTTTTAAAGCTTTTGCAGAAGGGGAAAACAGCTAAAACGCACTGTATGAAGAGTGCTTGAGCTTACACTGTTTCCTTTAAGGAAATGACCTCTTTTCATCATTATCATCATGGTATGAAGGATTAGGCATAGTTTTAGAACCTGATTCACTCAACTATGTTTTGACCCTTATTGTTACTTTTAAAGCTTTTGCAGAAGGAGAAAACAGCTAAAATGCACTGTATGAAGAATGCTTGAGCTTACACTGTTTCTTTTAAGCAAATGACCTCTTTTCATCATTATCATCATGGTATGAAGGATTAGGCATAGTTTTAGAACCTGATTCACTCAACTACGTTTTGACCCTTATTGTTACTTTCAAAGCTTTTGCAGTAGGAGAAAACTTCTAAAACGGATTGTATGAAAAATGCTTGAGCTTACACTGTTTCCTTTAAGGAAATGACCTCTTTTCATCATTATCATTATGGTATGAAGGATTAGGCATAGTTTTAGAACCTGATTCACTCAACTACGTTTTGACCCTTATTGTTACTTTCAAAGCTTTTAAAGACGGAGAAAACAGCTAAAACGCACTGTATGATGAAATGCTTGAGCTTACACTGTTTTCTTTAAGGAAATAACCTGTTTTCATCTTTATCATCATGGTATGAAGGATTAGGCATAGTTTTAGAACCTAATTCACTCAACTACGTTTTGACCCTTATTGTTACTTTTAAAGCTTTTGCAGAAGGAGAAAACAGCTCAAATGCACTGTATGAAGAATGCTTGAGCTTACACTGTTTCTTTTAAGCAAATGACCTCTTTTCATCATTATCATCATGGTATGAAGGATTAGGCATAGTTTTAGAACCTGATTCACTCAACTACGTTTTGACCCTTATTGTTACTTTCAAAGCTTTTGCAGTAGGAGAAAACAGCTAAAACGGACTGTATGATGAAATGCTTGAGCTTACACTGTTTTCTTTAAGGAAATAACCTGTTTTCATCATTATCATCATGGTATGAATGATTAGGCATAGTTTTAGAACCTGATTCACTCAACTACGTTTTGACCCTTATTGTTACTTTTAAAGCTTTTGCAGAAGGGGAAAACAGCTAAAACGCACTGTATGAAGAGTGCTTGAGCTTACAATGTTTCCTTTAAGGAAATGACCTCTTTTCATCATTATCATCATGGTATGAAGGATTAGGCATAGTTTTAGAACCTGATTCACTCAACTATGTTTTGACCCTTATTGTTACTTTTAAAGCTTTTGCAGAAGGAGAAAACAGCTAAAATGCACTGTATGAAGAATGCTTGAGCTTACACTGTTTCTTTTAAGCAAATGACCTCTTTTCATCATTATCATCATGGTATGAAGGATTAGGCATAGTTTTAGAACCTGATTCACTCAACTACGTTTTGACCCTTATTGTTACTTTCAAAGCTTTTGCAGTAGGAGAAAACTTCTAAAACGGATTGTATGAAAAATGCTTGAGCTTACACTGTTTCCTTTAAGGAAATGACCTCTTTTCATCATTATCATTATGGTATGAAGGATTAGGCATAGTTTTAGAACCTGATTCACTCAACTACGTTTTGACCCTTATTGTTACTTTTAAAGCTTTTGCAGAAGGGGAAAACAGCTAAAACGCACTGTATGAAGAGTGCTTGAGCTTACACTGTTTCCTTTAAGGAAATGACCTCTTTTCATCATTATCATCATGGTATGAAGGATTAGGCATAGTTTTAGAACCTGATTCACTCAACTACGTTTTGACCCTTATTGTTACTTTCAAAGCTTTTAAAGACGGAGAAAACAGCTAAAACGGACTGTATGATGAAATGCTTGAGCTTACACTGTTTTCTTTAAGGAAATAACCTGTTTTCATCATTATCATCATGGTATGAATGATTAGGCATAGTTTTAAAACCTGATTCACTCAACTACGTTTTGACCCTTATTGTTACTTTTAAAGCTTTTGCAGAAGGGGAAAACAGCTAAAACGCACTGTATGAAGAGTGCTTGAGCTTACAATGTTTCCTTTAAGGAAATGACCTCTTTTCATCATTATCATCATGGTATGAAGGATTAGGCATAGTTTTAGAACCTGATTCACTCAACTATGTTTTGACCCTTATTGTTACTTTTAAAGCTTTTGCAGAAGGAGAAAACAGCTAAAATGCACTGTATGAAGAATGCTTGAGCTTACACTGTTTCTTTTAAGCAAATGACCTCTTTTCATCATTATCATCATGGTATGAAGGATTAGGCATAGTTTTAGAACCTGATTCACTCAACTACGTTTTGACCCTTATTGTTACTTTCAAAGCTTTTGCAGTAGGAGAAAACTTCTAAAACGGATTGTATGAAGAATGCTTGAGCTTACACTGTTTCCTTTAAGGAAATGACCTCTTTTCATCATTATCATTATGGTATGAAGGATTAGGCATAGTTTTAGAACCTGATTCACTCAACTACGTTTTGACCCTTATTGTTACTTTTAAAGCTTTTGCAGAAGGGGAAAACAGCTAAAACGCACTGTATGAAGAGTGCTTGAGCTTACACTGTTTCCTTTAAGGAAATGACCTCTTTTCATCATTATCATCATGGTATGAAGGATTAGGCATAGTTTTAGAACCTGATTCACTCAACTACGTTTTGACCCTTATTGTTACTTTCAAAGCTTTTAAAGACGGAGAAAACAGCTAAAACGGACTGTATGAAGAATGCTTGAGCTTACACTGGTTCTTTTAAGCAAATGACCTCTTTTCATCATTATCATCATGGTATGAAGGATTAGGCATAGTTTTAGAACCTGATTCACTCAACTACGTTTTGACCCTTATTGTTACTTTCAAAGCTTTTAAAGACGGAGAAAACAGCTAAAACGCACTGTATGATGAAATGCTTGAGCTTACACTGTTTTCTTTAAGGAAATAACCTGTTTTCATCTTTATCATCATGGTATGAAGGATTAGGCATAGTTTTAGAACCTAATTCACTCAACTACGTTTTGACCCTTATTGTTACTTTTAAAGCTTTTGCAGAAGGAGAAAACAGCTCAAATGCACTGTATGAAGAATGCTTGAGCTTACACTGTTTCTTTTAAGCAAATGACCTCTTTTCATCATTATCATCATGGTATGAAGGATTAGGCATAGTTTTAGAACCTGATTCACTCAACTACGTTTTGACCCTTATTGTTACTTTCAAAGCTTTTGCAGTAGGAGAAAACAGCTAAAACGGACTGTATGATGAAATGCTTGAGCTTACACTGTTTTCTTTAAGGAAATAACCTGTTTTCATCATTATCATCATGGTATGAATGATTAGGCATAGTTTTAGAACCTGATTCACTCAACTACGTTTTGACCCTTATTGTTACTTTTAAAGCTTTTGCAGAAGGGGAAAACAGCTAAAACGCACTGTATGAAGAGTGCTTGAGCTTACAATGTTTCCTTTAAGGAAATGACCTCTTTTCATCATTATCATCATGGTATGAAGGATTAGGCATAGTTTTAGAACCTGATTCACTCAACTATGTTTTGACCCTTATTGTTACTTTTAAAGCTTTTGCAGAAGGAGAAAACAGCTAAAATGCACTGTATGAAGAATGCTTGAGCTTACACTGTTTCTTTTAAGCAAATGACCTCTTTTCATCATTATCATCATGGTATGAAGGATTAGGCATAGTTTTAGAACCTGATTCACTCAACTACGTTTTGACCCTTATTGTTACTTTCAAAGCTTTTGCAGTAGGAGAAAACTTCTAAAACGGATTGTATGAAAAATGCTTGAGCTTACACTGTTTCCTTTAAGGAAATGACCTCTTTTCATCATTATCATTATGGTATGAAGGATTAGGCATAGTTTTAGAACCTGATTCACTCAACTACGTTTTGACCCTTATTGTTACTTTTAAAGCTTTTGCAGAAGGGGAAAACAGCTAAAACGCACTGTATGAAGAGTGCTTGAGCTTACACTGTTTCCTTTAAGGAAATGACCTCTTTTCATCATTATCATCATGGTATGAAGGATTAGGCATAGTTTTAGAACCTGATTCACTCAACTATGTTTTGACCCTTATTGTTACTTTTAAAGCTTTTGCAGAAGGAGAAAACAGCTAAAATGCACTGTATGAAGAATGCTTGAGCTTACACTGTTTCTTTTAAGCAAATGACCTCTTTTCATCATTATCATCATGGTATGAAGGATTAGGCATAGTTTTAGAACCTGATTCACTCAACTACGTTTTGACCCTTATTGTTACTTTCAAAGCTTTTGCAGTAGGAGAAAACTTCTAAAACGGATTGTATGAAAAATGCTTGAGCTTACACTGTTTCCTTTAAGGAAATGACCTCTTTTCATCATTATCATTATGGTATGAAGGATTAGGCATAGTTTTAGAACCTGATTCACTCAACTACGTTTTGACCCTTATTGTTACTTTTAAAGCTTTTGCAGAAGGGGAAAACAGCTAAAACGCACTGTATGAAGAGTGCTTGAGCTTACACTGTTTCCTTTAAGGAAATGACCTCTTTTCATCATTATCATCATGGTATGAAGGATTAGGCATAGTTTTAGAACCTGATTCACTCAACTACGTTTTGACCCTTATTGTTACTTTCAAAGCTTTTAAAGACGGAGAAAACAGCTAAAACGCACTGTATGATGAAATGCTTGAGCTTACACTGTTTTCTTTAAGGAAATAACCTGTTTTCATCTTTATCATCATGGTATGAAGGATTAGGCATAGTTTTAGAACCTAATTCACTCAACTACGTTTTGACCCTTATTGTTACTTTTAAAGCTTTTGCAGAAGGAGAAAACAGCTCAAATGCACTGTATGAAGAATGCTTGAGCTTACACTGTTTCTTTTAAGCAAATGACCTCTTTTCATCATTATCATCATGGTATGAAGGATTAGGCATAGTTTTAGAACCTGATTCACTCAACTACGTTTTGACCCTTATTGTTACTTTCAAAGCTTTTGCAGTAAAAGAAAACAGCTAAAACGGACTGTATGATGAAATGCTTGAGCTTACACTGTTTTCTTTAAGGAAATAACCTGTTTTCATCATTATCATCATGGTATGAATGATTAGGCATAGTTTTAGAACCTGATTCACTCAACTACGTTTTGACCCTTATTGTTACTTTTAAAGCTTTTGCAGAAGGGGAAAACAGCTAAAACGCACTGTATGAAGAGTGCTTGAGCTTACAATGTTTCCTTTAAGGAAATGACCTCTTTTCATCATTATCATCATGGTATGAAGGATTAGGCATAGTTTTAGAACCTGATTCACTCAACTATGTTTTGACCCTTATTGTTACTTTTAAAGCTTTTGCAGAAGGAGAAAACAGCTAAAATGCACTGTATGAAGAATGCTTGAGCTTACACTGTTTCTTTTAAGCAAATGACCTCTTTTCATCATTATCATCATGGTATGAAGGATTAGGCATAGTTTTAGAACCTGATTCACTCAACTACGTTTTGACCCTTATTGTTACTTTCAAAGCTTTTGCAGTAGGAGAAAACTTCTAAAACGGATTGTATGAAGAATGCTTGAGCTTACACTGTTTCCTTTAAGGAAATGACCTCTTTTCATCATTATCATTATGGTATGAAGGATTAGGCATAGTTTTAGAACCTGATTCACTCAACTACGTTTTGACCCTTATTGTTACTTTTAAAGCTTTTGCAGAAGGGGAAAACAGCTAAAACGCACTGTATGAAGAGTGCTTGAGCTTACACTGTTTCCTTTAAGGAAATGACCTCTTTTCATCATTATCATCATGGTATGAAGGATTAGGCATAGTTTTAGAACCTGATTCACTCAACTACGTTTTGACCCTTATTGTTACTTTCAAAGCTTTTAAAGACGGAGAAAACAGCTAAAACGGACTGTATGAAGAATGCTTGAGCTTACACTGGTTCTTTTAAGCAAATGACCTCTTTTCATCATTATCATCATGGTATGAAGGATTAGGCATAGTTTTAGAACCTGATTCACTCAACTACGTTTTGACCCTTATTGTTACTTTCAAAGCTTTTAAAGACGGAGAAAACAGCTAAAACGCACTGTATGATGAAATGCTTGAGCTTACACTGTTTTCTTTAAGGAAATAACCTGTTTTCATCTTTATCATCATGGTATGAAGGATTAGGCATAGTTTTAGAACCTAATTCACTCAACTACGTTTTGACCCTTATTGTTACTTTTAAAGCTTTTGCAGAAGGAGAAAACAGCTCAAATGCACTGTATGAAGAATGCTTGAGCTTACACTGTTTCTTTTAAGCAAATGACCTCTTTTCATCATTATCATCATGGTATGAAGGATTAGGCATAGTTTTAGAACCTGATTCACTCAACTACGTTTTGACCCTTATTGTTACTTTCAAAGCTTTTGCAGTAGGAGAAAACAGCTAAAACGGACTGTATGATGAAATGCTTGAGCTTACACTGTTTTCTTTAAGGAAATAACCTGTTTTCATCATTATCATCATGGTATGAATGATTAGGCATAGTTTTAGAACCTGATTCACTCAACTACGTTTTGACCCTTATTGTTACTTTTAAAGCTTTTGCAGAAGGGGAAAACAGCTAAAACGCACTGTATGAAGAGTGCTTGAGCTTACAATGTTTCCTTTAAGGAAATGACCTCTTTTCATCATTATCATCATGGTATGAAGGATTAGGCATAGTTTTAGAACCTGATTCACTCAACTATGTTTTGACCCTTATTGTTACTTTTAAAGCTTTTGCAGAAGGAGAAAACAGCTAAAATGCACTGTATGAAGAATGCTTGAGCTTACACTGTTTCTTTTAAGCAAATGACCTCTTTTCATCATTATCATCATGGTATGAAGGATTAGGCATAGTTTTAGAACCTGATTCACTCAACTACGTTTTGACCCTTATTGTTACTTTCAAAGCTTTTGCAGTAGGAGAAAACTTCTAAAACGGATTGTATGAAAAATGCTTGAGCTTACACTGTTTCCTTTAAGGAAATGACCTCTTTTCATCATTATCATTATGGTATGAAGGATTAGGCATAGTTTTAGAACCTGATTCACTCAACTACGTTTTGACCCTTATTGTTACTTTTAAAGCTTTTGCAGAAGGGGAAAACAGCTAAAACGCACTGTATGAAGAGTGCTTGAGCTTACACTGTTTCCTTTAAGGAAATGACCTCTTTTCATCATTATCATCATGGTATGAAGGATTAGGCATAGTTTTAGAACCTGATTCACTCAACTATGTTTTGACCCTTATTGTTACTTTTAAAGCTTTTGCAGAAGGAGAAAACAGCTAAAATGCACTGTATGAAGAATGCTTGAGCTTACACTGTTTCTTTTAAGCAAATGACCTCTTTTCATCATTATCATCATGGTATGAAGGATTAGGCATAGTTTTAGAACCTGATTCACTCAACTACGTTTTGACCCTTATTGTTACTTTCAAAGCTTTTGCAGTAGGAGAAAACTTCTAAAACGGATTGTATGAAAAATGCTTGAGCTTACACTGTTTCCTTTAAGGAAATGACCTCTTTTCATCATTATCATTATGGTATGAAGGATTAGGCATAGTTTTAGAACCTGATTCACTCAACTACGTTTTGACCCTTATTGTTACTTTTAAAGCTTTTGCAGAAGGGGAAAACAGCTAAAACGCACTGTATGAAGAGTGCTTGAGCTTACACTGTTTCCTTTAAGGAAATGACCTCTTTTCATCATTATCATCATGGTATGAAGGATTAGGCATAGTTTTAGAACCTGATTCACTCAACTACGTTTTGACCCTTATTGTTACTTTCAAAGCTTTTAAAGAGGGAGAAAACAGCTAAAACGCACTGTATGATGAAATGCTTGAGCTTACACTGTTTTCTTTAAGGAAATAACCTGTTTTCATCTTTATCATCATGGTATGAAGGATTAGGCATAGTTTTAGAACCTAATTCACTCAACTACGTTTTGACCCTTATTGTTACTTTTAAAGCTTTTGCAGAAGGAGAAAACAGCTCAAATGCACTGTATGAAGAATGCTTGAGCTTACACTGTTTCTTTTAAGCAAATGACCTCTTTTCATCATTATCATCATGGTATGAAGGATTAGGCATAGTTTTAGAACCTGATTCACTCAACTACGTTTTGACCCTTATTGTTACTTTCAAAGCTTTTGCAGTAAAAGAAAACAGCTAAAACGGACTGTATGATGAAATGCTTGAGCTTACACTGTTTTCTTTAAGGAAATAACCTGTTTTCATCATTATCATCATGGTATGAATGATTAGGCATAGTTTTAGAACCTGATTCACTCAACTACGTTTTGACCCTTATTGTTACTTTTAAAGCTTTTGCAGAAGGGGAAAACAGCTAAAACGCACTGTATGAAGAGTGCTTGAGCTTACAATGTTTCCTTTAAGGAAATGACCTCTTTTCATCATTATCATCATGGTATGAAGGATTAGGCATAGTTTTAGAACCTGATTCACTCAACTATGTTTTGACCCTTATTGTTACTTTTAAAGCTTTTGCAGAAGGAGAAAACAGCTAAAATGCACTGTATGAAGAATGCTTGAGCTTACACTGTTTCTTTTAAGCAAATGACCTCTTTTCATCATTATCATCATGGTATGAAGGATTAGGCATAGTTTTAGAACCTGATTCACTCAACTACGTTTTGACCCTTATTGTTACTTTCAAAGCTTTTGCAGTAGGAGAAAACTTCTAAAACGGATTGTATGAAAAATGCTTGAGCTTACACTGTTTCCTTTAAGGAAATGACCTCTTTTCATCATTATCATTATGGTATGAAGGATTAGGCATAGTTTTAGAACCTGATTCACTCAACTACGTTTTGACCCTTATTGTTACTTTTAAAGCTTTTGCAGAAGGGGAAAACAGCTAAAACGCACTGTATGAAGAATGCTTGAGCTTACACTGGTTCTTTTAAGCAAATGACCTCTTTTCATCATTATCATCATGGTATGAAGGATTAGGCATAGTTTTAGAACCTGATTCACTCAACTACGTTTTGACCCTTATTGTTACTTTCAAAGCTTTTAAAGACGGAGAAAACAGCTAAAACGCACTGTATGATGAAATGCTTGAGCTTACACTGTTTTCTTTAAGGAAATAACCTGTTTTCATCATTATCATCATGGTATGAATGATTAGGCATAGTTTTAGAACCTGATTCACTCAACTACGTTTTGACCCTTATTGTTACTTTCAAAGCTTTTAAAGACGGAGAAAACAGCTAAAACGGACTGTATGAAGAATGCTTGAGCTTACACTGGTTCTTTTAAGCAAATGACCTCTTTTCATCATTATCATCATGGTATGAAGGATTAGGCATAGTTTTAGAACCTGATTCACTCAACTACGTTTTGACCCTTATTGTTACTTTCAAAGCTTTTAAAGACGGAGAAAACAGCTAAAACGCACTGTATGATGAAATGCTTGAGCTTACACTGTTTTCTTTAAGGAAATAACCTGTTTTCATCTTTATCATCATGGTATGAAGGATTAGGCATAGTTTTAGAACCTAATTCACTCAACTACGTTTTGACCCTTATTGTTACTTTTAAAGCTTTTGCAGAAGGAGAAAACAGCTCAAATGCACTGTATGAAGAATGCTTGAGCTTACACTGTTTCTTTTAAGCAAATGACCTCTTTTCATCATTATCATCATGGTATGAAGGATTAGGCATAGTTTTAGAACCTGATTCACTCAACTACGTTTTGACCCTTATTGTTACTTTCAAAGCTTTTGCAGTAGGAGAAAACAGCTAAAACGGACTGTATGATGAAATGCTTGAGCTTACACTGTTTTCTTTAAGGAAATAACCTGTTTTCATCATTATCATCATGGTATGAATGATTAGGCATAGTTTTAGAACCTGATTCACTCAACTACGTTTTGACCCTTATTGTTACTTTTAAAGCTTTTGCAGAAGGGGAAAACAGCTAAAACGCACTGTATGAAGAGTGCTTGAGCTTACAATGTTTCCTTTAAGGAAATGACCTCTTTTCATCATTATCATCATGGTATGAAGGATTAGGCATAGTTTTAGAACCTGATTCACTCAACTATGTTTTGACCCTTATTGTTACTTTTAAAGCTTTTGCAGAAGGAGAAAACAGCTAAAATGCACTGTATGAAGAATGCTTGAGCTTACACTGTTTCTTTTAAGCAAATGACCTCTTTTCATCATTATCATCATGGTATGAAGGATTAGGCATAGTTTTAGAACCTGATTCACTCAACTACGTTTTGACCCTTATTGTTACTTTCAAAGCTTTTGCAGTAGGAGAAAACTTCTAAAACGGATTGTATGAAAAATGCTTGAGCTTACACTGTTTCCTTTAAGGAAATGACCTCTTTTCATCATTATCATTATGGTATGAAGGATTAGGCATAGTTTTAGAACCTGATTCACTCAACTACGTTTTGACCCTTATTGTTACTTTTAAAGCTTTTGCAGAAGGGGAAAACAGCTAAAACGCACTGTATGAAGAGTGCTTGAGCTTACACTGTTTCCTTTAAGGAAATGACCTCTTTTCATCATTATCATCATGGTATGAAGGATTAGGCATAGTTTTAGAACCTGATTCACTCAACTACGTTTTGACCCTTATTGTTACTTTCAAAGCTTTTAAAGACGGAGAAAACAGCTAAAACGGACTGTATGATGAAATGCTTGAGCTTACACTGTTTTCTTTAAGGAAATGACCTCTTTTCATCATTATCATCATGGTATGAAGGATTAGGCATAGTTTTAGAACCTGATTCACTCAACTATGTTTTGACCCTTATTGTTACTTTTAAAGCTTTTGCAGAAGGGGAAAACAGCTAAAACGCACTGTATGAAGAGTGCGTGAGCTTACAATGTTTCCTTTAAGGAAATGACCTCTTTTCATCATTATCATCATGGTATGAAGGATTAGGCATAGTTTTAGAACCTGATTCACTCAACTATGTTTTGACCCTTATTGTTACTTTTAAAGCTTTTGCAGAAGGAGAAAACAGCTAAAATGCACTGTATGAAGAATGCTTGAGCTTACACTGTTTCTTTTAAGCAAATGACCTCTTTTCATCATTATCATCATGGTATGAAGGATTAGGCATAGTTTTAGAACCTGATTCACTCAACTACGTTTTGACCCTTATTGTTACTTTCAAAGCTTTTGCAGTAGGAGAAAACTTCTAAAACGGATTGTATGAAAAATGCTTGAGCTTACACTGTTTCCTTTAAGGAAATGACCTCTTTTCATCATTATCATCATGGTATGAAGGATTAGGCATAGTTTTAGAACCTGATTCACTCAACTACGTTTTGACCCTTATTGTTACTTTCAAAGCTTTTGCAGTAGGAGAAAACTTCTAAAACGGATTGTATGAAAAATGCTTGAGCTTACACTGTTTCCTTTAAGGAAATGACCTCTTTTCATCATTATCATTATGGTATGAAGGATTAGGCATAGTTTTAGAACCTGATTCACTCAACTACGTTTTGACCCTTATTGTTACTTTTAAAGCTTTTGCAGAAGGGGAAAACAGCTAAAACGCACTGTATGAAGAGTGCTTGAGCTTACACTGTTTCCTTTAAGGAAATGACCTCTTTTCATCATTATCATCATGGTATGAAGGATTAGGCATAGTTTTAGAACCTGATTCACTCAACTACGTTTTGACCCTTATTGTTACTTTCAAAGCTTTTAAAGACGGAGAAAACAGCTAAAACGGACTGTATGATGAAATGCTTGAGCTTACACTGTTTTCTTTAAGGAAATAACCTGTTTTCATCATTATCATCATGGTATGAATGATTAGGCATAGTTTTAGAACCTGATTCACTCAACTACGTTTTGACCCTTATTGTTACTTTTAAAGCTTTTGCAGAAGGGGAAAACAGCTAAAACGGATTGTATGAAAAATGCTTGAGCTTACACTGTTTCCTTTAAGGAAATGACCTCTTTTCATCATTATCATTATGGTATGAAGGATTAGGCATAGTTTTAGAACCTGATTCACTCAACTACGTTTTGACCCTTATTGTTACTTTTAAAGCTTTTGCAGAAGGGGGAAACAGCTAAAACGCACTGTATGAAGAGTGCTTGAGCTTACACTGTTTCCTTTAAGGAAATGACCTCTTTTCATCATTATCATCATGGTATGAAGGATTAGGCATAGTTTTAGAACCTGATTCACTCAACTACGTTTTGACCCTTATTGTTACTTTCAAAGCTTTTAAAGACGGAGAAAACAGCTAAAACGGACTGTATGATGAAATGCTTGAGCTTACACTGTTTTCTTTAAGGAAATAACCTGTTTTCATCATTATCATCATGGTATGAATGATTAGGCATAGTTTTAGAACCTGATTCACTCAACTACGTTTTGACCCTTATTGTTACTTTTAAAGCTTTTGCAGAAGGGGAAAACAGCTAAAACGGATTGTATGAAAAATGCTTGAGCTTACACTGTTTCCTTTAAGGAAATGACCTCTTTTCATCATTATAATTATGGTATGAAGGATTAGGCATAGTTTTAGAACCTGATTCACTCAACTACGTTTTGACCCTTATTGTTACTTTTAAAGCTTTTGCAGAAGGGGAAAACAGCTAAAACGCACTGTATGAAGAGTGCTTGAGCTTACACTGTTTCCTTTAAGGAAATGACCTCTTTTCATCATTATCATCATGGTATGAAGGATTAGGCATAGTTTTAGAACCTGATTCACTCAACTACGTTTTGACCCTTATTGTTACTTTCAAAGCTTTTAAAGACGGAGAAAACAGCTAAAACGGACTGTATGATGAAATGCTTGAGCTTACACTGTTTTCTTTAAGGAAATGACCTCTTTTCATCATTATCATCATGGTATGAAGGATTAGGCATAGTTTTAGAACCTGATTCACTCAACTATGTTTTGACCCTTATTGTTACTTTTAAAGCTTTTGCAGAAGGGGAAAACAGCTAAAACGCACTGTATGAAGAGTGCGTGAGCTTACAATGTTTCCTTTAAGGAAATGACCTCTTTTCATCATTATCATCATGGTATGAAGGATTAGGCATAGTTTTAGAACCTGATTCACTCAACTATGTTTTGACCCTTATTGTTACTTTTAAAGCTTTTGCAGAAGGAGAAAACAGCTAAAATGCACTGTATGAAGAATGCTTGAGCTTACACTGTTTCTTTTAAGCAAATGACCTCTTTTCATCATTATCATCATGGTATGAAGGATTAGGCATAGTTTTAGAACCTGATTCACTCAACTACGTTTTGACCCTTATTGTTACTTTCAAAGCTTTTGCAGTAGGAGAAAACTTCTAAAACGGATTGTATGAAAAATGCTTGAGCTTACACTGTTTCCTTTAAGGAAATGACCTCTTTTCATCATTATCATTATGGTATGAAGGATTAGGCATAGTTTTAGAACCTGATTCACTCAACTACGTTTTGACCCTTATTGTTACTTTTAAAGCTTTTGCAGAAGGGGAAAACAGCTAAAACGCACTGTATGAAGAGTGCTTGAGCTTACACTGTTTCCTTTAAGGAAATGACCTCTTTTCATCATTATCATCATGGTATGAAGGATTAGGCATAGTTTTAGAACCTGATTCACTCAACTACGTTTTGACCCTTATTGTTACTTTCAAAGCTTTTGCAGTAGGAGAAAACTTCTAAAACGGATTGTATGAAAAATGCTTGAGCTTACACTGTTTCCTTTAAGGAAATGACCTCTTTTCATCATTATCATTATGGTATGAAGGATTAGGCATAGTTTTAGAACCTGATTCACTCAACTACGTTTTGACCCTTATTGTTACTTTTAAAGCTTTTGCAGAAGGGGAAAACAGCTAAAACGCACTGTATGAAGAGTGCTTGAGCTTACACTGTTTCCTTTAAGGAAATGACCTCTTTTCATCATTATCATCATGGTATGAAGGATTAGGCATAGTTTTAGAACCTGATTCACTCAACTACGTTTTGACCCTTATTGTTACTTTCAAAGCTTTTAAAGACGGAGAAAACAGCTAAAACGGACTGTATGATGAAATGCTTGAGCTTACACTGTTTTCTTTAAGGAAATAACCTGTTTTCATCATTATCATCATGGTATGAATGATTAGGCATAGTTTTAGAACCTGATTCACTCAACTACGTTTTGACCCTTATTGTTACTTTTAAAGCTTTTGCAGAAGGGGAAAACAGCTAAAACGGATTGTATGAAAAATGCTTGAGCTTACACTGTTTCCTTTAAGGAAATGACCTCTTTTCATCATTATCATTATGGTATGAAGGATTAGGCATAGTTTTAGAACCTAATTCACTCAACTACGTTTTGACCCTTATTGTTACTTTCAAAGCTTTTAAAGACGGAGAAAACAGCTAAAACGGACTGTATGAAGAATGCTTGAGCTTACACTGGTTCTTTTAAGCAAATGACCTCTTTTCATCATTATCATCATGGTATGAAGGATTAGGCATAGTTTTAGAACCTGATTCACTCAACTACGTTTTGACCCTTATTGTTACTTTCAAAGCTTTTAAAGACGGAGAAAACAGCTAAAACGCACTGTATGATGAAATGCTTGAGCTTACACTGTTTTCTTTAAGGAAATAACCTGTTTTCATCTTTATCATCATGGTATGAAGGATTAGGCATAGTTTTAGAACCTAATTCACTCAACTACGTTTTGACCCTTATTGTTACTTTTAAAGCTTTTGCAGAAGGAGAAAACAGCTCAAATGCACTGTATGAAGAATGCTTGAGCTTACACTGTTTCTTTTAAGCAAATGACCTCTTTTCATCATTATCATCATGGTATGAAGGATTAGGCATAGTTTTAGAACCTGATTCACTCAACTACGTTTTGACCCTTATTGTTACTTTCAAAGCTTTTGCAGTAGGAGAAAACAGCTAAAACGGACTGTATGATGAAATGCTTGAGCTTACACTGTTTTCTTTAAGGAAATAACCTGTTTTCATCATTATCATCATGGTATGAATGATTAGGCATAGTTTTAGAACCTGATTCACTCAACTACGTTTTGACCCTTATTGTTACTTTTAAAGCTTTTGCAGAAGGGGAAAACAGCTAAAACGCACTGTATGAAGAGTGCTTGAGCTTACAATGTTTCCTTTAAGGAAATGACCTCTTTTCATCATTATCATCATGGTATGAAGGATTAGGCATAGTTTTAGAACCTGATTCACTCAACTATGTTTTGACCCTTATTGTTACTTTTAAAGCTTTTGCAGAAGGAGAAAACAGCTAAAATGCACTGTATGAAGAATGCTTGAGCTTACACTGTTTCTTTTAAGCAAATGACCTCTTTTCATCATTATCATCATGGTATGAAGGATTAGGCATAGTTTTAGAACCTGATTCACTCAACTACGTTTTGACCCTTATTGTTACTTTCAAAGCTTTTGCAGTAGGAGAAAACTTCTAAAACGGATTGTATGAAAAATGCTTGAGCTTACACTGTTTCCTTTAAGGAAATGACCTCTTTTCATCATTATCATTATGGTATGAAGGATTAGGCATAGTTTTAGAACCTGATTCACTCAACTACGTTTTGACCCTTATTGTTACTTTTAAAGCTTTTGCAGAAGGGGAAAACAGCTAAAACGCACTGTATGAAGAGTGCTTGAGCTTACACTGTTTCCTTTAAGGAAATGACCTCTTTTCATCATTATCATCATGGTATGAAGGATTAGGCATAGTTTTAGAACCTGATTCACTCAACTACGTTTTGACCCTTATTGTTACTTTCAAAGCTTTTAAAGACGGAGAAAACAGCTAAAACGGACTGTATGATGAAATGCTTGAGCTTACACTGTTTTCTTTAAGGAAATGACCTCTTTTCATCATTATCATCATGGTATGAAGGATTAGGCATAGTTTTAGAACCTGATTCACTCAACTATGTTTTGACCCTTATTGTTACTTTTAAAGCTTTTGCAGAAGGGGAAAACAGCTAAAACGCACTGTATGAAGAGTGCGTGAGCTTACAATGTTTCCTTTAAGGAAATGACCTCTTTTCATCATTATCATCATGGTATGAAGGATTAGGCATAGTTTTAGAACCTGATTCACTCAACTATGTTTTGACCCTTATTGTTACTTTTAAAGCTTTTGCAGAAGGAGAAAACAGCTAAAATGCACTGTATGAAGAATGCTTGAGCTTACACTGTTTCTTTTAAGCAAATGACCTCTTTTCATCATTATCATCATGGTATGAAGGATTAGGCATAGTTTTAGAACCTGATTCACTCAACTACGTTTTGACCCTTATTGTTACTTTCAAAGCTTTTGCAGTAGGAGAAAACTTCTAAAACGGATTGTATGAAAAATGCTTGAGCTTACACTGTTTCCTTTAAGGAAATGACCTCTTTTCATCATTATCATCATGGTATGAAGGATTAGGCATAGTTTTAGAACCTGATTCACTCAACTACGTTTTGACCCTTATTGTTACTTTCAAAGCTTTTGCAGTAGGAGAAAACTTCTAAAACGGATTGTATGAAAAATGCTTGAGCTTACACTGTTTCCTTTAAGGAAATGACCTCTTTTCATCATTATCATTATGGTATGAAGGATTAGGCATAGTTTTAGAACCTGATTCACTCAACTACGTTTTGACCCTTATTGTTACTTTTAAAGCTTTTGCAGAAGGGGAAAACAGCTAAAACGCACTGTATGAAGAGTGCTTGAGCTTACACTGTTTCCTTTAAGGAAATGACCTCTTTTCATCATTATCATCATGGTATGAAGGATTAGGCATAGTTTTAGAACCTGATTCACTCAACTACGTTTTGACCCTTATTGTTACTTTCAAAGCTTTTAAAGACGGAGAAAACAGCTAAAACGGACTGTATGATGAAATGCTTGAGCTTACACTGTTTTCTTTAAGGAAATAACCTGTTTTCATCATTATCATCATGGTATGAATGATTAGGCATAGTTTTAGAACCTGATTCACTCAACTACGTTTTGACCCTTATTGTTACTTTTAAAGCTTTTGCAGAAGGGGAAAACAGCTAAAACGCACTGTATGAAGAGTGCTTGAGCTTACAATGTTTCCTTTAAGGAAATGACCTCTTTTCATCATTATCATTATGGTATGAAGGATTAGGCATAGTTTTAGAACCTGATTCACTCAACTACGTTTTGACCCTTATTGTTACTTTTAAAGCTTTTGCAGAAGGGGAAAACAGCTAAAACGCACTGTATGAAGAGTGCTTGAGCTTACACTGTTTCCTTTAAGGAAATGACCTCTTTTCATCATTATCATCATGGTATGAAGGATTAGGCATAGTTTTAGAACCTGATTCACTCAACTACGTTTTGACCCTTATTGTTACTTTCAAAGCTTTTAAAGACGGAGAAAACAGCTAAAACGGACTGTATGATGAAATGCTTGAGCTTACACTGTTTTCTTTAAGGAAATAACCTGTTTTCATCATTATCATCATGGTATGAATGATTAGGCATAGTTTTAGAACCTGATTCACTCAACTACGTTTTGACCCTTATTGTTACTTTTAAAGCTTTTGCAGAAGGGGAAAACAGCTAAAACGGATTGTATGAAAAATGCTTGAGCTTACACTGTTTCCTTTAAGGAAATGACCTCTTTTCATCATTATCATTATGGTATGAAGGATTAGGCATAGTTTTAGAACCTGATTCACTCAACTACGTTTTGACCCTTATTGTTACTTTTAAAGCTTTTGCAGAAGGGGAAAACAGCTAAAACGCACTGTATGAAGAGTGCTTGAGCTTACACTGTTTCCTTTAAGGAAATGACCTCTTTTCATCATTATCATCATGGTATGAAGGATTAGGCATAGTTTTAGAACCTGATTCACTCAACTACGTTTTGACCCTTATTGTTACTTTCAAAGCTTTTAAAGACGGAGAAAACAGCTAAAACGGACTGTATGATGAAATGCTTGAGCTTACACTGTTTTCTTTAAGGAAATGACCTCTTTTCATCATTATCATCATGGTATGAAGGATTAGGCATAGTTTTAGAACCTGATTCACTCAACTATGTTTTGACCCTTATTGTTACTTTTAAAGCTTTTGCAGAAGGGGAAAACAGCTAAAACGCACTGTATGAAGAGTGCGTGAGCTTACAATGTTTCCTTTAAGGAAATGACCTCTTTTCATCATTATCATCATGGTATGAAGGATTAGGCATAGTTTTAGAACCTGATTCACTCAACTATGTTTTGACCCTTATTGTTACTTTTAAAGCTTTTGCAGAAGGAGAAAACAGCTAAAATGCACTGTATGAAGAATGCTTGAGCTTACACTGTTTCTTTTAAGCAAATGACCTCTTTTCATCATTATCATCATGGTATGAAGGATTAGGCATAGTTTTAGAACCTGATTCACTCAACTACGTTTTGACCCTTATTGTTACTTTCAAAGCTTTTGCAGTAGGAGAAAACTTCTAAAACGGATTGTATGAAAAATGCTTGAGCTTACACTGTTTCCTTTAAGGAAATGACCTCTTTTCATCATTATCATTATGGTATGAAGGATTAGGCATAGTTTTAGAACCTGATTCACTCAACTACGTTTTGACCCTTATTGTTACTTTTAAAGCTTTTGCAGAAGGGGAAAACAGCTAAAACGCACTGTATGAAGAGTGCTTGAGCTTACACTGTTTCCTTTAAGGAAATGACCTCTTTTCATCATTATCATCATGGTATGAAGGATTAGGCATAGTTTTAGAACCTGATTCACTCAACTACGTTTTGACCCTTATTGTTACTTTCAAAGCTTTTGCAGTAGGAGAAAACTTCTAAAACGGATTGTATGAAAAATGCTTGAGCTTACACTGTTTCCTTTAAGGAAATGACCTCTTTTCATCATTATCATTATGGTATGAAGGATTAGGCATAGTTTTAGAACCTGATTCACTCAACTACGTTTTGACCCTTATTGTTACTTTTAAAGCTTTTGCAGAAGGGGAAAACAGCTAAAACGCACTGTATGAAGAGTGCTTGAGCTTACACTGTTTCCTTTAAGGAAATGACCTCTTTTCATCATTATCATCATGGTATGAAGGATTAGGCATAGTTTTAGAACCTGATTCACTCAACTACGTTTTGACCCTTATTGTTACTTTCAAAGCTTTTAAAGACGGAGAAAACAGCTAAAACGGACTGTATGATGAAATGCTTGAGCTTACACTGTTTTCTTTAAGGAAATAACCTGTTTTCATCATTATCATCATGGTATGAATGATTAGGCATAGTTTTAGAACCTGATTCACTCAACTACGTTTTGACCCTTATTGTTACTTTTAAAGCTTTTGCAGAAGGGGAAAACAGCTAAAACGGATTGTATGAAAAATGCTTGAGCTTACACTGTTTCCTTTAAGGAAATGACCTCTTTTCATCATTATCATTATGGTATGAAGGATTAGGCATAGTTTTAGAACCTGATTCACTCAACTACGTTTTGACCCTTATTGTTACTTTTAAAGCTTTTGCAGAAGGGGAAAACAGCTAAAACGCACTGTATGAAGAGTGCTTGAGCTTACACTGTTTCCTTTAAGGAAATGACCTCTTTTCATCATTATCATCATGGTATGAAGGATTAGGCATAGTTTTAGAACCTGATTCACTCAACTACGTTTTGACCCTTATTGTTACTTTCAAAGCTTTTAAAGACGGAGAAAACAGCTAAAACGGACTGTATGATGAAATGCTTGAGCTTACACTGTTTTCTTTAAGGAAATGACCTCTTTTCATCATTATCATCATGGTATGAAGGATTAGGCATAGTTTTAGAACCTGATTCACTCAACTATGTTTTGACCCTTATTGTTACTTTTAAAGCTTTTGCAGAAGGGGAAAACAGCTAAAACGCACTGTATGAAGAGTGCGTGAGCTTACAATGTTTCCTTTAAGGAAATGACCTCTTTTCATCATTATCATCATGGTATGAAGGATTAGGCATAGTTTTAGAACCTGATTCACTCAACTATGTTTTGACCCTTATTGTTACTTTTAAAGCTTTTGCAGAAGGAGAAAACAGCTAAAATGCACTGTATGAAGAATGCTTGAGCTTACACTGTTTCTTTTAAGCAAATGACCTCTTTTCATCATTATCATCATGGTATGAAGGATTAGGCATAGTTTTAGAACCTGATTCACTCAACTACGTTTTGACCCTTATTGTTACTTTCAAAGCTTTTGCAGTAGGAGAAAACTTCTAAAACGGATTGTATGAAAAATGCTTGAGCTTACACTGTTTCCTTTAAGGAAATGACCTCTTTTCATCATTATCATTATGGTATGAAGGATTAGGCATAGTTTTAGAACCTGATTCACTCAACTACGTTTTGACCCTTATTGTTACTTTTAAAGCTTTTGCAGAAGGGGAAAACAGCTAAAACGCACTGTATGAAGAGTGCTTGAGCTTACACTGTTTCCTTTAAGGAAATGACCTCTTTTCATCATTATCATCATGGTATGAAGGATTAGGCATAGTTTTAGAACCTGATTCACTCAACTACGTTTTGACCCTTATTGTTACTTTCAAAGCTTTTAAAGACGGAGAAAACAGCTAAAACGGACTGTATGATGAAATGCTTGAGCTTACACTGTTTTCTTTAAGGAAATAACCTGTTTTCATCATTATCATCATGGTATGAATGATTAGGCATAGTTTTAGAACCTGATTCACTCAACTACGTTTTGACCCTTATTGTTACTTTTAAAGCTTTTGCAGAAGGGGAAAACAGCTAAAACGCACTGTATGAAGAGTGCTTGAGCTTACAATGTTTCCTTTAAGGAAATGACCTCTTTTCATCATTATCATCATGGTATGAAGGATTAGGCATAGTTTTAGAACCTGATTCACTCAACTATGTTTTGACCCTTATTGTTACTTTTAAAGCTTTTGCAGAAGGAGAAAACAGCTAAAATGCACTGTATGAAGAATGCTTGAGCTTACACTGTTTCTTTTAAGCAAATGACCTCTTTTCATCATTATCATCATGGTATGAAGGATTAGGCATAGTTTTAGAACCTGATTCACTCAACTACGTTTTGACCCTTATTGTTACTTTCAAAGCTTTTGCAGTAGGAGAAAACTTCTAAAACGGATTGTATGAAAAATGCTTGAGCTTACACTGTTTCCTTTAAGGAAATGACCTCTTTTCATCATTATCATTATGGTATGAAGGATTAGGCATAGTTTTAGAACCTGATTCACTCAACTACGTTTTGACCCTTATTGTTACTTTTAAAGCTTTTGCAGAAGGGGAAAACAGCTAAAACGCACTGTATGAAGAGTGCTTGAGCTTACACTGTTTCCTTTAAGGAAATGACCTCTTTTCATCATTATCATCATGGTATGAAGGATTAGGCATAGTTTTAGAACCTGATTCACTCAACTATGTTTTGACCCTTATTGTTACTTTTAAAGCTTTTGCAGAAGGAGAAAACAGCTAAAATGCACTGTATGAAGAATGCTTGAGCTTACACTGTTTCTTTTAAGCAAATGACCTCTTTTCATCATTATCATCATGGTATGAAGGATTAGGCATAGTTTTAGAACCTGATTCACTCAACTACGTTTTGACCCTTATTGTTACTTTCAAAGCTTTTGCAGTAGGAGAAAACTTCTAAAACGGATTGTATGAAAAATGCTTGAGCTTACACTGTTTCCTTTAAGGAAATGACCTCTTTTCATCATTATCATTATGGTATGAAGGATTAGGCATAGTTTTAGAACCTGATTCACTCAACTACGTTTTGACCCTTATTGTTACTTTTAAAGCTTTTGCAGAAGGGGAAAACAGCTAAAACGCACTGTATGAAGAGTGCTTGAGCTTACACTGTTTCCTTTAAGGAAATGACCTCTTTTCATCATTATCATCATGGTATGAAGGATTAGGCATAGTTTTAGAACCTGATTCACTCAACTACGTTTTGACCCTTATTGTTACTTTCAAAGCTTTTAAAGACGGAGAAAACAGCTAAAACGGACTGTATGAAGAATGCTTGAGCTTACACTGGTTCTTTTAAGCAAATGACCTCTTTTCATCATTATCATCATGGTATGAAGGATTAGGCATAGTTTTAGAACCTGATTCACTCAACTACGTTTTGACCCTTATTGTTACTTTCAAAGCTTTTAAAGACGGAGAAAACAGCTAAAACGCACTGTATGATGAAATGCTTGAGCTTACACTGTTTTCTTTAAGGAAATAACCTGTTTTCATCTTTATCATCATGGTATGAAGGATTAGGCATAGTTTTAGAACCTAATTCACTCAACTACGTTTTGACCCTTATTGTTACTTTTAAAGCTTTTGCAGAAGGAGAAAACAGCTCAAATGCACTGTATGAAGAATGCTTGAGCTTACACTGTTTCTTTTAAGCAAATGACCTCTTTTCATCATTATCATCATGGTATGAAGGATTAGGCATAGTTTTAGAACCTGATTCACTCAACTACGTTTTGACCCTTATTGTTACTTTCAAAGCTTTTGCAGTAGGAGAAAACAGCTAAAACGGACTGTATGATGAAATGCTTGAGCTTACACTGTTTTCTTTAAGGAAATAACCTGTTTTCATCATTATCATCATGGTATGAATGATTAGGCATAGTTTTAGAACCTGATTCACTCAACTACGTTTTGACCCTTATTGTTACTTTTAAAGCTTTTGCAGAAGGGGAAAACAGCTAAAACGCACTGTATGAAGAGTGCTTGAGCTTACAATGTTTCCTTTAAGGAAATGACCTCTTTTCATCATTATCATCATGGTATGAAGGATTAGGCATAGTTTTAGAACCTGATTCACTCAACTATGTTTTGACCCTTATTGTTACTTTTAAAGCTTTTGCAGAAGGAGAAAACAGCTAAAATGCACTGTATGAAGAATGCTTGAGCTTACACTGTTTCTTTTAAGCAAATGACCTCTTTTCATCATTATCATCATGGTATGAAGGATTAGGCATAGTTTTAGAACCTGATTCACTCAACTACGTTTTGACCCTTATTGTTACTTTCAAAGCTTTTGCAGTAGGAGAAAACTTCTAAAACGGATTGTATGAAAAATGCTTGAGCTTACACTGTTTCCTTTAAGGAAATGACCTCTTTTCATCATTATCATTATGGTATGAAGGATTAGGCATAGTTTTAGAACCTGATTCACTCAACTACGTTTTGACCCTTATTGTTACTTTTAAAGCTTTTGCAGAAGGGGAAAACAGCTAAAACGCACTGTATGAAGAATGCTTGAGCTTACACTGGTTCTTTTAAGCAAATGACCTCTTTTCATCATTATCATCATGGTATGAAGGATTAGGCATAGTTTTAGAACCTGATTCACTCAACTACGTTTTGACCCTTATTGTTACTTTCAAAGCTTTTAAAGACGGAGAAAACAGCTAAAACGGACTGTATGATGAAATGCTTGAGCTTACACTGTTTTCTTTAAGGAAATGACCTCTTTTCATCATTATCATCATGGTATGAAGGATTAGGCATAGTTTTAGAACCTGATTCACTCAACTATGTTTTGACCCTTATTGTTACTTTTAAAGCTTTTGCAGAAGGGGAAAACAGCTAAAACGCACTGTATGAAGAGTGCGTGAGCTTACAATGTTTCCTTTAAGGAAATGACCTCTTTTCATCATTATCATCATGGTATGAAGGATTAGGCATAGTTTTAGAACCTGATTCACTCAACTATGTTTTGACCCTTATTGTTACTTTTAAAGCTTTTGCAGAAGGAGAAAACAGCTAAAATGCACTGTATGAAGAATGCTTGAGCTTACACTGTTTCTTTTAAGCAAATGACCTCTTTTCATCATTATCATCATGGTATGAAGGATTAGGCATAGTTTTAGAACCTGATTCACTCAACTACGTTTTGACCCTTATTGTTACTTTCAAAGCTTTTGCAGTAGGAGAAAACTTCTAAAACGGATTGTATGAAAAATGCTTGAGCTTACACTGTTTCCTTTAAGGAAATGACCTCTTTTCATCATTATCATTATGGTATGAAGGATTAGGCATAGTTTTAGAACCTGATTCACTCAACTACGTTTTGACCCTTATTGTTACTTTTAAAGCTTTTGCAGAAGGGGAAAACAGCTAAAACGCACTGTATGAAGAGTGCTTGAGCTTACACTGTTTCCTTTAAGGAAATGACCTCTTTTCATCATTATCATCATGGTATGAAGGATTAGGCATAGTTTTAGAACCTGATTCACTCAACTACGTTTTGACCCTTATTGTTACTTTCAAAGCTTTTGCAGTAGGAGAAAACTTCTAAAACGGATTGTATGAAAAATGCTTGAGCTTACACTGTTTCCTTTAAGGAAATGACCTCTTTTCATCATTATCATTATGGTATGAAGGATTAGGCATAGTTTTAGAACCTGATTCACTCAACTACGTTTTGACCCTTATTGTTACTTTTAAAGCTTTTGCAGAAGGGGAAAACAGCTAAAACGCACTGTATGAAGAGTGCTTGAGCTTACACTGTTTCCTTTAAGGAAATGACCTCTTTTCATCATTATCATCATGGTATGAAGGATTAGGCATAGTTTTAGAACCTGATTCACTCAACTACGTTTTGACCCTTATTGTTACTTTCAAAGCTTTTAAAGACGGAGAAAACAGCTAAAACGGACTGTATGATGAAATGCTTGAGCTTACACTGTTTTCTTTAAGGAAATAACCTGTTTTCATCATTATCATCATGGTATGAATGATTAGGCATAGTTTTAGAACCTGATTCACTCAACTACGTTTTGACCCTTATTGTTACTTTTAAAGCTTTTGCAGAAGGGGAAAACAGCTAAAACGGATTGTATGAAAAATGCTTGAGCTTACACTGTTTCCTTTAAGGAAATGACCTCTTTTCATCATTATCATTATGGTATGAAGGATTAGGCATAGTTTTAGAACCTGATTCACTCAACTACGTTTTGACCCTTATTGTTACTTTTAAAGCTTTTGCAGAAGGGGAAAACAGCTAAAACGCACTGTATGAAGAGTGCTTGAGCTTACACTGTTTCCTTTAAGGAAATGACCTCTTTTCATCATTATCATCATGGTATGAAGGATTAGGCATAGTTTTAGAACCTGATTCACTCAACTACGTTTTGACCCTTATTGTTACTTTCAAAGCTTTTAAAGACGGAGAAAACAGCTAAAACGGACTGTATGATGAAATGCTTGAGCTTACACTGTTTTCTTTAAGGAAATGACCTCTTTTCATCATTATCATCATGGTATGAAGGATTAGGCATAGTTTTAGAACCTGATTCACTCAACTATGTTTTGACCCTTATTGTTACTTTTAAAGCTTTTGCAGAAGGGGAAAACAGCTAAAACGCACTGTATGAAGAGTGCGTGAGCTTACAATGTTTCCTTTAAGGAAATGACCTCTTTTCATCATTATCATCATGGTATGAAGGATTAGGCATAGTTTTAGAACCTGATTCACTCAACTATGTTTTGACCCTTATTGTTACTTTTAAAGCTTTTGCAGAAGGAGAAAACAGCTAAAATGCACTGTATGAAGAATGCTTGAGCTTACACTGTTTCTTTTAAGCAAATGACCTCTTTTCATCATTATCATCATGGTATGAAGGATTAGGCATAGTTTTAGAACCTGATTCACTCAACTACGTTTTGACCCTTATTGTTACTTTCAAAGCTTTTGCAGTAGGAGAAAACTTCTAAAACGGATTGTATGAAAAATGCTTGAGCTTACACTGTTTCCTTTAAGGAAATGACCTCTTTTCATCATTATCATTATGGTATGAAGGATTAGGCATAGTTTTAGAACCTGATTCACTCAACTACGTTTTGACCCTTATTGTTACTTTTAAAGCTTTTGCAGAAGGGGAAAACAGCTAAAACGCACTGTATGAAGAGTGCTTGAGCTTACACTGTTTCCTTTAAGGAAATGACCTCTTTTCATCATTATCATCATGGTATGAAGGATTAGGCATAGTTTTAGAACCTGATTCACTCAACTACGTTTTGACCCTTATTGTTACTTTCAAAGCTTTTAAAGACGGAGAAAACAGCTAAAACGGACTGTATGATGAAATGCTTGAGCTTACACTGTTTTCTTTAAGGAAATAACCTGTTTTCATCATTATCATCATGGTATGAATGATTAGGCATAGTTTTAGAACCTGATTCACTCAACTACGTTTTGACCCTTATTGTTACTTTTAAAGCTTTTGCAGAAGGGGAAAACAGCTAAAACGCACTGTATGAAGAGTGCTTGAGCTTACAATGTTTCCTTTAAGGAAATGACCTCTTTTCATCATTATCATCATGGTATGAAGGATTAGGCATAGTTTTAGAACCTGATTCACTCAACTATGTTTTGACCCTTATTGTTACTTTTAAAGCTTTTGCAGAAGGAGAAAACAGCTAAAATGCACTGTATGAAGAATGCTTGAGCTTACACTGTTTCTTTTAAGCAAATGACCTCTTTTCATCATTATCATCATGGTATGAAGGATTAGGCATAGTTTTAGAACCTGATTCACTCAACTACGTTTTGACCCTTATTGTTACTTTCAAAGCTTTTGCAGTAGGAGAAAACTTCTAAAACGGATTGTATGAAAAATGCTTGAGCTTACACTGTTTCCTTTAAGGAAATGACCTCTTTTCATCATTATCATTATGGTATGAAGGATTAGGCATAGTTTTAGAACCTGATTCACTCAACTACGTTTTGACCCTTATTGTTACTTTTAAAGCTTTTGCAGAAGGGGAAAACAGCTAAAACGCACTGTATGAAGAGTGCTTGAGCTTACACTGTTTCCTTTAAGGAAATGACCTCTTTTCATCATTATCATCATGGTATGAAGGATTAGGCATAGTTTTAGAACCTGATTCACTCAACTATGTTTTGACCCTTATTGTTACTTTTAAAGCTTTTGCAGAAGGAGAAAACAGCTAAAATGCACTGTATGAAGAATGCTTGAGCTTACACTGTTTCTTTTAAGCAAATGACCTCTTTTCATCATTATCATCATGGTATGAAGGATTAGGCATAGTTTTAGAACCTGATTCACTCAACTACGTTTTGACCCTTATTGTTACTTTCAAAGCTTTTGCAGTAGGAGAAAACTTCTAAAACGGATTGTATGAAAAATGCTTGAGCTTACACTGTTTCCTTTAAGGAAATGACCTCTTTTCATCATTATCATTATGGTATGAAGGATTAGGCATAGTTTTAGAACCTGATTCACTCAACTACGTTTTGACCCTTATTGTTACTTTTAAAGCTTTTGCAGAAGGGGAAAACAGCTAAAACGCACTGTATGAAGAGTGCTTGAGCTTACACTGTTTCCTTTAAGGAAATGACCTCTTTTCATCATTATCATCATGGTATGAAGGATTAGGCATAGTTTTAGAACCTGATTCACTCAACTACGTTTTGACCCTTATTGTTACTTTCAAAGCTTTTAAAGACGGAGAAAACAGCTAAAACGGACTGTATGAAGAATGCTTGAGCTTACACTGGTTCTTTTAAGCAAATGACCTCTTTTCATCATTATCATCATGGTATGAAGGATTAGGCATAGTTTTAGAACCTGATTCACTCAACTACGTTTTGACCCTTATTGTTACTTTCAAAGCTTTTAAAGACGGAGAAAACAGCTAAAACGCACTGTATGATGAAATGCTTGAGCTTACACTGTTTTCTTTAAGGAAATAACCTGTTTTCATCTTTATCATCATGGTATGAAGGATTAGGCATAGTTTTAGAACCTAATTCACTCAACTACGTTTTGACCCTTATTGTTACTTTTAAAGCTTTTGCAGAAGGAGAAAACAGCTCAAATGCACTGTATGAAGAATGCTTGAGCTTACACTGTTTCTTTTAAGCAAATGACCTCTTTTCATCATTATCATCATGGTATGAAGGATTAGGCATAGTTTTAGAACCTGATTCACTCAACTACGTTTTGACCCTTATTGTTACTTTCAAAGCTTTTGCAGTAGGAGAAAACAGCTAAAACGGACTGTATGATGAAATGCTTGAGCTTACACTGTTTTCTTTAAGGAAATAACCTGTTTTCATCATTATCATCATGGTATGAATGATTAGGCATAGTTTTAGAACCTGATTCACTCAACTACGTTTTGACCCTTATTGTTACTTTTAAAGCTTTTGCAGAAGGGGAAAACAGCTAAAACGCACTGTATGAAGAGTGCTTGAGCTTACAATGTTTCCTTTAAGGAAATGACCTCTTTTCATCATTATCATCATGGTATGAAGGATTAGGCATAGTTTTAGAACCTGATTCACTCAACTATGTTTTGACCCTTATTGTTACTTTTAAAGCTTTTGCAGAAGGAGAAAACAGCTAAAATGCACTGTATGAAGAATGCTTGAGCTTACACTGTTTCTTTTAAGCAAATGACCTCTTTTCATCATTATCATCATGGTATGAAGGATTAGGCATAGTTTTAGAACCTGATTCACTCAACTACGTTTTGACCCTTATTGTTACTTTCAAAGCTTTTGCAGTAGGAGAAAACTTCTAAAACGGATTGTATGAAAAATGCTTGAGCTTACACTGTTTCCTTTAAGGAAATGACCTCTTTTCATCATTATCATTATGGTATGAAGGATTAGGCATAGTTTTAGAACCTGATTCACTCAACTACGTTTTGACCCTTATTGTTACTTTTAAAGCTTTTGCAGAAGGGGAAAACAGCTAAAACGCACTGTATGAAGAATGCTTGAGCTTACACTGGTTCTTTTAAGCAAATGACCTCTTTTCATCATTATCATCATGGTATGAAGGATTAGGCATAGTTTTAGAACCTGATTCACTCAACTACGTTTTGACCCTTATTGTTACTTTCAAAGCTTTTAAAGACGGAGAAAACAGCTAAAACGCACTGTATGATGAAATGCTTGAGCTTACACTGTTTTCTTTAAGGAAATAACCTGTTTTCATCATTATCATCATGGTATGAATGATTAGGCATAGTTTTAGAACCTGATTCACTCAACTACGTTTTGACCCTTATTGTTACTTTCAAAGCTTTTAAAGACGGAGAAAACAGCTAAAACGGACTGTATGAAGAATGCTTGAGCTTACACTGGTTCTTTTAAGCAAATGACCTCTTTTCATCATTATCATCATGGTATGAAGGATTAGGCATAGTTTTAGAACCTGATTCACTCAACTACGTTTTGACCCTTATTGTTACTTTCAAAGCTTTTAAAGACGGAGAAAACAGCTAAAACGCACTGTATGATGAAATGCTTGAGCTTACACTGTTTTCTTTAAGGAAATAACCTGTTTTCATCTTTATCATCATGGTATGAAGGATTAGGCATAGTTTTAGAACCTAATTCACTCAACTACGTTTTGACCCTTATTGTTACTTTTAAAGCTTTTGCAGAAGGAGAAAACAGCTCAAATGCACTGTATGAAGAATGCTTGAGCTTACACTGTTTCTTTTAAGCAAATGACCTCTTTTCATCATTATCATCATGGTATGAAGGATTAGGCATAGTTTTAGAACCTGATTCACTCAACTACGTTTTGACCCTTATTGTTACTTTCAAAGCTTTTGCAGTAGGAGAAAACAGCTAAAACGGACTGTATGATGAAATGCTTGAGCTTACACTGTTTTCTTTAAGGAAATAACCTGTTTTCATCATTATCATCATGGTATGAATGATTAGGCATAGTTTTAGAACCTGATTCACTCAACTACGTTTTGACCCTTATTGTTACTTTTAAAGCTTTTGCAGAAGGGGAAAACAGCTAAAACGCACTGTATGAAGAGTGCTTGAGCTTACAATGTTTCCTTTAAGGAAATGACCTCTTTTCATCATTATCATCATGGTATGAAGGATTAGGCATAGTTTTAGAACCTGATTCACTCAACTATGTTTTGACCCTTATTGTTACTTTTAAAGCTTTTGCAGAAGGAGAAAACAGCTAAAATGCACTGTATGAAGAATGCTTGAGCTTACACTGTTTCTTTTAAGCAAATGACCTCTTTTCATCATTATCATCATGGTATGAAGGATTAGGCATAGTTTTAGAACCTGATTCACTCAACTACGTTTTGACCCTTATTGTTACTTTCAAAGCTTTTGCAGTAGGAGAAAACTTCTAAAACGGATTGTATGAAAAATGCTTGAGCTTACACTGTTTCCTTTAAGGAAATGACCTCTTTTCATCATTATCATTATGGTATGAAGGATTAGGCATAGTTTTAGAACCTGATTCACTCAACTACGTTTTGACCCTTATTGTTACTTTTAAAGCTTTTGCAGAAGGGGAAAACAGCTAAAACGCACTGTATGAAGAGTGCTTGAGCTTACACTGTTTCCTTTAAGGAAATGACCTCTTTTCATCATTATCATCATGGTATGAAGGATTAGGCATAGTTTTAGAACCTGATTCACTCAACTACGTTTTGACCCTTATTGTTACTTTCAAAGCTTTTAAAGACGGAGAAAACAGCTAAAACGGACTGTATGATGAAATGCTTGAGCTTACACTGTTTTCTTTAAGGAAATGACCTCTTTTCATCATTATCATCATGGTATGAAGGATTAGGCATAGTTTTAGAACCTGATTCACTCAACTATGTTTTGACCCTTATTGTTACTTTTAAAGCTTTTGCAGAAGGGGAAAACAGCTAAAACGCACTGTATGAAGAGTGCGTGAGCTTACAATGTTTCCTTTAAGGAAATGACCTCTTTTCATCATTATCATCATGGTATGAAGGATTAGGCATAGTTTTAGAACCTGATTCACTCAACTATGTTTTGACCCTTATTGTTACTTTTAAAGCTTTTGCAGAAGGAGAAAACAGCTAAAATGCACTGTATGAAGAATGCTTGAGCTTACACTGTTTCTTTTAAGCAAATGACCTCTTTTCATCATTATCATCATGGTATGAAGGATTAGGCATAGTTTTAGAACCTGATTCACTCAACTACGTTTTGACCCTTATTGTTACTTTCAAAGCTTTTGCAGTAGGAGAAAACTTCTAAAACGGATTGTATGAAAAATGCTTGAGCTTACACTGTTTCCTTTAAGGAAATGACCTCTTTTCATCATTATCATTATGGTATGAAGGATTAGGCATAGTTTTAGAACCTGATTCACTCAACTACGTTTTGACCCTTATTGTTACTTTTAAAGCTTTTGCAGAAGGGGAAAACAGCTAAAACGCACTGTATGAAGAGTGCTTGAGCTTACACTGTTTCCTTTAAGGAAATGACCTCTTTTCATCATTATCATCATGGTATGAAGGATTAGGCATAGTTTTAGAACCTGATTCACTCAACTACGTTTTGACCCTTATTGTTACTTTCAAAGCTTTTGCAGTAGGAGAAAACTTCTAAAACGGATTGTATGAAAAATGCTTGAGCTTACACTGTTTCCTTTAAGGAAATGACCTCTTTTCATCATTATCATTATGGTATGAAGGATTAGGCATAGTTTTAGAACCTGATTCACTCAACTACGTTTTGACCCTTATTGTTACTTTTAAAGCTTTTGCAGAAGGGGAAAACAGCTAAAACGCACTGTATGAAGAGTGCTTGAGCTTACACTGTTTCCTTTAAGGAAATGACCTCTTTTCATCATTATCATCATGGTATGAAGGATTAGGCATAGTTTTAGAACCTGATTCACTCAACTACGTTTTGACCCTTATTGTTACTTTCAAAGCTTTTAAAGACGGAGAAAACAGCTAAAACGGACTGTATGAAGAATGCTTGAGCTTACACTGGTTCTTTTAAGCAAATGACCTCTTTTCATCATTATCATCATGGTATGAAGGATTAGGCATAGTTTTAGAACCTGATTCACTCAACTACGTTTTGACCCTTATTGTTACTTTCAAAGCTTTTAAAGACGGAGAAAACAGCTAAAACGCACTGTATGATGAAATGCTTGAGCTTACACTGTTTTCTTTAAGGAAATAACCTGTTTTCATCTTTATCATCATGGTATGAAGGATTAGGCATAGTTTTAGAACCTAATTCACTCAACTACGTTTTGACCCTTATTGTTACTTTTAAAGCTTTTGCAGAAGGAGAAAACAGCTCAAATGCACTGTATGAAGAATGCTTGAGCTTACACTGTTTCTTTTAAGCAAATGACCTCTTTTCATCATTATCATCATGGTATGAAGGATTAGGCATAGTTTTAGAACCTGATTCACTCAACTACGTTTTGACCCTTATTGTTACTTTCAAAGCTTTTGCAGTAGGAGAAAACAGCTAAAACGGACTGTATGATGAAATGCTTGAGCTTACACTGTTTTCTTTAAGGAAATAACCTGTTTTCATCATTATCATCATGGTATGAATGATTAGGCATAGTTTTAGAACCTGATTCACTCAACTACGTTTTGACCCTTATTGTTACTTTTAAAGCTTTTGCAGAAGGGGAAAACAGCTAAAACGCACTGTATGAAGAGTGCTTGAGCTTACAATGTTTCCTTTAAGGAAATGACCTCTTTTCATCATTATCATCATGGTATGAAGGATTAGGCATAGTTTTAGAACCTGATTCACTCAACTATGTTTTGACCCTTATTGTTACTTTTAAAGCTTTTGCAGAAGGAGAAAACAGCTAAAATGCACTGTATGAAGAATGCTTGAGCTTACACTGTTTCTTTTAAGCAAATGACCTCTTTTCATCATTATCATCATGGTATGAAGGATTAGGCATAGTTTTAGAACCTGATTCACTCAACTACGTTTTGACCCTTATTGTTACTTTCAAAGCTTTTGCAGTAGGAGAAAACTTCTAAAACGGATTGTATGAAAAATGCTTGAGCTTACACTGTTTCCTTTAAGGAAATGACCTCTTTTCATCATTATCATTATGGTATGAAGGATTAGGCATAGTTTTAGAACCTGATTCACTCAACTACGTTTTGACCCTTATTGTTACTTTTAAAGCTTTTGCAGAAGGGGAAAACAGCTAAAACGCACTGTATGAAGAATGCTTGAGCTTACACTGGTTCTTTTAAGCAAATGACCTCTTTTCATCATTATCATCATGGTATGAAGGATTAGGCATAGTTTTAGAACCTGATTCACTCAACTACGTTTTGACCCTTATTGTTACTTTCAAAGCTTTTAAAGACGGAGAAAACAGCTAAAACGCACTGTATGATGAAATGCTTGAGCTTACACTGTTTTCTTTAAGGAAATAACCTGTTTTCATCATTATCATCATGGTATGAATGATTAGGCATAGTTTTAGAACCTGATTCACTCAACTACGTTTTGACCCTTATTGTTACTTTCAAAGCTTTTAAAGACGGAGAAAACAGCTAAAACGGACTGTATGAAGAATGCTTGAGCTTACACTGGTTCTTTTAAGCAAATGACCTCTTTTCATCATTATCATCATGGTATGAAGGATTAGGCATAGTTTTAGAACCTGATTCACTCAACTACGTTTTGACCCTTATTGTTACTTTCAAAGCTTTTAAAGACGGAGAAAACAGCTAAAACGCACTGTATGATGAAATGCTTGAGCTTACACTGTTTTCTTTAAGGAAATAACCTGTTTTCATCTTTATCATCATGGTATGAAGGATTAGGCATAGTTTTAGAACCTAATTCACTCAACTACGTTTTGACCCTTATTGTTACTTTTAAAGCTTTTGCAGAAGGAGAAAACAGCTCAAATGCACTGTATGAAGAATGCTTGAGCTTACACTGTTTCTTTTAAGCAAATGACCTCTTTTCATCATTATCATCATGGTATGAAGGATTAGGCATAGTTTTAGAACCTGATTCACTCAACTACGTTTTGACCCTTATTGTTACTTTCAAAGCTTTTGCAGTAGGAGAAAACAGCTAAAACGGACTGTATGATGAAATGCTTGAGCTTACACTGTTTTCTTTAAGGAAATAACCTGTTTTCATCATTATCATCATGGTATGAATGATTAGGCATAGTTTTAGAACCTGATTCACTCAACTACGTTTTGACCCTTATTGTTACTTTTAAAGCTTTTGCAGAAGGGGAAAACAGCTAAAACGCACTGTATGAAGAGTGCTTGAGCTTACAATGTTTCCTTTAAGGAAATGACCTCTTTTCATCATTATCATCATGGTATGAAGGATTAGGCATAGTTTTAGAACCTGATTCACTCAACTATGTTTTGACCCTTATTGTTACTTTTAAAGCTTTTGCAGAAGGAGAAAACAGCTAAAATGCACTGTATGAAGAATGCTTGAGCTTACACTGTTTCTTTTAAGCAAATGACCTCTTTTCATCATTATCATCATGGTATGAAGGATTAGGCATAGTTTTAGAACCTGATTCACTCAACTACGTTTTGACCCTTATTGTTACTTTCAAAGCTTTTGCAGTAGGAGAAAACTTCTAAAACGGATTGTATGAAAAATGCTTGAGCTTACACTGTTTCCTTTAAGGAAATGACCTCTTTTCATCATTATCATTATGGTATGAAGGATTAGGCATAGTTTTAGAACCTGATTCACTCAACTACGTTTTGACCCTTATTGTTACTTTTAAAGCTTTTGCAGAAGGGGAAAACAGCTAAAACGCACTGTATGAAGAGTGCTTGAGCTTACACTGTTTCCTTTAAGGAAATGACCTCTTTTCATCATTATCATCATGGTATGAAGGATTAGGCATAGTTTTAGAACCTGATTCACTCAACTACGTTTTGACCCTTATTGTTACTTTCAAAGCTTTTAAAGACGGAGAAAACAGCTAAAACGGACTGTATGATGAAATGCTTGAGCTTACACTGTTTTCTTTAAGGAAATGACCTCTTTTCATCATTATCATCATGGTATGAAGGATTAGGCATAGTTTTAGAACCTGATTCACTCAACTATGTTTTGACCCTTATTGTTACTTTTAAAGCTTTTGCAGAAGGGGAAAACAGCTAAAACGCACTGTATGAAGAGTGCGTGAGCTTACAATGTTTCCTTTAAGGAAATGACCTCTTTTCATCATTATCATCATGGTATGAAGGATTAGGCATAGTTTTAGAACCTGATTCACTCAACTATGTTTTGACCCTTATTGTTACTTTTAAAGCTTTTGCAGAAGGAGAAAACAGCTAAAATGCACTGTATGAAGAATGCTTGAGCTTACACTGTTTCTTTTAAGCAAATGACCTCTTTTCATCATTATCATCATGGTATGAAGGATTAGGCATAGTTTTAGAACCTGATTCACTCAACTACGTTTTGACCCTTATTGTTACTTTCAAAGCTTTTGCAGTAGGAGAAAACTTCTAAAACGGATTGTATGAAAAATGCTTGAGCTTACACTGTTTCCTTTAAGGAAATGACCTCTTTTCATCATTATCATTATGGTATGAAGGATTAGGCATAGTTTTAGAACCTGATTCACTCAACTACGTTTTGACCCTTATTGTTACTTTTAAAGCTTTTGCAGAAGGGGAAAACAGCTAAAACGCACTGTATGAAGAGTGCTTGAGCTTACACTGTTTCCTTTAAGGAAATGACCTCTTTTCATCATTATCATCATGGTATGAAGGATTAGGCATAGTTTTAGAACCTGATTCACTCAACTACGTTTTGACCCTTATTGTTACTTTCAAAGCTTTTGCAGTAGGAGAAAACTTCTAAAACGGATTGTATGAAAAATGCTTGAGCTTACACTGTTTCCTTTAAGGAAATGACCTCTTTTCATCATTATCATTATGGTATGAAGGATTAGGCATAGTTTTAGAACCTGATTCACTCAACTACGTTTTGACCCTTATTGTTACTTTTAAAGCTTTTGCAGAAGGGGAAAACAGCTAAAACGCACTGTATGAAGAGTGCTTGAGCTTACACTGTTTCCTTTAAGGAAATGACCTCTTTTCATCATTATCATCATGGTATGAAGGATTAGGCATAGTTTTAGAACCTGATTCACTCAACTACGTTTTGACCCTTATTGTTACTTTCAAAGCTTTTAAAGACGGAGAAAACAGCTAAAACGGACTGTATGATGAAATGCTTGAGCTTACACTGTTTTCTTTAAGGAAATAACCTGTTTTCATCATTATCATCATGGTATGAATGATTAGGCATAGTTTTAGAACCTGATTCACTCAACTACGTTTTGACCCTTATTGTTACTTTTAAAGCTTTTGCAGAAGGGGAAAACAGCTAAAACGGATTGTATGAAAAATGCTTGAGCTTACACTGTTTCCTTTAAGGAAATGACCTCTTTTCATCATTATCATTATGGTATGAAGGATTAGGCATAGTTTTAGAACCTGATTCACTCAACTACGTTTTGACCCTTATTGTTACTTTTAAAGCTTTTGCAGAAGGGGAAAACAGCTAAAACGCACTGTATGAAGAGTGCTTGAGCTTACACTGTTTCCTTTAAGGAAATGACCTCTTTTCATCATTATCATCATGGTATGAAGGATTAGGCATAGTTTTAGAACCTGATTCACTCAACTATGTTTTGACCCTTATTGTTACTTTTAAAGCTTTTGCAGAAGGAGAAAACAGCTAAAATGCACTGTATGAAGAATGCTTGAGCTTAAACTGTTTCTTTTAAGCAAATGACCTCTTTTCATCATTATCATCATGGTATGAAGGATTAGGCATAGTTTTAGAACCTGATTCACTCAACTACGTTTTGACCCTTATTGTTACTTTCAAAGCTTTTGCAGTAGGAGAAAACTTCTAAAACGGATTGTATGAAAAATGCTTGAGCTTACACTGTTTCCTTTAAGGAAATGACCTCTTTTCATCATTATCATTATGGTATGAAGGATTAGGCATAGTTTTAGAACCTGATTCACTCAACTACGTTTTGACCCTTATTGTTACTTTTAAAGCTTTTGCAGAAGGGGAAAACAGCTAAAACGCACTGTATGAAGAGTGCTTGAGCTTACACTGTTTCCTTTAAGGAAATGACCTCTTTTCATCATTATCATCATGGTATGAAGGATTAGGCATAGTTTTAGAACCTGATTCACTCAACTACGTTTTGACCCTTATTGTTACTTTCAAAGCTTTTAAAGACGGAGAAAACAGCTAAAACGGACTGTATGATGAAATGCTTGAGCTTACACTGTTTTCTTTAAGGAAATAACCTGTTTTCATCATTATCATCATGGTATGAATGATTAGGCATAGTTTTAGAACCTGATTCACTCAACTACGTTTTGACCCTTATTGTTACTTTTAAAGCTTTTGCAGAAGGGGAAAACAGCTAAAACGCACTGTATGAAGAGTGCTTGAGCTTACAATGTTTCCTTTAAGGAAATGACCTCTTTTCATCATTATCATCATGGTATGAAGGATTAGGCATAGTTTTAGAACCTGATTCACTCAACTATGTTTTGACCCTTATTGTTACTTTTAAAGCTTTTGCAGAAGGAGAAAACAGCTAAAATGCACTGTATGAAGAATGCTTGAGCTTACACTGTTTCTTTTAAGCAAATGACCTCTTTTCATCATTATCATCATGGTATGAAGGATTAGGCATAGTTTTAGAACCTGATTCACTCAACTACGTTTTGACCCTTATTGTTACTTTCAAAGCTTTTGCAGTAGGAGAAAACTTCTAAAACGGATTGTATGAAAAATGCTTGAGCTTACACTGTTTCCTTTAAGGAAATGACCTCTTTTCATCATTATCATTATGGTATGAAGGATTAGGCATAGTTTTAGAACCTGATTCACTCAACTACGTTTTGACCCTTATTGTTACTTTTAAAGCTTTTGCAGAAGGGGAAAACAGCTAAAACGCACTGTATGAAGAGTGCTTGAGCTTACACTGTTTCCTTTAAGGAAATGACCTCTTTTCATCATTATCATCATGGTATGAAGGATTAGGCATAGTTTTAGAACCTGATTCACTCAACTATGTTTTGACCCTTATTGTTACTTTTAAAGCTTTTGCAGAAGGAGAAAACAGCTAAAATGCACTGTATGAAGAATGCTTGAGCTTACACTGTTTCTTTTAAGCAAATGACCTCTTTTCATCATTATCATCATGGTATGAAGGATTAGGCATAGTTTTAGAACCTGATTCACTCAACTACGTTTTGACCCTTATTGTTACTTTCAAAGCTTTTGCAGTAGGAGAAAACTTCTAAAACGGATTGTATGAAAAATGCTTGAGCTTACACTGTTTCCTTTAAGGAAATGACCTCTTTTCATCATTATCATTATGGTATGAAGGATTAGGCATAGTTTTAGAACCTGATTCACTCAACTACGTTTTGACCCTTATTGTTACTTTTAAAGCTTTTGCAGAAGGGGAAAACAGCTAAAACGCACTGTATGAAGAGTGCTTGAGCTTACACTGTTTCCTTTAAGGAAATGACCTCTTTTCATCATTATCATCATGGTATGAAGGATTAGGCATAGTTTTAGAACCTGATTCACTCAACTACGTTTTGACCCTTATTGTTACTTTCAAAGCTTTTAAAGACGGAGAAAACAGCTAAAACGGACTGTATGAAGAATGCTTGAGCTTACACTGGTTCTTTTAAGCAAATGACCTCTTTTCATCATTATCATCATGGTATGAAGGATTAGGCATAGTTTTAGAACCTGATTCACTCAACTACGTTTTGACCCTTATTGTTACTTTCAAAGCTTTTAAAGACGGAGAAAACAGCTAAAACGCACTGTATGATGAAATGCTTGAGCTTACACTGTTTTCTTTAAGGAAATAACCTGTTTTCATCTTTATCATCATGGTATGAAGGATTAGGCATAGTTTTAGAACCTAATTCACTCAACTACGTTTTGACCCTTATTGTTACTTTTAAAGCTTTTGCAGAAGGAGAAAACAGCTCAAATGCACTGTATGAAGAATGCTTGAGCTTACACTGTTTCTTTTAAGCAAATGACCTCTTTTCATCATTATCATCATGGTATGAAGGATTAGGCATAGTTTTAGAACCTGATTCACTCAACTACGTTTTGACCCTTATTGTTACTTTCAAAGCTTTTGCAGTAGGAGAAAACAGCTAAAACGGACTGTATGATGAAATGCTTGAGCTTACACTGTTTTCTTTAAGGAAATAACCTGTTTTCATCATTATCATCATGGTATGAATGATTAGGCATAGTTTTAGAACCTGATTCACTCAACTACGTTTTGACCCTTATTGTTACTTTTAAAGCTTTTGCAGAAGGGGAAAACAGCTAAAACGCACTGTATGAAGAGTGCTTGAGCTTACAATGTTTCCTTTAAGGAAATGACCTCTTTTCATCATTATCATCATGGTATGAAGGATTAGGCATAGTTTTAGAACCTGATTCACTCAACTATGTTTTGACCCTTATTGTTACTTTTAAAGCTTTTGCAGAAGGAGAAAACAGCTAAAATGCACTGTATGAAGAATGCTTGAGCTTACACTGTTTCTTTTAAGCAAATGACCTCTTTTCATCATTATCATCATGGTATGAAGGATTAGGCATAGTTTTAGAACCTGATTCACTCAACTACGTTTTGACCCTTATTGTTACTTTCAAAGCTTTTGCAGTAGGAGAAAACTTCTAAAACGGATTGTATGAAAAATGCTTGAGCTTACACTGTTTCCTTTAAGGAAATGACCTCTTTTCATCATTATCATTATGGTATGAAGGATTAGGCATAGTTTTAGAACCTGATTCACTCAACTACGTTTTGACCCTTATTGTTACTTTTAAAGCTTTTGCAGAAGGGGAAAACAGCTAAAACGCACTGTATGAAGAATGCTTGAGCTTACACTGGTTCTTTTAAGCAAATGACCTCTTTTCATCATTATCATCATGGTATGAAGGATTAGGCATAGTTTTAGAACCTGATTCACTCAACTACGTTTTGACCCTTATTGTTACTTTCAAAGCTTTTAAAGACGGAGAAAACAGCTAAAACGCACTGTATGATGAAATGCTTGAGCTTACACTGTTTTCTTTAAGGAAATAACCTGTTTTCATCATTATCATCATGGTATGAATGATTAGGCATAGTTTTAGAACCTGATTCACTCAACTACGTTTTGACCCTTATTGTTACTTTCAAAGCTTTTAAAGACGGAGAAAACAGCTAAAACGGACTGTATGAAGAATGCTTGAGCTTACACTGGTTCTTTTAAGCAAATGACCTCTTTTCATCATTATCATCATGGTATGAAGGATTAGGCATAGTTTTAGAACCTGATTCACTCAACTACGTTTTGACCCTTATTGTTACTTTCAAAGCTTTTAAAGACGGAGAAAACAGCTAAAACGCACTGTATGATGAAATGCTTGAGCTTACACTGTTTTCTTTAAGGAAATAACCTGTTTTCATCTTTATCATCATGGTATGAAGGATTAGGCATAGTTTTAGAACCTAATTCACTCAACTACGTTTTGACCCTTATTGTTACTTTTAAAGCTTTTGCAGAAGGAGAAAACAGCTCAAATGCACTGTATGAAGAATGCTTGAGCTTACACTGTTTCTTTTAAGCAAATGACCTCTTTTCATCATTATCATCATGGTATGAAGGATTAGGCATAGTTTTAGAACCTGATTCACTCAACTACGTTTTGACCCTTATTGTTACTTTCAAAGCTTTTGCAGTAGGAGAAAACAGCTAAAACGGACTGTATGATGAAATGCTTGAGCTTACACTTTTTTCTTTAAGGAAATAACCTGTTTTCATCATTATCATCATGGTATGAATGATTAGGCATAGTTTTAGAACCTGATTCACTCAACTACGTTTTGACCCTTATTGTTACTTTTAAAGCTTTTGCAGAAGGGGAAAACAGCTAAAACGCACTGTATGAAGAGTGCTTGAGCTTACAATGTTTCCTTTAAGGAAATGACCTCTTTTCATCATTATCATCATGGTATGAAGGATTAGGCATAGTTTTAGAACCTGATTCACTCAACTATGTTTTGACCCTTATTGTTACTTTTAAAGCTTTTGCAGAAGGAGAAAACAGCTAAAATGCACTGTATGAAGAATGCTTGAGCTTACACTGTTTCTTTTAAGCAAATGACCTCTTTTCATCATTATCATCATGGTATGAAGGATTAGGCATAGTTTTAGAACCTGATTCACTCAACTACGTTTTGACCCTTATTGTTACTTTCAAAGCTTTTGCAGTAGGAGAAAACTTCTAAAACGGATTGTATGAAAAATGCTTGAGCTTACACTGTTTCCTTTAAGGAAATGACCTCTTTTCATCATTATCATTATGGTATGAAGGATTAGGCATAGTTTTAGAACCTGATTCACTCAACTACGTTTTGACCCTTATTGTTACTTTTAAAGCTTTTGCAGAAGGGGAAAACAGCTAAAACGCACTGTATGAAGAGTGCTTGAGCTTACACTGTTTCCTTTAAGGAAATGACCTCTTTTCATCATTATCATCATGGTATGAAGGATTAGGCATAGTTTTAGAACCTGATTCACTCAACTACGTTTTGACCCTTATTGTTACTTTCAAAGCTTTTAAAGACGGAGAAAACAGCTAAAACGGACTGTATGATGAAATGCTTGAGCTTACACTGTTTTCTTTAAGGAAATGACCTCTTTTCATCATTATCATCATGGTATGAAGGATTAGGCATAGTTTTAGAACCTGATTCACTCAACTATGTTTTGACCCTTATTGTTACTTTTAAAGCTTTTGCAGAAGGGGAAAACAGCTAAAACGCACTGTATGAAGAGTGCGTGAGCTTACAATGTTTCCTTTAAGGAAATGACCTCTTTTCATCATTATCATCATGGTATGAAGGATTAGGCATAGTTTTAGAACCTGATTCACTCAACTATGTTTTGACCCTTATTGTTACTTTTAAAGCTTTTGCAGAAGGAGAAAACAGCTAAAATGCACTGTATGAAGAATGCTTGAGCTTACACTGTTTCTTTTAAGCAAATGACCTCTTTTCATCATTATCATCATGGTATGAAGGATTAGGCATAGTTTTAGAACCTGATTCACTCAACTACGTTTTGACCCTTATTGTTACTTTCAAAGCTTTTGCAGTAGGAGAAAACTTCTAAAACGGATTGTATGAAAAATGCTTGAGCTTACACTGTTTCCTTTAAGGAAATGACCTCTTTTCATCATTATCATTATGGTATGAAGGATTAGGCATAGTTTTAGAACCTGATTCACTCAACTACGTTTTGACCCTTATTGTTACTTTTAAAGCTTTTGCAGAAGGGGAAAACAGCTAAAACGCACTGTATGAAGAGTGCTTGAGCTTACACTGTTTCCTTTAAGGAAATGACCTCTTTTCATCATTATCATCATGGTATGAAGGATTAGGCATAGTTTTAGAACCTGATTCACTCAACTACGTTTTGACCCTTATTGTTACTTTCAAAGCTTTTAAAGACGGAGAAAACAGCTAAAACGGACTGTATGATGAAATGCTTGAGCTTACACTGTTTTCTTTAAGGAAATAACCTGTTTTCATCATTATCATCATGGTATGAATGATTAGGCATAGTTTTAGAACCTGATTCACTCAACTACGTTTTGACCCTTATTGTTACTTTTAAAGCTTTTGCAGAAGGGGAAAACAGCTAAAACGGATTGTATGAAAAATGCTTGAGCTTACACTGTTTCCTTTAAGGAAATGACCTCTTTTCATCATTATCATTATGGTATGAAGGATTAGGCATAGTTTTAGAACCTGATTCACTCAACTACGTTTTGACCCTTATTGTTACTTTTAAAGCTTTTGCAGAAGGGGGAAACAGCTAAAACGCACTGTATGAAGAGTGCTTGAGCTTACACTGTTTCCTTTAAGGAAATGACCTCTTTTCATCATTATCATCATGGTATGAAGGATTAGGCATAGTTTTAGAACCTGATTCACTCAACTACGTTTTGACCCTTATTGTTACTTTCAAAGCTTTTAAAGACGGAGAAAACAGCTAAAACGGACTGTATGATGAAATGCTTGAGCTTACACTGTTTTCTTTAAGGAAATAACCTGTTTTCATCATTATCATCATGGTATGAATGATTAGGCATAGTTTTAGAACCTGATTCACTCAACTACGTTTTGACCCTTATTGTTACTTTTAAAGCTTTTGCAGAAGGGGAAAACAGCTAAAACGGATTGTATGAAAAATGCTTGAGCTTACACTGTTTCCTTTAAGGAAATGACCTCTTTTCATCATTATCATTATGGTATGAAGGATTAGGCATAGTTTTAGAACCTGATTCACTCAACTACGTTTTGACCCTTATTGTTACTTTTAAAGCTTTTGCAGAAGGGGAAAACAGCTAAAACGCACTGTATGAAGAGTGCTTGAGCTTACACTGTTTCCTTTAAGGAAATGACCTCTTTTCATCATTATCATCATGGTATGAAGGATTAGGCATAGTTTTAGAACCTGATTCACTCAACTACGTTTTGACCCTTATTGTTACTTTCAAAGCTTTTAAAGACGGAGAAAACAGCTAAAACGGACTGTATGATGAAATGCTTGAGCTTACACTGTTTTCTTTAAGGAAATGACCTCTTTTCATCATTATCATCATGGTATGAAGGATTAGGCATAGTTTTAGAACCTGATTCACTCAACTATGTTTTGACCCTTATTGTTACTTTTAAAGCTTTTGCAGAAGGGGAAAACAGCTAAAACGCACTGTATGAAGAGTGCGTGAGCTTACAATGTTTCCTTTAAGGAAATGACCTCTTTTCATCATTATCATCATGGTATGAAGGATTAGGCATAGTTTTAGAACCTGATTCACTCAACTATGTTTTGACCCTTATTGTTACTTTTAAAGCTTTTGCAGAAGGAGAAAACAGCTAAAATGCACTGTATGAAGAATGCTTGAGCTTACACTGTTTCTTTTAAGCAAATGACCTCTTTTCATCATTATCATCTTGGTATGAAGGATTAGGCATAGTTTTAGAACCTGATTCACTCAACTACGTTTTGACCCTTATTGTTACTTTCAAAGCTTTTGCAGTAGGAGAAAACTTCTAAAACGGATTGTATGAAAAATGCTTGAGCTTACACTGTTTCCTTTAAGGAAATGACCTCTTTTCATCATTATCATTATGGTATGAAGGATTAGGCATAGTTTTAGAACCTGATTCACTCAACTACGTTTTGACCCTTATTGTTACTTTTAAAGCTTTTGCAGAAGGGGAAAACAGCTAAAACGCACTGTATGAAGAGTGCTTGAGCTTACACTGTTTCCTTTAAGGAAATGACCTCTTTTCATCATTATCATCATGGTATGAAGGATTAGGCATAGTTTTAGAACCTGATTCACTCAACTACGTTTTGACCCTTATTGTTACTTTCAAAGCTTTTGCAGTAGGAGAAAACTTCTAAAACGGATTGTATGAAAAATGCTTGAGCTTACACTGTTTCCTTTAAGGAAATGACCTCTTTTCATCATTATCATTATGGTATGAAGGATTAGGCATAGTTTTAGAACCTGATTCACTCAACTACGTTTTGACCCTTATTGTTACTTTTAAAGCTTTTGCAGAAGGGGAAAACAGCTAAAACGCACTGTATGAAGAGTGCTTGAGCTTACACTGTTTCCTTTAAGGAAATGACCTCTTTTCATCATTATCATCATGGTATGAAGGATTAGGCATAGTTTTAGAACCTGATTCACTCAACTACGTTTTGACCCTTATTGTTACTTTCAAAGCTTTTAAAGACGGAGAAAACAGCTAAAACGGACTGTATGATGAAATGCTTGAGCTTACACTGTTTTCTTTAAGGAAATAACCTGTTTTCATCATTATCATCATGGTATGAATGATTAGGCATAGTTTTAGAACCTGATTCACTCAACTACGTTTTGACCCTTATTGTTACTTTTAAAGCTTTTGCAGAAGGGGAAAACAGCTAAAACGGATTGTATGAAAAATGCTTGAGCTTACACTGTTTCCTTTAAGGAAATGACCTCTTTTCATCATTATCATTATGGTATGAAGGATTAGGCATAGTTTTAGAACCTGATTCACTCAACTACGTTTTGACCCTTATTGTTACTTTTAAAGCTTTTGCAGAAGGGGAAAACAGCTAAAACGCACTGTATGAAGAGTGCTTGAGCTTACACTGTTTCCTTTAAGGAAATGACCTCTTTTCATCATTATCATCATGGTATGAAGGATTAGGCATAGTTTTAGAACCTGATTCACTCAACTACGTTTTGACCCTTATTGTTACTTTCAAAGCTTTTAAAGACGGAGAAAACAGCTAAAACGGACTGTATGATGAAATGCTTGAGCTTACACTGTTTTCTTTAAGGAAATGACCTCTTTTCATCATTATCATCATGGTATGAAGGATTAGGCATAGTTTTAGAACCTGATTCACTCAACTATGTTTTGACCCTTATTGTTACTTTTAAAGCTTTTGCAGAAGGGGAAAACAGCTAAAACGCACTGTATGAAGAGTGCGTGAGCTTACAATGTTTCCTTTAAGGAAATGACCTCTTTTCATCATTATCATCATGGTATGAAGGATTAGGCATAGTTTTAGAACCTGATTCACTCAACTATGTTTTGACCCTTATTGTTACTTTTAAAGCTTTTGCAGAAGGAGAAAACAGCTAAAATGCACTGTATGAAGAATGCTTGAGCTTACACTGTTTCTTTTAAGCAAATGACCTCTTTTCATCATTATCATCATGGTATGAAGGATTAGGCATAGTTTTAGAACCTGATTCACTCAACTACGTTTTGACCCTTATTGTTACTTTCAAAGCTTTTGCAGTAGGAGAAAACTTCTAAAACGGATTGTATGAAAAATGCTTGAGCTTACACTGTTTCCTTTAAGGAAATGACCTCTTTTCATCATTATCATTATGGTATGAAGGATTAGGCATAGTTTTAGAACCTGATTCACTCAACTACGTTTTGACCCTTATTGTTACTTTTAAAGCTTTTGCAGAAGGGGAAAACAGCTAAAACGCACTGTATGAAGAGTGCTTGAGCTTACACTGTTTCCTTTAAGGAAATGACCTCTTTTCATCATTATCATCATGGTATGAAGGATTAGGCATAGTTTTAGAACCTGATTCACTCAACTACGTTTTGACCCTTATTGTTACTTTCAAAGCTTTTAAAGACGGAGAAAACAGCTAAAACGGACTGTATGATGAAATGCTTGAGCTTACACTGTTTTCTTTAAGGAAATAACCTGTTTTCATCATTATCATCATGGTATGAATGATTAGGCATAGTTTTAGAACCTGATTCACTCAACTACGTTTTGACCCTTATTGTTACTTTTAAAGCTTTTGCAGAAGGGGAAAACAGCTAAAACGCACTGTATGAAGAGTGCTTGAGCTTACAATGTTTCCTTTAAGGAAATGACCTCTTTTCATCATTATCATCATGGTATGAAGGATTAGGCATAGTTTTAGAACCTGATTCACTCAACTATGTTTTGACCCTTATTGTTACTTTTAAAGCTTTTGCAGAAGGAGAAAACAGCTAAAATGCACTGTATGAAGAATGCTTGAGCTTACACTGTTTCTTTTAAGCAAATGACCTCTTTTCATCATTATCATCATGGTACGAAGGATTAGGCATAGTTTTAGAACCTGATTCACTCAACTACGTTTTGACCCTTATTGTTACTTTCAAAGCTTTTGCAGTAGGAGAAAACTTCTAAAACGGATTGTATGAAAAATGCTTGAGCTTACACTGTTTCCTTTAAGGAAATGACCTCTTTTCATCATTATCATTATGGTATGAAGGATTAGGCATAGTTTTAGAACCTGATTCACTCAACTACGTTTTGACCCTTATTGTTACTTTTAAAGCTTTTGCAGAAGGGGAAAACAGCTAAAACGCACTGTATGAAGAGTGCTTGAGCTTACACTGTTTCCTTTAAGGAAATGACCTCTTTTCATCATTATCATCATGGTATGAAGGATTAGGCATAGTTTTAGAACCTGATTCACTCAACTACGTTTTGACCCTTATTGTTACTTTCAAAGCTTTTAAAGACGGAGAAAACAGCTAAAACGGACTGTATGATGAAATGCTTGAGCTTACACTGTTTTCTTTAAGGAAATAACCTGTTTTCATCATTATCATCATGGTATGAATGATTAGGCATAGTTTTAGAACCTGATTCACTCAACTACGTTTTGACCCTTATTGTTACTTTCAAAGCTTTTGCAGTAGGAGAAAACTTCTAAAACGGATTGTATGAAAAATGCTTGAGCTTACACTGTTTCCTTTAAGGAAATGACCTCTTTTCATCATTATCATTATGGTATGAAGGATTAGGCATAGTTTTAGAACCTGATTCACTCAACTACGTTTTGACCCTTATTGTTACTTTTAAAGCTTTTGCAGAAGGGGAAAACAGCTAAAACGCACTGTATGAAGAGTGCTTGAGCTTACACTGTTTCCTTTAAGGAAATGACCTCTTTTCATCATTATCATCATGGTATGAAGGATTAGGCATAGTTCTAGAACCTGATTCACTCAACTACGTTTTGACCCTTATTGTTACTTTCAAAGCTTTTAAAGACGGAGAAAACAGCTAAAACGGACTGTATGAAGAATGCTTGAGCTTACACTGGTTCTTTTAAGCAAATGACCTCTTTTCATCATTATCATCATGGTATGAAGGATTAGGCATAGTTTTAGAACCTGATTCACTCAACTACGTTTTGACCCTTATTGTTACTTTCAAAGCTTTTAAAGACGGAGAAAACAGCTAAAACGCACTGTATGATGAAATGCTTGAGCTTACACTGTTTTCTTTAAGGAAATAACCTGTTTTCATCTTTATCATCATGGTATGAAGGATTAGGCATAGTTTTAGAACCTAATTCACTCAACTACGTTTTGACCCTTATTGTTACTTTTAAAGCTTTTGCAGAAGGAGAAAACAGCTCAAATGCACTGTATGAAGAATGCTTGAGCTTACACTGTTTCTTTTAAGCAAATGACCTCTTTTCATCATTATCATCATGGTATGAAGGATTAGGCATAGTTTTAGAACCTGATTCACTCAACTACGTTTTGACCCTTATTGTTACTTTCAAAGCTTTTGCAGTAGGAGAAAACAGCTAAAACGGACTGTATGATGAAATGCTTGAGCTTACACTGTTTTCTTTAAGGAAATAACCTGTTTTCATCATTATCATCATGGTATGAATGATTAGGCATAGTTTTAGAACCTGATTCACTCAACTACGTTTTGACCCTTATTGTTACTTTTAAAGCTTTTGCAGAAGGGGAAAACAGCTAAAACGCACTGTATGAAGAGTGCTTGAGCTTACAATGTTTCCTTTAAGGAAATGACCTCTTTTCATCATTATCATCATGGTATGAAGGATTAGGCATAGTTTTAGAACCTGATTCACTCAACTATGTTTTGACCCTTATTGTTACTTTTAAAGCTTTTGCAGAAGGAGAAAACAGCTAAAATGCACTGTATGAAGAATGCTTGAGCTTACACTGTTTCTTTTAAGCAAATGACCTCTTTTCATCATTATCATCATGGTATGAAGGATTAGGCATAGTTTTAGAACCTGATTCACTCAACTACGTTTTGACCCTTATTGTTACTTTCAAAGCTTTTGCAGTAGGAGAAAACTTCTAAAACGGATTGTATGAAAAATGCTTGAGCTTACACTGTTTCCTTTAAGGAAATGACCTCTTTTCATCATTATCATTATGGTATGAAGGATTAGGCATAGTTTTAGAACCTGATTCACTCAACTACGTTTTGACCCTTATTGTTACTTTTAAAGCTTTTGCAGAAGGGGAAAACAGCTAAAACGCACTGTATGAAGAGTGCTTGAGCTTACACTGTTTCCTTTAAGGAAATGACCTCTTTTCATCATTATCATCATGGTATGAAGGATTAGGCATAGTTTTAGAACCTGATTCACTCAACTACGTTTTGACCCTTATTGTTACTTTCAAAGCTTTTGCAGTAGGAGAAAACTTCTAAAACGGATTGTATGAAAAATGCTTGAGCTTACACTGTTTCCTTTAAGGAAATGACCTCTTTTCATCATTATCATTATGGTATGAAGGATTAGGCATAGTTTTAGAACCTGATTCACTCAACTACGTTTTGACCCTTATTGTTACTTTTAAAGCTTTTGCAGAAGGGGAAAACAGCTAAAACGCACTGTATGAAGAGTGCTTGAGCTTACACTGTTTCCTTTAAGGAAATGACCTCTTTTCATCATTATCATCATGGTATGAAGGATTAGGCATAGTTTTAGAACCTGATTCACTCAACTACGTTTTGACCCTTATTGTTACTTTCAAAGCTTTTAAAGACGGAGAAAACAGCTAAAACGGACTGTATGATGAAATGCTTGAGCTTACACTGTTTTCTTTAAGGAAATAACCTGTTTTCATCATTATCATCATGGTATGAATGATTAGGCATAGTTTTAGAACCTGATTCACTCAACTACGTTTTGACCCTTATTGTTACTTTTAAAGCTTTTGCAGAAGGGGAAAACAGCTAAAACGGATTGTATGAAAAATGCTTGAGCTTACACTGTTTCCTTTAAGGAAATGACCTCTTTTCATCATTATCATTATGGTATGAAGGATTAGGCATAGTTTTAGAACCTGATTCACTCAACTACGTTTTGACCCTTATTGTTACTTTTAAAGCTTTTGCAGAAGGGGAAAACAGCTAAAACGCACTGTATGAAGAGTGCTTGAGCTTACACTGTTTCCTTTAAGGAAATGACCTCTTTTCATCATTATCATCATGGTATGAAGGATTAGGCATAGTTTTAGAACCTGATTCACTCAACTACGTTTTGACCCTTATTGTTACTTTCAAAGCTTTTAAAGACGGAGAAAACAGCTAAAACGGACTGTATGATGAAATGCTTGAGCTTACACTGTTTTCTTTAAGGAAATGACCTCTTTTCATCATTATCATCATGGTATGAAGGATTAGGCATAGTTTTAGAACCTGATTCACTCAACTATGTTTTGACCCTTATTGTTACTTTTAAAGCTTTTGCAGAAGGGGAAAACAGCTAAAACGCACTGTATGAAGAGTGCGTGAGCTTACAATGTTTCCTTTAAGGAAATGACCTCTTTTCATCATTATCATCATGGTATGAAGGATTAGGCATAGTTTTAGAACCTGATTCACTCAACTACGTTTTGACCCTTATTGTTACTTTCAAAGCTTTTGCAGTAGGAGAAAACTTCTAAAACGGATTGTATGAAAAATGCTTGAGCTTACACTGTTTCCTTTAAGGAAATGACCTCTTTTCATCATTATCATTATGGTATGAAGGATTAGGCATAGTTTTAGAACCTGATTCACTCAACTACGTTTTGACCCTTATTGTTACTTTTAAAGCTTTTGCAGAAGGGGAAAACAGCTAAAACGCACTGTATGAAGAGTGCTTGAGCTTACACTGTTTCCTTTAAGGAAATGACCTCTTTTCATCATTATCATCATGGTATGAAGGATTAGGCATAGTTTTAGAACCTGATTCACTCAACTACGTTTTGACCCTTATTGTTACTTTCAAAGCTTTTAAAGACGGAGAAAACAGCTAAAACGGACTGTATGATGAAATGCTTGAGCTTACACTGTTTTCTTTAAGGAAATAACCTGTTTTCATCATTATCATCATGGTATGAATGATTAGGCATAGTTTTAGAACCTGATTCACTCAACTACGTTTTGACCCTTATTGTTACTTTTAAAGCTTTTGCAGAAGGGGAAAACAGCTAAAACGCACTGTATGAAGAGTGCTTGAGCTTACAATGTTTCCTTTAAGGAAATGACCTCTTTTCATCATTATCATCATGGTATGAAGGATTAGGCATAGTTTTAGAACCTGATTCACTCAACTATGTTTTGACCCTTATTGTTACTTTTAAAGCTTTTGCAGAAGGAGAAAACAGCTAAAATGCACTGTATGAAGAATGCTTGAGCTTACACTGTTTCTTTTAAGCAAATGACCTCTTTTCATCATTATCATCATGGTATGAAGGATTAGGCATAGTTTTAGAACCTGATTCACTCAACTACGTTTTGACCCTTATTGTTACTTTCAAAGCTTTTGCAGTAGGAGAAAACTTCTAAAACGGATTGTATGAAAAATGCTTGAGCTTACACTGTTTCCTTTAAGGAAATGACCTCTTTTCATCATTATCATTATGGTATGAAGGATTAGGCATAGTTTTAGAACCTGATTCACTCAACTACGTTTTGACCCTTATTGTTACTTTTAAAGCTTTTGCAGAAGGGGAAAACAGCTAAAACGCACTGTATGAAGAGTGCTTGAGCTTACACTGTTTCCTTTAAGGAAATGACCTCTTTTCATCATTATCATCATGGTATGAAGGATTAGGCATAGTTTTAGAACCTGATTCACTCAACTACGTTTTGACCCTTATTGTTACTTTCAAAGCTTTTAAAGACGGAGAAAACAGCTAAAACGGACTGTATGATGAAATGCTTGAGCTTACACTGTTTTCTTTAAGGAAATAACCTGTTTTCATCATTATCATCATGGTATGAATGATTAGGCATAGTTTTAGAACCTGATTCACTCAACTACGTTTTGACCCTTATTGTTACTTTCAAAGCTTTTGCAGTAGGAGAAAACTTCTAAAACGGATTGTATGAAAAATGCTTGAGCTTACACTGTTTCCTTTAAGGAAATGACCTCTTTTCATCATTATCATTATGGTATGAAGGATTAGGCATAGTTTTAGAACCTGATTCACTCAACTACGTTTTGACCCTTATTGTTACTTTTAAAGCTTTTGCAGAAGGGGAAAACAGCTAAAACGCACTGTATGAAGAGTGCTTGAGCTTACACTGTTTCCTTTAAGGAAATGACCTCTTTTCATCATTATCATCATGGTATGAAGGATTAGGCATAGTTTTAGAACCTGATTCACTCAACTACGTTTTGACCCTTATTGTTACTTTCAAAGCTTTTAAAGACGGAGAAAACAGCTAAAACGGACTGTATGAAGAATGCTTGAGCTTACACTGGTTCTTTTAAGCAAATGACCTCTTTTCATCATTATCATCATGGTATGAAGGATTAGGCATAGTTTTAGAACCTGATTCACTCAACTACGTTTTGACCCTTATTGTTACTTTCAAAGCTTTTAAAGACGGAGAAAACAGCTAAAACGCACTGTATGATGAAATGCTTGAGCTTACACTGTTTTCTTTAAGGAAATAACCTGTTTTCATCTTTATCATCATGGTATGAAGGATTAGGCATAGTTTTAGAACCTAATTCACTCAACTACGTTTTGACCCTTATTGTTACTTTTAAAGCTTTTGCAGAAGGAGAAAACAGCTCAAATGCACTGTATGAAGAATGCTTGAGCTTACACTGTTTCTTTTAAGCAAATGACCTCTTTTCATCATTATCATCATGGTATGAAGGATTAGGCATAGTTTTAGAACCTGATTCACTCAACTACGTTTTGACCCTTATTGTTACTTTCAAAGCTTTTGCAGTAGGAGAAAACAGCTAAAACGGACTGTATGATGAAATGCTTGAGCTTACACTGTTTTCTTTAAGGAAATAACCTGTTTTCATCATTATCATCATGGTATGAATGATTAGGCATAGTTTTAGAACCTGATTCACTCAACTACGTTTTGACCCTTATTGTTACTTTTAAAGCTTTTGCAGAAGGGGAAAACAGCTAAAACGCACTGTATGAAGAGTGCTTGAGCTTACAATGTTTCCTTTAAGGAAATGACCTCTTTTCATCATTATCATCATGGTATGAAGGATTAGGCATAGTTTTAGAACCTGATTCACTCAACTATGTTTTGACCCTTATTGTTACTTTTAAAGCTTTTGCAGAAGGAGAAAACAGCTAAAATGCACTGTATGAAGAATGCTTGAGCTTACACTGTTTCTTTTAAGCAAATGACCTCTTTTCATCATTATCATCATGGTATGAAGGATTAGGCATAGTTTTAGAACCTGATTCACTCAACTACGTTTTGACCCTTATTGTTACTTTCAAAGCTTTTGCAGTAGGAGAAAACTTCTAAAACGGATTGTATGAAAAATGCTTGAGCTTACACTGTTTCCTTTAAGGAAATGACCTCTTTTCATCATTATCATTATGGTATGAAGGATTAGGCATAGTTTTAGAACCTGATTCACTCAACTACGTTTTGACCCTTATTGTTACTTTTAAAGCTTTTGCAGAAGGGGAAAACAGCTAAAACGCACTGTATGAAGAGTGCTTGAGCTTACACTGTTTCCTTTAAGGAAATGACCTCTTTTCATCATTATCATCATGGTATGAAGGATTAGGCATAGTTTTAGAACCTGATTCACTCAACTACGTTTTGACCCTTATTGTTACTTTCAAAGCTTTTAAAGACGGAGAAAACAGCTAAAACGGACTGTATGATGAAATGCTTGAGCTTACACTGTTTTCTTTAAGGAAATGACCTCTTTTCATCATTATCATCATGGTATGAAGGATTAGGCATAGTTTTAGAACCTGATTCACTCAACTATGTTTTGACCCTTATTGTTACTTTTAAAGCTTTTGCAGAAGGGGAAAACAGCTAAAACGCACTGTATGAAGAGTGCGTGAGCTTACAATGTTTCCTTTAAGGAAATGACCTCTTTTCATCATTATCATCATGGTATGAAGGATTAGGCATAGTTTTAGAACCTGATTCACTCAACTATGTTTTGACCCTTATTGTTACTTTTAAAGCTTTTGCAGAAGGAGAAAACAGCTAAAATGCACTGTATGAAGAATGCTTGAGCTTACACTGTTTCTTTTAAGCAAATGACCTCTTTTCATCATTATCATCATGGTATGAAGGATTAGGCATAGTTTTAGAACCTGATTCACTCAACTACGTTTTGACCCTTATTGTTACTTTCAAAGCTTTTGCAGTAGGAGAAAACTTCTAAAACGGATTGTATGAAAAATGCTTGAGCTTACACTGTTTCCTTTAAGGAAATGACCTCTTTTCATCATTATCATTATGGTATGAAGGATTAGGCATAGTTTTAGAACCTGATTCACTCAACTACGTTTTGACCCTTATTGTTACTTTTAAAGCTTTTGCAGAAGGGGAAAACAGCTAAAACGCACTGTATGAAGAGTGCTTGAGCTTACACTGTTTCCTTTAAGGAAATGACCTCTTTTCATCATTATCATCATGGTATGAAGGATTAGGCATAGTTTTAGAACCTGATTCACTCAACTACGTTTTGACCCTTATTGTTACTTTCAAAGCTTTTAAAGACGGAGAAAACAGCTAAAACGGACTGTATGATGAAATGCTTGAGCTTACACTGTTTTCTTTAAGGAAATAACCTGTTTTCATCATTATCATCATGGTATGAATGATTAGGCATAGTTTTAGAACCTGATTCACTCAACTACGTTTTGACCCTTATTGTTACTTTTAAAGCTTTTGCAGAAGGGGAAAACAGCTAAAACGCACTGTATGAAGAGTGCTTGAGCTTACAATGTTTCCTTTAAGGAAATGACCTCTTTTCATCATTATCATCATGGTATGAAGGATTAGGCATAGTTTTAGAACCTGATTCACTCAACTATGTTTTGACCCTTATTGTTACTTTTAAAGCTTTTGCAGAAGGAGAAAACAGCTAAAATGCACTGTATGAAGAATGCTTGAGCTTACACTGTTTCTTTTAAGCAAATGACCTCTTTTCATCATTATCATCATGGTATGAAGGATTAGGCATAGTTTTAGAACCTGATTCACTCAACTACGTTTTGACCCTTATTGTTACTTTCAAAGCTTTTGCAGTAGGAGAAAACTTCTAAAACGGATTGTATGAAAAATGCTTGAGCTTACACTGTTTCCTTTAAGGAAATGACCTCTTTTCATCATTATCATTATGGTATGAAGGATTAGGCATAGTTTTAGAACCTGATTCACTCAACTACGTTTTGACCCTTATTGTTACTTTTAAAGCTTTTGCAGAAGGGGAAAACAGCTAAAACGCACTGTATGAAGAGTGCTTGAGCTTACACTGTTTCCTTTAAGGAAATGACCTCTTTTCATCATTATCATCATGGTATGAAGGATTAGGCATAGTTTTAGAACCTGATTCACTCAACTACGTTTTGACCCTTATTGTTACTTTCAAAGCTTTTGCAGAAGGGGAAAACAGCTAAAACGCACTGTATGAAGAGTGCTTGAGCTTACAATGTTTCCTTTAAGGAAATGACCTCTTTTCATCATTATCATCATGGTATGAAGGATTAGGCATAGTTTTAGAACCTGATTCACTCAACTATGTTTTGACCCTTATTGTTACTTTTAAAGCTTTTGCAGAAGGAGAAAACAGCTAAAATGCACTGTATGAAGAATGCTTGAGCTTACACTGTTTCTTTTAAGCAAATGACCTCTTTTCATCATTATCATCATGGTATGAAGGATTAGGCATAGTTTTAGAACCTGATTCACTCAACTACGTTTTGACCCTTATTGTTACTTTCAAAGCTTTTGCAGTAGGAGAAAACAGCTAAAACGGACTGTATGATGAAATGCTTGAGCTTACACTGTTTTCTTTAAGGAAATAACCTGTTTTCATCATTATCATCATGGTATGAATGATTAGGCATAGTTTTAGAACCTGATTCACTCAACTACGTTTTGACCCTTATTGTTACTTTTAAAGCTTTTGCAGAAGGGGAAAACAGCTAAAACGCACTGTATGAAGAGTGCTTGAGCTTACAATGTTTCCTTTAAGGAAATGACCTCTTTTCATCATTATCATCATGGTATGAAGGATTAGGCATAGTTTTAGAACCTGATTCACTCAACTATGTTTTGACCCTTATTGTTACTTTTAAAGCTTTTGCAGAAGGAGAAAACAGCTAAAATGCACTGTATGAAGAATGCTTGAGCTTACACTGTTTCTTTTAAGCAAATGACCTCTTTTCATCATTATCATCATGGTATGAAGGATTAGGCATAGTTTTAGAACCTGATTCACTCAACTACGTTTTGACCCTTATTGTTACTTTCAAAGCTTTTGCAGTAGGAGAAAACTTCTAAAACGGATTGTATGAAAAATGCTTGAGCTTACACTGTTTCCTTTAAGGAAATGACCTCTTTTCATCATTATCATTATGGTATGAAGGATTAGGCATAGTTTTAGAACCTGATTCACTCAACTACGTTTTGACCCTTATTGTTACTTTTAAAGCTTTTGCAGAAGGGGAAAACAGCTAAAACGCACTGTATGAAGAGTGCTTGAGCTTACACTGTTTCCTTTAAGGAAATGACCTCTTTTCATCATTATCATCATGGTATGAAGGATTAGGCATAGTTTTAGAACCTGATTCACTCAACTACGTTTTGACCCTTATTGTTACTTTCAAAGCTTTTAAAGACGGAGAAAACAGCTAAAACGGACTGTATGATGAAATGCTTGAGCTTACACTGTTTTCTTTAAGGAAATAACCTGTTTTCATCATTATCATCATGGTATGAATGATTAGGCATAGTTTTAGAACCTGATTCACTCAACTACGTTTTGACCCTTATTGTTACTTTCAAAGCTTTTGCAGTAGGAGAAAACTTCTAAAACGGATTGTATGAAAAATGCTTGAGCTTACACTGTTTCCTTTAAGGAAATGACCTCTTTTCATCATTATCATTATGGTATGAAGGATTAGGCATAGTTTTAGAACCTGATTCACTCAACTACGTTTTGACCCTTATTGTTACTTTTAAAGCTTTTGCAGAAGGGGAAAACAGCTAAAACGCACTGTATGAAGAGTGCTTGAGCTTACACTGTTTCCTTTAAGGAAATGACCTCTTTTCATCATTATCATCATGGTATGAAGGATTAGGCATAGTTTTAGAACCTGATTCACTCAACTACGTTTTGACCCTTATTGTTACTTTCAAAGCTTTTAAAGACGGAGAAAACAGCTAAAACGGACTGTATGAAGAATGCTTGAGCTTACACTGGTTCTTTTAAGCAAATGACCTCTTTTCATCATTATCATCATGGTATGAAGGATTAGGCATAGTTTTAGAACCTGATTCACTCAACTACGTTTTGACCCTTATTGTTACTTTCAAAGCTTTTAAAGACGGAGAAAACAGCTAAAACGCACTGTATGATGAAATGCTTGAGCTTACACTGTTTTCTTTAAGGAAATAACCTGTTTTCATCTTTATCATCATGGTATGAAGGATTAGGCATAGTTTTAGAACCTAATTCACTCAACTACGTTTTGACCCTTATTGTTACTTTTAAAGCTTTTGCAGAAGGAGAAAACAGCTCAAATGCACTGTATGAAGAATGCTTGAGCTTACACTGTTTCTTTTAAGCAAATGACCTCTTTTCATCATTATCATCATGGTATGAAGGATTAGGCATAGTTTTAGAACCTGATTCACTCAACTACGTTTTGACCCTTATTGTTACTTTTAAAGCTTTTGCAGTAGGAGAAAACAGCTAAAACGGACTGTATGATGAAATGCTTGAGCTTACACTGTTTTCTTTAAGGAAATAACCTGTTTTCATCATTATCATCATGGTATGAATGATTAGGCATAGTTTTAGAACCTGATTCACTCAACTACGTTTTGACCCTTATTGTTACTTTTAAAGCTTTTGCAGAAGGGGAAAACAGCTAAAACGCACTGTATGAAGAGTGCTTGAGCTTACAATGTTTCCTTTAAGGAAATGACCTCTTTTCATCATTATCATCATGGTATGAAGGATTAGGCATAGTTTTAGAACCTGATTCACTCAACTATGTTTTGACCCTTATTGTTACTTTTAAAGCTTTTGCAGAAGGAGAAAACAGCTAAAATGCACTGTATGAAGAATGCTTGAGCTTACACTGTTTCTTTTAAGCAAATGACCTCTTTTCATCATTATCATCATGGTATGAAGGATTAGGCATAGTTTTAGAACCTGATTCACTCAACTACGTTTTGACCCTTATTGTTACTTTCAAAGCTTTTAAAGACGGAGAAAACAGCTAAAACGGACTGTATGATGAAATGCTTGAGCTTACACTGTTTTCTTTAAGGAAATGACCTCTTTTCATCATTATCATCATGGTATGAAGGATTAGGCATAGTTTTAGAACCTGATTCACTCAACTATGTTTTGACCCTTATTGTTACTTTTAAAGCTTTTGCAGAAGGGGAAAACAGCTAAAACGCACTGTATGAAGAGTGCGTGAGCTTACAATGTTTCCTTTAAGGAAATGACCTCTTTTCATCATTATCATCATGGTATGAAGGATTAGGCATAGTTTTAGAACCTGATTCACTCAACTATGTTTTGACCCTTATTGTTACTTTTAAAGCTTTTGCAGAAGGAGAAAACAGCTAAAATGCACTGTATGAAGAATGCTTGAGCTTACACTGTTTCTTTTAAGCAAATGACCTCTTTTCATCATTATCATCATGGTATGAAGGATTAGGCATAGTTTTAGAACCTGATTCACTCAACTACGTTTTGACCCTTATTGTTACTTTCAAAGCTTTTGCAGTAGGAGAAAACTTCTAAAACGGATTGTATGAAAAATGCTTGAGCTTACACTGTTTCCTTTAAGGAAATGACCTCTTTTCATCATTATCATTATGGTATGAAGGATTAGGCATAGTTTTAGAACCTGATTCACTCAACTACGTTTTGACCCTTATTGTTACTTTTAAAGCTTTTGCAGAAGGGGAAAACAGCTAAAACGCACTGTATGAAGAGTGCTTGAGCTTACACTGTTTCCTTTAAGGAAATGACCTCTTTTCATCATTATCATCATGGTATGAAGGATTAGGCATAGTTTTAGAACCTGATTCACTCAACTACGTTTTGACCCTTATTGTTACTTTCAAAGCTTTTAAAGACGGAGAAAACAGCTAAAACGGACTGTATGATGAAATGCTTGAGCTTACACTGTTTTCTTTAAGGAAATAACCTGTTTTCATCATTATCATCATGGTATGAATGATTAGGCATAGTTTTAGAACCTGATTCACTCAACTACGTTTTGACCCTTATTGTTACTTTTAAAGCTTTTGCAGAAGGGGAAAACAGCTAAAACGCACTGTATGAAGAGTGCTTGAGCTTACAATGTTTCCTTTAAGGAAATGACCTCTTTTCATCATTATCATCATGGTATGAAGGATTAGGCATAGTTTTAGAACCTGATTCACTCAACTATGTTTTGACCCTTATTGTTACTTTTAAAGCTTTTGCAGAAGGAGAAAACAGCTAAAATGCACTGTATGAAGAATGCTTGAGCTTACACTGTTTCTTTTAAGCAAATGACCTCTTTTCATCATTATCATCATGGTATGAAGGATTAGGCATAGTTTTAGAACCTGATTCACTCAACTACGTTTTGACCCTTATTGTTACTTTCAAAGCTTTTGCAGTAGGAGAAAACTTCTAAAACGGATTGTATGAAAAATGCTTGAGCTTACACTGTTTCCTTTAAGGAAATGACCTCTTTTCATCATTATCATTATGGTATGAAGGATTAGGCATAGTTTTAGAACCTGATTCACTCAACTACGTTTTGACCCTTATTGTTACTTTTAAAGCTTTTGCAGAAGGGGAAAACAGCTAAAACGCACTGTATGAAGAGTGCTTGAGCTTACACTGTTTCCTTTAAGGAAATGACCTCTTTTCATCATTATCATCATGGTATGAAGGATTAGGCATAGTTTTAGAACCTGATTCACTCAACTACGTTTTGACCCTTATTGTTACTTTCAAAGCTTTTGCAGAAGGGGAAAACAGCTAAAACGCACTGTATGAAGAGTGCTTGAGCTTACAATGTTTCCTTTAAGGAAATGACCTCTTTTCATCATTATCATCATGGTATGAAGGATTAGGCATAGTTTTAGAACCTGATTCACTCAACTATGTTTTGACCCTTATTGTTACTTTTAAAGCTTTTGCAGAAGGAGAAAACAGCTAAAATGCACTGTATGAAGAATGCTTGAGCTTACACTGTTTCTTTTAAGCAAATGACCTCTTTTCATCATTATCATCATGGTATGAAGGATTAGGCATAGTTTTAGAACCTGATTCACTCAACTACGTTTTGACCCTTATTGTTACTTTCAAAGCTTTTGCAGTAGGAGAAAACAGCTAAAACGGACTGTATGATGAAATGCTTGAGCTTACACTGTTTTCTTTAAGGAAATAACCTGTTTTCATCATTATCATCATGGTATGAATGATTAGGCATAGTTTTAGAACCTGATTCACTCAACTACGTTTTGACCCTTATTGTTACTTTTAAAGCTTTTGCAGAAGGGGAAAACAGCTAAAACGCACTGTATGAAGAGTGCTTGAGCTTACAATGTTTCCTTTAAGGAAATGACCTCTTTTCATCATTATCATCATGGTATGAAGGATTAGGCATAGTTTTAGAACCTGATTCACTCAACTATGTTTTGACCCTTATTGTTACTTTTAAAGCTTTTGCAGAAGGAGAAAACAGCTAAAATGCACTGTATGAAGAATGCTTGAGCTTACACTGTTTCTTTTAAGCAAATGACCTCTTTTCATCATTATCATCATGGTATGAAGGATTAGGCATAGTTTTAGAACCTGATTCACTCAACTACGTTTTGACCCTTATTGTTACTTTCAAAGCTTTTGCAGTAGGAGAAAACTTCTAAAACGGATTGTATGAAAAATGCTTGAGCTTACACTGTTTCCTTTAAGGAAATGACCTCTTTTCATCATTATCATTATGGTATGAAGGATTAGGCATAGTTTTAGAACCTGATTCACTCAACTACGTTTTGACCCTTATTGTTACTTTTAAAGCTTTTGCAGAAGGGGAAAACAGCTAAAACGCACTGTATGAAGAGTGCTTGAGCTTACACTGTTTCCTTTAAGGAAATGACCTCTTTTCATCATTATCATCATGGTATGAAGGATTAGGCATAGTTTTAGAACCTGATTCACTCAACTACGTTTTGACCCTTATTGTTACTTTCAAAGCTTTTAAAGACGGAGAAAACAGCTAAAACGGACTGTATGATGAAATGCTTGAGCTTACACTGTTTTCTTTAAGGAAATAACCTGTTTTCATCATTATCATCATGGTATGAATGATTAGGCATAGTTTTAGAACCTGATTCACTCAACTACGTTTTGACCCTTATTGTTACTTTTAAAGCTTTTGCAGAAGGGGAAAACAGCTAAAACGCACTGTATGAAGAGTGCTTGAGCTTACAATGTTTCTTTTAAGGAAATGACCTCTTTTCATCATTATCATCATGGTATGAAGGATTAGGCATAGTTTTAGAACCTGATTCACTCAACTACGTTTTGACCCTTATTGTTACTTTCAAAGCTTTTGCAGTAGGAGAAAACAGCTAAAACGGACTGTATGATGAAATGCTTGAGCTTACACTGTTTTCTTTAAGGAAATAACCTGTTTTCATCATTATCATCATGGTATGAATGATTAGGCATAGTTTTAGAACCTGATTCACTCAACTACGTTTTGACCCTTATTGTTACTTTTAAAGCTTTTGCAGTAGGAGAAAACTTCTAAAACGGATTGTATGAAAAATGCTTGAGCTTACACTGTTTCCTTTAAGGAAATGACCTCTTTTCATCATTATCATTATGGTATGAAGGATTAGGCATAGTTTTAGAACCTGATTCACTCAACTACGTTTTGACCCTTATTGTTACTTTTAAAGCTTTTGCAGAAGGGGAAAACAGCTAAAACGCACTGTATGAAGAGTGCTTGAGCTTACACTGTTTCCTTTAAGGAAATGACCTCTTTTCATCATTATCATCATGGTATGAAGGATTAGGCATAGTTTTAGAACCTGATTCACTCAACTACGTTTTGACCCTTATTGTTACTTTTAAAGCTTTTGCAGAAGGAGAAAACAGCTAAAACGGACTGTATGAAGAATGCTTGAGCTTACACTGTTTCTTTTAAGCAAATGACCTCTTTTCATCATTATCATCATGGTATGAAGGATTAGGCATAGTTTTAGAACCTGATTCACTCAACTACGTTTTGACCCTTATTGTTACTTTCAAAGCTTTTGCAGTAGGAGAAAACTTCTAAAACGGATTGTATGAAAAATGCTTGAGCTTACACTGTTTCCTTTAAGGAAATGACCTCTTTTCATCATTATCATTATGGTATGAAGGATTAGGCATAGTTTTAGAACCTGATTCACTCAACTACGTTTTGACCCTTATTGTTACTTTTAAAGCTTTTGCAGAAGGGGAAAACAGCTAAAACGCACTGTATGAAGAGTGCTTGAGCTTACACTGTTTCCTTTAAGGAAATGACCTCTTTTCATCATTATCATCATGGTATGAAGGATTAGGCATAGTTTTAGAACCTGATTCACTCAACTACGTTTTGACCCTTATTGTTACTTTCAAAGCTTTTAAAGACGGAGAAAACAGCTAAAACGGACTGTATGATGAAATGCTTGAGCTTACACTGTTTTCTTTAAGGAAATGACCTCTTTTCATCATTATCATCATGGTATGAAGGATTAGGCATAGTTTTAGAACCTGATTCACTCAACTATGTTTTGACCCTTATTGTTACTTTTAAAGCTTTTGCAGAAGGGGAAAACAGCTAAAACGCACTGTATGAAGAGTGCGTGAGCTTACAATGTTTCCTTTAAGGAAATGACCTCTTTTCATCATTATCATCATGGTATGAAGGATTAGGCATAGTTTTAGAACCTGATTCACTCAACTATGTTTTGACCCTTATTGTTACTTTTAAAGCTTTTGCAGAAGGAGAAAACAGCTAAAATGCACTGTATGAAGAATGCTTGAGCTTACACTGTTTCTTTTAAGCAAATGACCTCTTTTCATCATTATCATCATGGTATGAAGGATTAGGCATAGTTTTAGAACCTGATTCACTCAACTACGTTTTGACCCTTATTGTTACTTTCAAAGCTTTTGCAGTAGGAGAAAACTTCTAAAACGGATTGTATGAAAAATGCTTGAGCTTACACTGTTTCCTTTAAGGAAATGACCTCTTTTCATCATTATCATTATGGTATGAAGGATTAGGCATAGTTTTAGAACCTGATTCACTCAACTACGTTTTGACCCTTATTGTTACTTTTAAAGCTTTTGCAGAAGGGGAAAACAGCTAAAACGCACTGTATGAAGAGTGCTTGAGCTTACACTGTTTCCTTTAAGGAAATGACCTCTTTTCATCATTATCATCATGGTATGAAGGATTAGGCATAGTTTTAGAACCTGATTCACTCAACTACGTTTTGACCCTTATTGTTACTTTCAAAGCTTTTGCAGTAGGAGAAAACTTCTAAAACGGATTGTATGAAAAATGCTTGAGCTTACACTGTTTCCTTTAAGGAAATGACCTCTTTTCATCATTATCATTATGGTATGAAGGATTAGGCATAGTTTTAGAACCTGATTCACTCAACTACGTTTTGACCCTTATTGTTACTTTTAAAGCTTTTGCAGAAGGGGAAAACAGCTAAAACGCACTGTATGAAGAGTGCTTGAGCTTACACTGTTTCCTTTAAGGAAATGACCTCTTTTCATCATTATCATCATGGTATGAAGGATTAGGCATAGTTTTAGAACCTGATTCACTCAACTACGTTTTGACCCTTATTGTTACTTTCAAAGCTTTTGCAGAAGGGGAAAACAGCTAAAACGCACTGTATGAAGAGTGCTTGAGCTTACAATGTTTCCTTTAAGGAAATGACCTCTTTTCATCATTATCATCATGGTATGAAGGATTAGGCATAGTTTTAGAACCTGATTCACTCAACTATGTTTTGACCCTTATTGTTACTTTTAAAGCTTTTGCAGAAGGAGAAAACAGCTAAAATGCACTGTATGAAGAATGCTTGAGCTTACACTGTTTCTTTTAAGCAAATGACCTCTTTTCATCATTATCATCATGGTATGAAGGATTAGGCATAGTTTTAGAACCTGATTCACTCAACTACGTTTTGACCCTTATTGTTACTTTCAAAGCTTTTGCAGTAGGAGAAAACAGCTAAAACGGACTGTATGATGAAATGCTTGAGCTTACACTGTTTTCTTTAAGGAAATAACCTGTTTTCATCATTATCATCATGGTATGAATGATTAGGCATAGTTTTAGAACCTGATTCACTCAACTACGTTTTGACCCTTATTGTTACTTTTAAAGCTTTTGCAGAAGGGGAAAACAGCTAAAACGCACTGTATGAAGAGTGCTTGAGCTTACAATGTTTCCTTTAAGGAAATGACCTCTTTTCATCATTATCATCATGGTATGAAGGATTAGGCATAGTTTTAGAACCTGATTCACTCAACTATGTTTTGACCCTTATTGTTACTTTTAAAGCTTTTGCAGAAGGAGAAAACAGCTAAAATGCACTGTATGAAGAATGCTTGAGCTTACACTGTTTCTTTTAAGCAAATGACCTCTTTTCATCATTATCATCATGGTATGAAGGATTAGGCATAGTTTTAGAACCTGATTCACTCAACTACGTTTTGACCCTTATTGTTACTTTCAAAGCTTTTGCAGTAGGAGAAAACTTCTAAAACGGATTGTATGAAAAATGCTTGAGCTTACACTGTTTCCTTTAAGGAAATGACCTCTTTTCATCATTATCATTATGGTATGAAGGATTAGGCATAGTTTTAGAACCTGATTCACTCAACTACGTTTTGACCCTTATTGTTACTTTTAAAGCTTTTGCAGAAGGGGAAAACAGCTAAAACGCACTGTATGAAGAGTGCTTGAGCTTACACTGTTTCCTTTAAGGAAATGACCTCTTTTCATCATTATCATCATGGTATGAAGGATTAGGCATAGTTTTAGAACCTGATTCACTCAACTACGTTTTGACCCTTATTGTTACTTTCAAAGCTTTTAAAGACGGAGAAAACAGCTAAAACGGACTGTATGATGAAATGCTTGAGCTTACACTGTTTTCTTTAAGGAAATAACCTGTTTTCATCATTATCATCATGGTATGAATGATTAGGCATAGTTTTAGAACCTGATTCACTCAACTACGTTTTGACCCTTATTGTTACTTTTAAAGCTTTTGCAGAAGGGGAAAACAGCTAAAACGCACTGTATGAAGAGTGCTTGAGCTTACAATGTTTCCTTTAAGGAAATGACCTCTTTTCATCATTATCATCATGGTATGAAGGATTAGGCATAGTTTTAGAACCTGATTCACTCAACTACGTTTTGACCCTTATTGTTACTTTCAAAGCTTTTGCAGTAGGAGAAAACAGCTAAAACGGACTGTATGATGAAATGCTTGAGCTTACACTGTTTTCTTTAAGGAAATAACCTGTTTTCATCATTATCATCATGGTATGAATGATTAGGCATAGTTTTAGAACCTGATTCACTCAACTACGTTTTGACCCTTATTGTTACTTTTAAAGCTTTTGCAGTAGGAGAAAACTTCTAAAACGGATTGTATGAAAAATGCTTGAGCTTACACTGTTTCCTTTAAGGAAATGACCTCTTTTCATCATTATCATTATGGTATGAAGGATTAGGCATAGTTTTAGAACCTGATTCACTCAACTACGTTTTGACCCTTATTGTTACTTTTAAAGCTTTTGCAGAAGGGGAAAACAGCTAAAACGCACTGTATGAAGAGTGCTTGAGCTTACACTGTTTCCTTTAAGGAAATGACCTCTTTTCATCATTATCATCATGGTATGAAGGATTAGGCATAGTTTTAGAACCTGATTCACTCAACTACGTTTTGACCCTTATTGTTACTTTCAAAGCTTTTAAAGACGGAGAAAACAGCTAAAACGGACTGTATGATGAAATGCTTGAGCTTACACTGTTTTCTTTAAGGAAATAACCTGTTTTCATCATTATCATCATGGTATGAATGATTAGGCATAGTTTTAGAACCTGATTCACTCAACTACGTTTTGACCCTTATTGTTACTTTTAAAGCTTTTGCAGAAGGGGAAAACAGCTAAAACGCACTGTATGAAGAGTGCTTGAGCTTACAATGTTTCCTTTAAGGAAATGACCTCTTTTCATCATTATCATCATGGTATGAAGGATTAGGCATAGTTTTAGAACCTGATTCACTCAACTATGTTTTGACCCTTATTGTTACTTTTAAAGCTTTTGCAGAAGGAGAAAACAGCTAAAATGCACTGTATGAAGAATGCTTGAGCTTACACTGTTTCTTTTAAGCAAATGACCTCTTTTCATCATTATCATCATGGTATGAAGGATTAGGCATAGTTTTAGAACCTGATTCACTCAACTACGTTTTGACCCTTATTGTTACTTTCAAAGCTTTTGCAGTAGGAGAAAACTTCTAAAACGGATTGTATGAAAAATGCTTGAGCTTACACTGTTTCCTTTAAGGAAATGACCTCTTTTCATCATTATCATTATGGTATGAAGGATTAGGCATAGTTTTAGAACCTGATTCACTCAACTACGTTTTGACCCTTATTGTTACTTTTAAAGCTTTTGCAGAAGGGGAAAACAGCTAAAACGCACTGTATGAAGAGTGCTTGAGCTTACACTGTTTCCTTTAAGGAAATGACCTCTTTTCATCATTATCATCATGGTATGAAGGATTAGGCATAGTTTTAGAACCTGATTCACTCAACTACGTTTTGACCCTTATTGTTACTTTCAAAGCTTTTAAAGACGGAGAAAACAGCTAAAACGGACTGTATGATGAAATGCTTGAGCTTACACTGTTTTCTTTAAGGAAATAACCTGTTTTCATCATTATCATCATGGTATGAATGATTAGGCATAGTTTTAGAACCTGATTCACTCAACTACGTTTTGACCCTTATTGTTACTTTCAAAGCTTTTGCAGTAGGAGAAAACTTCTAAAACGGATTGTATGAAGAATGCTTGACCTTACACTGTTTCCTTTAAGCAAATGACCTCTTTTCATCATTATCATCATGGTATGAAGGATTAGGCATAGTTTTAGAACCTGATTCACTCAACTACGTTTTGACCCTTATTGTTACTTTTAAAGCTTTTGCAGAAGGGGAAAACAGCTAAAACGCACTGTATGAAGAGTGCTTGAGCTTACACTGTTTCCTTTAAGGAAATGACCTCTTTTCATCATTATCATTATGGTATGAAGGATTAGGCATAGTTTTAGAACCTGATTCACTCAACTACGTTTTGACCCTTATTGTTACTTTTAAAGCTTTTGCAGAAGGGGAAAACAGCTAAAACGCACTGTATGAAGAATGCTTGAGCTTACACTGGTTCTTTTAAGCAAATGACCTCTTTTCATCATTATCATCATGGTATGAAGGATTAGGCATAGTTTTAGAACCTGATTCACTCAACTACGTTTTGACCCTTATTGTTACTTTCAAAGCTTTTAAAGACGGAGAAAACAGCTAAAACGCACTGTATGATGAAATGCTTGAGCTTACACTGTTTTCTTTAAGGAAATAACCTGTTTTCATCTTTATCATCATGGTATGAAGGATTAGGCATAGTTTTAGAACCTGATTCACTCAACTATGTTTTGACCCTTATTGTTACTTTTAAAGCTTTTGCAGAAGGAGAAAACAGCTAAAATGCACTGTATGAAGAATGCTTGAGCTTACACTGTTTCTTTTAAGCAAATGACCTCTTTTCATCATTATCATCATGGTATGAAGGATTAGGCATAGTTTTAGAACCTGATTCACTCAACTACGTTTTGACCCTTATTGTTACTTTTAAAGCTTTTGCAGAAGGGGAAAACAGCTAAAACGCACTGTATGAAGAATGCTTGAGCTTACACTGTTTTTTAAGCAAATGACCTCTTTTCATCATTATCATCATGGTATGAAGGATTAGGCATAGTTTTAGAACCTGATTCACTCAACTACGTTTTGACCCTTATTGTTACTTTCAAAGCTTTTAAAGACGGAGAAAACAGCTAAAACGGACTGTATGATGAAATGCTTGAGCTTACACTGTTTTCTTTAAGGAAATAACCTGTTTTCATCATTATCATCATGGTATGAATGATTAGGCATAGTTTTAGAACCTGATTCACTCAACTACGTTTTGACCCTTATTGTTACTTTTAAAGCTTTTGCAGAAGGAGAAAACAGCTCAAATGCACTGTATGAAGAATGCTTGAGCTTACACTGTTTCTTTTAAGCAAATGACCTCTTTTCATCATTATCATCATGGTATGAAGGATTAGGCATAGTTTTAGAACCTGATTCACTCAACTACGTTTTGACCCTTATTGTTACTTTCAAAGCTTTTGCAGTAGGAGAAAACTTCTAAAACGGATTGTATGAAAAATGCTTGAGCTTACACTGTTTCCTTTAAGGAAATGACCTCTTTTCATCATTATCATTATGGTATGAAGGATTAGGCATAGTTTTAGAACCTGATTCACTCAACTACGTTTTGACCCTTATTGTTACTTTTAAAGCTTTTGCAGAAGGGGAAAACAGCTAAAACGCACTGTATGAAGAGTGCTTGAGCTTACACTGTTTCCTTTAAGGAAATGACCTCTTTTCATCATTATCATCATGGTATGAAGGATTAGGCATAGTTTTAGAACCTGATTCACTCAACTACGTTTTGACCCTTATTGTTACTTTCAAAGCTTTTAAAGACGGAGAAAACAGCTAAAACGGACTGTATGATGAAATGCTTGAGCTTACACTGTTTTCTTTAAGGAAATAACCTGTTTTCATCATTATCATCATGGTATGAATGATTAGGCATAGTTTTAGAACCTGATTCACTCAACTACGTTTTGACCCTTATTGTTACTTTCAAAGCTTTTGCAGTAGGAGAAAACTTCTAAAACGGATTGTATGAAGAATGCTTGACCTTACACTGTTTCCTTTAAGCAAATGACCTCTTTTCATCATTATCATCATGGTATGAAGGATTAGGCATAGTTTTAGAACCTGATTCACTCAACTACGTTTTGACCCTTATTGTTACTTTTAAAGCTTTTGCAGAAGGGGAAAACAGCTAAAACGCACTGTATGAAGAGTGCTTGAGCTTACACTGTTTCCTTTAAGGAAATGACCTCTTTTCATCATTATCATTATGGTATGAAGGATTAGGCATAGTTTTAGAACCTGATTCACTCAACTACGTTTTGACCCTTATTGTTACTTTTAAAGCTTTTGCAGAAGGGGAAAACAGCTAAAACGCACTGTATGAAGAATGCTTGAGCTTACACTGGTTCTTTTAAGCAAATGACCTCTTTTCATCATTATCATCATGGTATGAAGGATTAGGCATAGTTTTAGAACCTGATTCACTCAACTACGTTTTGACCCTTATTGTTACTTTCAAAGCTTTTAAAGACGGAGAAAACAGCTAAAACGCACTGTATGATGAAATGCTTGAGCTTACACTGTTTTCTTTAAGGAAATAACCTGTTTTCATCTTTATCATCATGGTATGAAGGATTAGGCATAGTTTTAGAACCTGATTCACTCAACTATGTTTTGACCCTTATTGTTACTTTTAAAGCTTTTGCAGAAGGAGAAAACAGCTAAAATGCACTGTATGAAGAATGCTTGAGCTTACACTGTTTCTTTTAAGCAAATGACCTCTTTTCATCATTATCATCATGGTATGAAGGATTAGGCATAGTTTTAGAACCTGATTCACTCAACTACGTTTTGACCCTTATTGTTACTTTTAAAGCTTTTGCAGAAGGGGAAAACAGCTAAAACGCACTGTATGAAGAATGCTTGAGCTTACACTGTTTTTTAAGCAAATGACCTCTTTTCATCATTATCATCATGGTATGAAGGATTAGGCATAGTTTTAGAACCTGATTCACTCAACTACGTTTTGACCCTTATTGTTACTTTCAAAGCTTTTAAAGACGGAGAAAACAGCTAAAACGGACTGTATGATGAAATGCTTGAGCTTACACTGTTTTCTTTAAGGAAATAACCTGTTTTCATCATTATCATCATGGTATGAATGATTAGGCATAGTTTTAGAACCTGATTCACTCAACTACGTTTTGACCCTTATTGTTACTTTTAAAGCTTTTGCAGAAGGAGAAAACAGCTCAAATGCACTGTATGAAGAATGCTTGAGCTTACACTGTTTCTTTTAAGCAAATGACCTCTTTTCATCATTATCATCATGGTATGAAGGATTAGGCATAGTTTTAGAACCTGATTCACTCAACTACGTTTTGACCCTTATTGTTACTTTCAAAGCTTTTGCAGTAGGAGAAAACAGCTAAAACGGACTGTATGATGAAATGCTTGAGCTTACACTGTTTTCTTTAAGGAAATAACCTGTTTTCATCATTATCATCATGGTATGAATGATTAGGCATAGTTTTAGAACCTGATTCACTCAACTACGTTTTGACCCTTATTGTTACTTTTAAAGCTTTTGCAGAAGGGGAAAACAGCTAAAACGCACTGTATGAAGAGTGCTTGAGCTTACAATGTTTCCTTTAAGGAAATGACCTCTTTTCATCATTATCATCATGGTATGAAGGATTAGGCATAGTTTTAGAACCTGATTCACTCAACTACGTTTTGACCCTTATTGTTACTTTCAAAGCTTTTAAAGACGGAGAAAACAGCTAAAACGGACTGTATGATGAAATGCTTGAGCTTACACTGTTTTCTTTAAGGAAATAACCTGTTTTCATCATTATCATCATGGTATGAATGATTAGGCATAGTTTTAGAACCTGATTCACTCAACTACGTTTTGACCCTTATTGTTACTTTTAAAGCTTTTGCAGAAGGGGAAAACAGCTAAAACGCACTGTATGAAGAGTGCTTGAGCTTACAATGTTTCCTTTAAGGAAATGACCTCTTTTCATCATTATCATCATGGTATGAAGGATTAGGCATAGTTTTAGAACCTGATTCACTCAACTATGTTTTGACCCTTATTGTTACTTTTAAAGCTTTTGCAGAAGGAGAAAACAGCTAAAATGCACTGTATGAAGAATGCTTGAGCTTACACTGTTTCTTTTAAGCAAATGACCTCTTTTCATCATTATCATCATGGTATGAAGGATTAGGCATAGTTTTAGAACCTGATTCACTCAACTACGTTTTGACCCTTATTGTTACTTTCAAAGCTTTTGCAGTAGGAGAAAACTTCTAAAAAGGATTGTATGAAAAATGCTTGAGCTTACACTGTTTCCTTTAAGGAAATGACCTCTTTTCATCATTATCATTATGGTATGAAGGATTAGGCATAGTTTTAGAACCTGATTCACTCAACTACGTTTTGACCCTTATTGTTACTTTTAAAGCTTTTGCAGAAGGGGAAAACAGCTAAAACGCACTGTATGAAGAGTGCTTGAGCTTACACTGTTTCCTTTAAGGAAATGACCTCTTTTCATCATTATCATCATGGTATGAAGGATTAGGCATAGTTTTAGAACCTGATTCACTCAACTACGTTTTGACCCTTATTGTTACTTTCAAAGCTTTTGCAGTAGGAGAAAACTTCTAAAACGGATTGTATGAAAAATGCTTGAGCTTACACTGTTTCCTTTAAGGAAATGACCTCTTTTCATCATTATCATTATGGTATGAAGGATTAGGCATAGTTTTAGAACCTGATTCACTCAACTACGTTTTGACCCTTATTGTTACTTTTAAAGCTTTTGCAGAAGGGGAAAACAGCTAAAACGCACTGTATGAAGAGTGCTTGAGCTTACAATGTTTCCTTTAAGGAAATGACCTCTTTTCATCATTATCATCATGGTATGAAGGATTAGGCATAGTTTTAGAACCTGATTCACTCAACTATGTTTTGACCCTTATTGTTACTTTTAAAGCTTTTGCAGAAGCAGAAAACAGCTAAAATGCACTGTATGAAGAATGCTTGAGCTTACACTGTTTCTTTTAAGCAAATGACCTCTTTTCATCATTATCATCATGGTATGAAGGATTAGGCATAGTTTTAGAACCTGATTCACTCAACTACGTTTTGACCCTTATTGTTACTTTCAAAGCTTTTAAAGACGGAGAAAACAGCTAAAACGGACTGTATGATGAAATGCTTGAGCTTACACTGTTTTCTTTAAGGAAATAACCTGTTTTCATCATTATCATCATGGTATGAATGATTAGGCATAGTTTTAGAACCTGATTCACTCAACTACGTTTTGACCCTTATTGTTACTTTTAAAGCTTTTGCAGAAGGGGAAAACAGCTAAAACGCACTGTATGAAGAATGCTTGAGCTTACACTGTTTTTTAAGCAAATGACCTCTTTTCATCATTATCATCATGGTATGAAGGATTAGGCATAGTTTTAGAACCTGATTCACTCAACTACGTTTTGACCCTTATTGTTACTTTCAAAGCTTTTAAAGACGGAGAAAACAGCTAAAACGGACTGTATGATGAAATGCTTGAGCTTACACTGTTTTCTTTAAGGAAATAACCTGTTTTCATAATTATCATCATGGTATGAATGATTAGGCATAGTTTTAGAACCTGATTCACTCAACTACGTTTTGACCCTTATTGTTACTTTTAAAGCTTTTGCAGAAGGAGAAAACAGCTCAAATGCACTGTATGAAGAATGCTTGAGCTTACACTGTTTCTTTTAAGCAAATGACCTCTTTTCATCATTATCATCATGGTATGAAGGATTAGGCATAGTTTTAGAACCTGATTCACTCAACTACGTTTTGACCCTTATTGTTACTTTCAAAGCTTTTAAAGACGGAGAAAACAGCTAAAACGGACTGTATGATGAAATGCTTGAGCTTACACTGTTTTCTTTAAGGAAATAACCTGTTTTCATAATTATCATCATGGTATGAATGATTAGGCATAGTTTTAGAACCTGATTCACTCAACTACGTTTTGACCCTTATTGTTACTTTTAAAGCTTTTGCAGAAGGGGAAAACAGCTAAAACGCACTGTATGAAGAGTGCTTGAGCTTACAATGTTTCCTTTAAGGAAATGACCTCTTTTCATCATTATCATCATGGTATGAAGGATTAGGCATAGTTTTAGAACCTGATTCACTCAACTACGTTTTGACCCTTATTGTTACTTTCAAAGCTTTTAAAGACGGAGAAAACAGCTAAAACGGACTGTATGATGAAATGCTTGAGCTTACACTGTTTTCTTTAAGGAAATAACCTGTTTTCATAATTATCATCATGGTATGAATGATTAGGCATAGTTTTAGAACCTGATTCACTCAACTACGTTTTGACCCTTATTGTTACTTTTAAAGCTTTTGCAGTAGGAGAAAACTTCTAAAACGGATTGTATGAAAAATGCTTGAGCTTACACTGTTTCCTTTAAGGAAATGACCTCTTTTCATCATTATCATTATGGTATGAAGGATTAGGCATAGTTTTAGAACCTGATTCACTCAACTACGTTTTGACCCTTATTGTTACTTTTAAAGCTTTTGCAGAAGGGGAAAACAGCTAAAACGCACTGTATGAAGAGTGCTTGAGCTTACACTGTTTCCTTTAAGGAAATGACCTCTTTTCATCATTATCATCATGGTATGAAGGATTAGGCATAGTTTTAGAACCTGATTCACTCAACTACGTTTTGACCCTTATTGTTACTTTCAAAGCTTTTAAAGACGGAGAAAACAGCTAAAACGGACTGTATGATGAAATGCTTGAGCTTACACTGTTTTCTTTAAGGAAATAACCTGTTTTCATCATTATCATCATGGTATGAATGATTAGGCATAGTTTTAGAACCTGATTCACTCAACTACGTTTTGACCCTTATTGTTACTTTTAAAGCTTTTGCAGAAGGGGAAAACAGCTAAAACGCACTGTATGAAGAGTGCTTGAGCTTACAATGTTTCCTTTAAGGAAATGACCTCTTTTCATCATTATCATCATGGTATGAAGGATTAGGCATAGTTTTAGAACCTGATTCACTCAACTATGTTTTGACCCTTATTGTTACTTTTAAAGCTTTTGCAGAAGGAGAAAACAGCTAAAATGCACTGTATGAAGAATGCTTGAGCTTACACTGTTTCTTTTAAGCAAATGACCTCTTTTCATCATTATCATCATGGTATGAAGGATTAGGCATAGTTTTAGAACCTGATTCACTCAACTACGTTTTGACCCTTATTGTTACTTTCAAAGCTTTTGCAGTAGGAGAAAACTTCTAAAACGGATTGTATGAAAAATGCTTGAGCTTACACTGTTTCCTTTAAGGAAATGACCTCTTTTCATCATTATCATTATGGTATGAAGGATTAGGCATAGTTTTAGAACCTGATTCACTCAACTACGTTTTGACCCTTATTGTTACTTTTAAAGCTTTTGCAGAAGGGGAAAACAGCTAAAACGCACTGTATGAAGAGTGCTTGAGCTTACACTGTTTCCTTTAAGGAAATGACCTCTTTTCATCATTATCATCATGGTATGAAGGATTAGGCATAGTTTTAGAACCTGATTCACTCAACTACGTTTTGACCCTTATTGTTACTTTCAAAGCTTTTAAAGACGGAGAAAACAGCTAAAACGGACTGTATGATGAAATGCTTGAGCTTACACTGTTTTCTTTAAGGAAATAACCTGTTTTCATCATTATCATCATGGTATGAATGATTAGGCATAGTTTTAGAACCTGATTCACTCAACTACGTTTTGACCCTTATTGTTACTTTCAAAGCTTTTGCAGTAGGAGAAAACTTCTAAAACGGATTGTATGAAGAATGCTTGACCTTACACTGTTTCCTTTAAGCAAATGACCTCTTTTCATCATTATCATCATGGTATGAAGGATTAGGCATAGTTTTAGAACCTGATTCACTCAACTACGTTTTGACCCTTATTGTTACTTTTAAAGCTTTTGCAGAAGGGGAAAACAGCTAAAACGCACTGTATGAAGAGTGCTTGAGCTTACACTGTTTCCTTTAAGGAAATGACCTCTTTTCATCATTATCATTATGGTATGAAGGATTAGGCATAGTTTTAGAACCTGATTCACTCAACTACGTTTTGACCCTTATTGTTACTTTTAAAGCTTTTGCAGAAGGGGAAAACAGCTAAAACGCACTGTATGAAGAATGCTTGAGCTTACACTGGTTCTTTTAAGCAAATGACCTCTTTTCATCATTATCATCATGGTATGAAGGATTAGGCATAGTTTTAGAACCTGATTCACTCAACTACGTTTTGACCCTTATTGTTACTTTCAAAGCTTTTAAAGACGGAGAAAACAGCTAAAACGCACTGTATGATGAAATGCTTGAGCTTACACTGTTTTCTTTAAGGAAATAACCTGTTTTCATCTTTATCATCATGGTATGAAGGATTAGGCATAGTTTTAGAACCTGATTCACTCAACTATGTTTTGACCCTTATTGTTACTTTTAAAGCTTTTGCAGAAGGAGAAAACAGCTAAAATGCACTGTATGAAGAATGCTTGAGCTTACACTGTTTCTTTTAAGCAAATGACCTCTTTTCATCATTATCATCATGGTATGAAGGATTAGGCATAGTTTTAGAACCTGATTCACTCAACTACGTTTTGACCCTTATTGTTACTTTTAAAGCTTTTGCAGAAGGGGAAAACAGCTAAAACGCACTGTATGAAGAATGCTTGAGCTTACACTGTTTTTTAAGCAAATGACCTCTTTTCATCATTATCATCATGGTATGAAGGATTAGGCATAGTTTTAGAACCTGATTCACTCAACTACGTTTTGACCCTTATTGTTACTTTCAAAGCTTTTAAAGACGGAGAAAACAGCTAAAACGGACTGTATGATGAAATGCTTGAGCTTACACTGTTTTCTTTAAGGAAATAACCTGTTTTCATCATTATCATCATGGTATGAATGATTAGGCATAGTTTTAGAACCTGATTCACTCAACTACGTTTTGACCCTTATTGTTACTTTTAAAGCTTTTGCAGAAGGAGAAAACAGCTCAAATGCACTGTATGAAGAATGCTTGAGCTTACACTGTTTCTTTTAAGCAAATGACCTCTTTTCATCATTATCATCATGGTATGAAGGATTAGGCATAGTTTTAGAACCTGATTCACTCAACTACGTTTTGACCCTTATTGTTACTTTCAAAGCTTTTGCAGTAGGAGAAAACTTCTAAAACGGATTGTATGAAAAATGCTTGAGCTTACACTGTTTCCTTTAAGGAAATGACCTCTTTTCATCATTATCATTATGGTATGAAGGATTAGGCATAGTTTTAGAACCTGATTCACTCAACTACGTTTTGACCCTTATTGTTACTTTTAAAGCTTTTGCAGAAGGGGAAAACAGCTAAAACGCACTGTATGAAGAGTGCTTGAGCTTACACTGTTTCCTTTAAGGAAATGACCTCTTTTCATCATTATCATCATGGTATGAAGGATTAGGCATAGTTTTAGAACCTGATTCACTCAACTACGTTTTGACCCTTATTGTTACTTTCAAAGCTTTTAAAGACGGAGAAAACAGCTAAAACGGACTGTATGATGAAATGCTTGAGCTTACACTGTTTTCTTTAAGGAAATAACCTGTTTTCATCATTATCATCATGGTATGAATGATTAGGCATAGTTTTAGAACCTGATTCACTCAACTACGTTTTGACCCTTATTGTTACTTTCAAAGCTTTTGCAGTAGGAGAAAACTTCTAAAACGGATTGTATGAAGAATGCTTGACCTTACACTGTTTCCTTTAAGCAAATGACCTCTTTTCATCATTATCATCATGGTATGAAGGATTAGGCATAGTTTTAGAACCTGATTCACTCAACTACGTTTTGACCCTTATTGTTACTTTTAAAGCTTTTGCAGAAGGGGAAAACAGCTAAAACGCACTGTATGAAGAGTGCTTGAGCTTACACTGTTTCCTTTAAGGAAATGACCTCTTTTCATCATTATCATTATGGTATGAAGGATTAGGCATAGTTTTAGAACCTGATTCACTCAACTACGTTTTGACCCTTATTGTTACTTTTAAAGCTTTTGCAGAAGGGGAAAACAGCTAAAACGCACTGTATGAAGAATGCTTGAGCTTACACTGGTTCTTTTAAGCAAATGACCTCTTTTCATCATTATCATCATGGTATGAAGGATTAGGCATAGTTTTAGAACCTGATTCACTCAACTACGTTTTGACCCTTATTGTTACTTTCAAAGCTTTTAAAGACGGAGAAAACAGCTAAAACGCACTGTATGATGAAATGCTTGAGCTTACACTGTTTTCTTTAAGGAAATAACCTGTTTTCATCTTTATCATCATGGTATGAAGGATTAGGCATAGTTTTAGAACCTGATTCACTCAACTATGTTTTGACCCTTATTGTTACTTTTAAAGCTTTTGCAGAAGGAGAAAACAGCTAAAATGCACTGTATGAAGAATGCTTGAGCTTACACTGTTTCTTTTAAGCAAATGACCTCTTTTCATCATTATCATCATGGTATGAAGGATTAGGCATAGTTTTAGAACCTGATTCACTCAACTACGTTTTGACCCTTATTGTTACTTTTAAAGCTTTTGCAGAAGGGGAAAACAGCTAAAACGCACTGTATGAAGAATGCTTGAGCTTACACTGTTTTTTAAGCAAATGACCTCTTTTCATCATTATCATCATGGTATGAAGGATTAGGCATAGTTTTAGAACCTGATTCACTCAACTACGTTTTGACCCTTATTGTTACTTTCAAAGCTTTTAAAGACGGAGAAAACAGCTAAAACGGACTGTATGATGAAATGCTTGAGCTTACACTGTTTTCTTTAAGGAAATAACCTGTTTTCATCATTATCATCATGGTATGAATGATTAGGCATAGTTTTAGAACCTGATTCACTCAACTACGTTTTGACCCTTATTGTTACTTTTAAAGCTTTTGCAGAAGGAGAAAACAGCTCAAATGCACTGTATGAAGAATGCTTGAGCTTACACTGTTTCTTTTAAGCAAATGACCTCTTTTCATCATTATCATCATGGTATGAAGGATTAGGCATAGTTTTAGAACCTGATTCACTCAACTACGTTTTGACCCTTATTGTTACTTTCAAAGCTTTTGCAGTAGGAGAAAACAGCTAAAACGGACTGTATGATGAAATGCTTGAGCTTACACTGTTTTCTTTAAGGAAATAACCTGTTTTCATCATTATCATCATGGTATGAATGATTAGGCATAGTTTTAGAACCTGATTCACTCAACTACGTTTTGACCCTTATTGTTACTTTTAAAGCTTTTGCAGAAGGGGAAAACAGCTAAAACGCACTGTATGAAGAGTGCTTGAGCTTACAATGTTTCCTTTAAGGAAATGACCTCTTTTCATCATTATCATCATGGTATGAAGGATTAGGCATAGTTTTAGAACCTGATTCACTCAACTACGTTTTGACCCTTATTGTTACTTTCAAAGCTTTTAAAGACGGAGAAAACAGCTAAAACGGACTGTATGATGAAATGCTTGAGCTTACACTGTTTTCTTTAAGGAAATAACCTGTTTTCATCATTATCATCATGGTATGAATGATTAGGCATAGTTTTAGAACCTGATTCACTCAACTACGTTTTGACCCTTATTGTTACTTTTAAAGCTTTTGCAGAAGGGGAAAACAGCTAAAACGCACTGTATGAAGAGTGCTTGAGCTTACAATGTTTCCTTTAAGGAAATGACCTCTTTTCATCATTATCATCATGGTATGAAGGATTAGGCATAGTTTTAGAACCTGATTCACTCAACTATGTTTTGACCCTTATTGTTACTTTTAAAGCTTTTGCAGAAGGAGAAAACAGCTAAAATGCACTGTATGAAGAATGCTTGAGCTTACACTGTTTCTTTTAAGCAAATGACCTCTTTTCATCATTATCATCATGGTATGAAGGATTAGGCATAGTTTTAGAACCTGATTCACTCAACTACGTTTTGACCCTTATTGTTACTTTCAAAGCTTTTGCAGTAGGAGAAAACTTCTAAAAAGGATTGTATGAAAAATGCTTGAGCTTACACTGTTTCCTTTAAGGAAATGACCTCTTTTCATCATTATCATTATGGTATGAAGGATTAGGCATAGTTTTAGAACCTGATTCACTCAACTACGTTTTGACCCTTATTGTTACTTTTAAAGCTTTTGCAGAAGGGGAAAACAGCTAAAACGCACTGTATGAAGAGTGCTTGAGCTTACACTGTTTCCTTTAAGGAAATGACCTCTTTTCATCATTATCATCATGGTATGAAGGATTAGGCATAGTTTTAGAACCTGATTCACTCAACTACGTTTTGACCCTTATTGTTACTTTCAAAGCTTTTGCAGTAGGAGAAAACTTCTAAAACGGATTGTATGAAAAATGCTTGAGCTTACACTGTTTCCTTTAAGGAAATGACCTCTTTTCATCATTATCATTATGGTATGAAGGATTAGGCATAGTTTTAGAACCTGATTCACTCAACTACGTTTTGACCCTTATTGTTACTTTTAAAGCTTTTGCAGAAGGGGAAAACAGCTAAAACGCACTGTATGAAGAGTGCTTGAGCTTACAATGTTTCCTTTAAGGAAATGACCTCTTTTCATCATTATCATCATGGTATGAAGGATTAGGCATAGTTTTAGAACCTGATTCACTCAACTATGTTTTGACCCTTATTGTTACTTTTAAAGCTTTTGCAGAAGCAGAAAACAGCTAAAATGCACTGTATGAAGAATGCTTGAGCTTACACTGTTTCTTTTAAGCAAATGACCTCTTTTCATCATTATCATCATGGTATGAAGGATTAGGCATAGTTTTAGAACCTGATTCACTCAACTACGTTTTGACCCTTATTGTTACTTTCAAAGCTTTTGCAGTAGGAGAAAACTTCTAAAACGGATTGTATGAAAAATGCTTGAGCTTACACTGTTTCCTTTAAGGAAATGACCTCTTTTCATCATTATCATTATGGTATGAAGGATTAGGCATAGTTTTAGAACCTGATTCACTCAACTACGTTTTGACCCTTATTGTTACTTTTAAAGCTTTTGCAGAAGGGGAAAACAGCTAAAACGCACTGTATGAAGAATGCTTGAGCTTACACTGTTTTTTAAGCAAATGACCTCTTTTCATCATTATCATCATGGTATGAAGGATTAGGCATAGTTTTAGAACCTGATTCACTCAACTACGTTTTGACCCTTATTGTTACTTTCAAAGCTTTTAAAGACGGAGAAAACAGCTAAAACGGACTGTATGATGAAATGCTTGAGCTTACACTGTTTTCTTTAAGGAAATAACCTGTTTTCATAATTATCATCATGGTATGAATGATTAGGCATAGTTTTAGAACCTGATTCACTCAACTACGTTTTGACCCTTATTGTTACTTTTAAAGCTTTTGCAGAAGGAGAAAACAGCTCAAATGCACTGTATGAAGAATGCTTGAGCTTACACTGTTTCTTTTAAGCAAATGACCTCTTTTCATCATTATCATCATGGTATGAAGGATTAGGCATAGTTTTAGAACCTGATTCACTCAACTACGTTTTGACCCTTATTGTTACTTTCAAAGCTTTTAAAGACGGAGAAAACAGCTAAAACGGACTGTATGATGAAATGCTTGAGCTTACACTGTTTTCTTTAAGGAAATAACCTGTTTTCATAATTATCATCATGGTATGAATGATTAGGCATAGTTTTAGAACCTGATTCACTCAACTACGTTTTGACCCTTATTGTTACTTTTAAAGCTTTTGCAGAAGGGGAAAACAGCTAAAACGCACTGTATGAAGAGTGCTTGAGCTTACAATGTTTCCTTTAAGGAAATGACCTCTTTTCATCATTATCATCATGGTATGAAGGATTAGGCATAGTTTTAGAACCTGATTCACTCAACTACGTTTTGACCCTTATTGTTACTTTCAAAGCTTTTAAAGACGGAGAAAACAGCTAAAACGCACTGTATGAAGAATGCTTGAGCTTACACTGTTTCTTTTAAGCAAATTACCTCTTTTCATCATTATCATCATGGTATGAAGGATTAGGCATAGTTTTAGAACCTGATTCACTCAACTACGTTTTGACCCTTATTGTTACTTTCAAAGCTTTTAAAGACGGAGAAAACAGCTAAAACGGACTGTATGATGAAATGCTTGAGCTTACACTGTTTTCTTTAAGGAAATAACCTGTTTTCATCATTATCATCATGGTATGAATGATTAGGCATAGTTTTAGAACCTGATTCACTCAACTACGTTTTGACCCTTATTGTTACTTTCAAAGCTTTTGCAGTAGGAGAAAACTTCTAAAACGGATTGTATGAAGAATGCTTGAGCTTACACTGTTTCTTTTAAGCAAATGACCTCTTTTCATCATTATCATCATGGTATGAAGGATTAGGCATAGTTTTAGAACCTGATTCACTCAACTACGTTTTGACCCTTATTGTTACTTTCAAAGCTTTTAAAGACGGAGAAAACAGCTAAAACGGACTGTATGATGAAATGCTTGAGCTTACACTGTTTTCTTTAAGGAAATAACCTGTTTTCATCATTATCATCATGGTATGAAGGATTAGGCATAGTTTTAGAACCTGATTCACTCAACTACGTTTTGACCCTTATTGTTACTTTCAAAGCTTTTGCAGTAGGAGAAAACTTCTAAAACGGATTGTATGAAGAATGCTTGAGCTTACACTGTTTTCTTTAAGGAAATGACCTCTTTTCATCATTATCATCATGGTATGAAGGATTAGGCATAGTTTTAGAACCTGATTCACTCAACTACGTTTTGACCCTTATTGTTACTTTCAAAGCTTTTGCAGTAGGAGAAAACTTCTAAAACGGATTGTATGAAGAATGCTTGAGCTTACACTGTTTCTTTTAAGCAAATGACCTCTTTTCATCATTATCATCATGGTATGAAGGATTAGGCATAGTTTTAGAACCTGATTCACTCAACTACGTTTTGACCCTTATTGTTACTTTCAAAGCTTTTAAAGACGGAGAAAACAGCTAAAACGGACTGTATGATGAAATGCTTGAGCTTACACTGTTTTCTTTAAGGAAATAACCTGTTTTCATCATTATCATCATGGTATGAAGGATTAGGCATAGTTTTAGAACCTGATTCACTCAACTACGTTTTGACCCTTATTGTTACTTTCAAAGCTTTTGCAGTAGGAGAAAACTTCTAAAACGGATTGTATGAAGAATGCTTGAGCTTACACTGTTTTCTTTAAGGAAATGACCTCTTTTCATCATTATCATCATGGTATGAAGGATTAGGCATAGTTTTAGAACCTGATTCACTCAACTACGTTTTGACCCTTATTGTTACTTTCAAAGCTTTTGCAGTAGGAGAAAACTTCTAAAACGGATTGTATGAAGAATGCTTGAGCTTACACTGTTTCCTTTAAGGAAATGACCTCTTTTCATCATTATCATCATGGTATGAAGGATTAGGCATAGTTTTAGAACCTGATTCACTCAACTACGTTTTGACCCTTATTGTTACTTTCAAAGCTTTTGCAGTAGGAGAAAACTTCTAAAACGGATTGTATGAAGAATGCTTGAGCTTACACTGTTTCCTTTAAGGAAATGACCTGTTTTCATCATTATCATCATGGTATGAAGGATTAGGCATAGTTTTAGAACCTGATTCACTCAACTACGTTTTGACTCTTATTGTTACTTTCAAAGCTTTTGCAGTAGGAGAAAACTTCTAAAACGGATTGTATGAAGAATGCTTGAGCTTACACTGTTTCCTTTAAGGAAATGACCTGTTTTCATCATTATCATCATGGTATGAAGGATTAGGCATAGTTTTAGAACCTGATTCACTCAACTACGTTTTGACCCTTATTGTTACTTTCAAAGCTTTTAAAGACGGAGAAAACAGCTAAAATGCACTGTATGAAGAATGCTTGAGCTTACACTGTTTCTTTTAAGCAAATGACCTCTTTTCATCATTATCATCATGGTATGAAGGATTAGGCATAGTTTTAGAACCTGATTCACTCAACTACGTTTTGACCCTTATTGTTACTTTCAAAGCTTTTAAAGACGGAGAAAACAGCTAAAACGGACTGTATGATGAAATGCTTGAGCTTACACTGTTTTCTTTAAGGAAATAACCTGTTTTCATCATTATCATCATGGTATGAATGATTAGGCATAGTTTTAGAACCTGATTCACTCAACTACGTTTTGACCCTTATTGTTACTTTCAAAGCTTTTAAAGAAGGAGAAAACAGCTAAAACGGACTGTATGATGAAATGCTTGAGCTTACACTGTTTTCTTTAAGGAAATAACCTGTTTTCATCATTATCATCATGGTATGAATGATTAGGCATAGTTTTAGAACCTGATTCACTCAACTACGTTTTGACCCTTATTGTTACTTTTAAAGCTTTTGCAGAAGGGGAAAACAGCTAAAACGCACTGTATGAAGAGTGCTTGAGCTTACACTGTTTCCTTTAAGGAAATGACCTCTTTTCATCATTATCATCATGGTATGAAGGATTAGGCATAGTTTTAGAAACTGATTCACTCAACTATGTTTTGACCCTTATTGTTACTTTTAAAGCTTTTGCAGAAGGAGAAAACAGCTAAAATGCACTGTATGAAGAATGCTTGAGCTTACACTGTTTCTTTTAAGCAAATGACCTCTTTTCATCATTATCATCATGGTATGAAGGATTAGGCATAGTTTTAGAACCTGATTCACTCAACTACGTTTTGACCCTTATTGTTACTTTCAAAGCTTTTAAAGACGGAGAAAACAGCTAAAACGGACTGTATGATGAAATGCTTGAGCTTACACTGTTTTCTTTAAGGAAATAACCTGTTTTCATCATTATCATCATGGTATGAATGATTAGGCATAGTTTTAGAACCTGATTCACTCAACTACGTTTTGACCCTTATTGTTACTTTCAAAGCTTTTGCAGAAGGAGAAAACAGCTCAAATGCACTGTATGAAGAATGCTTGAGCTTACACTGTTTCTTTTAAGCAAATGACCTCTTTTCATCATTATCATCATGGTATGAAGGATTAGGCATAGTTTTAGAACCTGATTCACTCAACTACGTTTTGACCCTTATTGTTACTTTCAAAGCTTTTGCAGTAGGAGAAAACAGCTAAAACGGACTGTATGATGAAATGCTTGAGCTTACACTGTTTTCTTTAAGGAAATAACCTGTTTTCATCATTATCATCATGGTATGAATGATTAGGCATAGTTTTAGAACCTGATTCACTCAACTACGTTTTGACCCTTATTGTTACTTTTAAAGCTTTTGCAGAAGGGGAAAACAGCTAAAACGCACTGTATGAAGAGTGCTTGAGCTTACAATGTTTCCTTTAAGGAAATGACCTCTTTTCATCATTATCATCATGGTATGAAGGATTAGGCATAGTTTTAGAACCTGATTCACTCAACTATGTTTTGACCCTTATTGTTACTTTTAAAGCTTTTGCAGAAGGAGAAAACAGCTAAAATGCACTGTATGAAGAATGCTTGAGCTTACACTGTTTCTTTTAAGCAAATGACCTCTTTTCATCATTATCATCATGGTATGAAGGATTAGGCATAGTTTTAGAACCTGATTCACTCAACTACGTTTTGACCCTTATTGTTACTTTCAAAGCTTTTGCAGTAGGAGAAAACTTCTAAAAAGGATTGTATGAAAAATGCTTGAGCTTACACTGTTTCCTTTAAGGAAATGACCTCTTTTCATCATTATCATTATGGTATGAAGGATTAGGCATAGTTTTAGAACCTGATTCACTCAACTACGTTTTGACCCTTATTGTTACTTTTAAAGCTTTTGCAGAAGGGGAAAACAGCTAAAACGCACTGTATGAAGAGTGCTTGAGCTTACACTGTTTCCTTTAAGGAAATGACCTCTTTTCATCATTATCATCATGGTATGAAGGATTAGGCATAGTTTTAGAACCTGATTCACTCAACTACGTTTTGACCCTTATTGTTACTTTCAAAGCTTTTGCAGTAGGAGAAAACTTCTAAAACGGATTGTATGAAAAATGCTTGAGCTTACACTGTTTCCTTTAAGGAAATGACCTCTTTTCATCATTATCATTATGGTATGAAGGATTAGGCATAGTTTTAGAACCTGATTCACTCAACTACGTTTTGACCCTTATTGTTACTTTTAAAGCTTTTGCAGAAGGGGAAAACAGCTAAAACGCACTGTATGAAGAGTGCTTGAGCTTACAATGTTTCCTTTAAGGAAATGACCTCTTTTCATCATTATCATCATGGTATGAAGGATTAGGCATAGTTTTAGAACCTGATTCACTCAACTATGTTTTGACCCTTATTGTTACTTTTAAAGCTTTTGCAGAAGCAGAAAACAGCTAAAATGCACTGTATGAAGAATGCTTGAGCTTACACTGTTTCTTTTAAGCAAATGACCTCTTTTCATCATTATCATCATGGTATGAAGGATTAGGCATAGTTTTAGAACCTGATTCACTCAACTACGTTTTGACCCTTATTGTTACTTTCAAAGCTTTTGCAGTAGGAGAAAACTTCTAAAACGGATTGTATGAAAAATGCTTGAGCTTACACTGTTTCCTTTAAGGAAATGACCTCTTTTCATCATTATCATTATGGTATGAAGGATTAGGCATAGTTTTAGAACCTGATTCACTCAACTACGTTTTGACCCTTATTGTTACTTTTAAAGCTTTTGCAGAAGGGGAAAACAGCTAAAACGCACTGTATGAAGAATGCTTGAGCTTACACTGTTTTTTAAGCAAATGACCTCTTTTCATCATTATCATCATGGTATGAAGGATTAGGCATAGTTTTAGAACCTGATTCACTCAACTACGTTTTGACCCTTATTGTTACTTTCAAAGCTTTTAAAGACGGAGAAAACAGCTAAAACGGACTGTATGATGAAATGCTTGAGCTTACACTGTTTTCTTTAAGGAAATAACCTGTTTTCATAATTATCATCATGGTATGAATGATTAGGCATAGTTTTAGAACCTGATTCACTCAACTACGTTTTGACCCTTATTGTTACTTTTAAAGCTTTTGCAGAAGGAGAAAACAGCTCAAATGCACTGTATGAAGAATGCTTGAGCTTACACTGTTTCTTTTAAGCAAATGACCTCTTTTCATCATTATCATCATGGTATGAATGATTAGGCATAGTTTTAGAACCTGATTCACTCAACTACGTTTTGACCCTTATTGTTACTTTCAAAGCTTTTGCAGTAGGAGAAAACTTCTAAAACGGATTGTATGAAGAATGCTTGAGCTTACACTGTTTCTTTTAAGCAAATGACCTCTTTTCATCATTATCATCATGGTATGAAGGATTAGGCATAGTTTTAGAACCTGATTCACTCAACTACGTTTTGACCCTTATTGTTACTTTCAAAGCTTTTAAAGACGGAGAAAACAGCTAAAACGGACTGTATGATGAAATGCTTGAGCTTACACTGTTTTCTTTAAGGAAATAACCTGTTTTCATCATTATCATCATGGTATGAAGGATTAGGCATAGTTTTAGAACCTGATTCACTCAACTACGTTTTGACCCTTATTGTTACTTTCAAAGCTTTTGCAGTAGGAGAAAACTTCTAAAACGGATTGTATGAAGAATGCTTGAGCTTACACTGTTTTCTTTAAGGAAATGACCTCTTTTCATCATTATCATCATGGTATGAAGGATTAGGCATAGTTTTAGAACCTGATTCACTCAACTACGTTTTGACCCTTATTGTTACTTTCAAAGCTTTTGCAGTAGGAGAAAACTTCTAAAACGGATTGTATGAAGAATGCTTGAGCTTACACTGTTTCCTTTAAGGAAATGACCTCTTTTCATCATTATCATCATGGTATGAAGGATTAGGCATAGTTTTAGAACCTGATTCACTCAACTACGTTTTGACCCTTATTGTTACTTTCAAAGCTTTTAAAGACGGAGAAAACAGCTAAAACGGACTGTATGATGAAATGCTTGAGCTTACACTGTTTTCTTTAAGGAAATAACCTGTTTTCATAATTATCATCATGGTATGAATGATTAGGCATAGTTTTAGAACCTGATTCACTCAACTACGTTTTGACCCTTATTGTTACTTTCAAAGCTTTTGCAGTAGGAGAAAACTTCTAAAACGGATTGTATGAAGAATGCTTGAGCTTACACTGTTTCTTTTAAGCAAATGACCTCTTTTCATCATTATCATCATGGTATGAAGGATTAGGCATAGTTTTAGAACCTGATTCACTCAACTACGTTTTGACCCTTATTGTTACTTTCAAAGCTTTTAAAGACGGAGAAAACAGCTAAAACGGACTGTATGATGAAATGCTTGAGCTTACACTGTTTTCTTTAAGGAAATAACCTGTTTTCATCATTATCATCATGGTATGAAGGATTAGGCATAGTTTTAGAACCTGATTCACTCAACTACGTTTTGACCCTTATTGTTACTTTCAAAGCTTTTGCAGTAGGAGAAAACAGCTAAAACGGACTGTATGATGAAATGCTTGAGCTTACACTGTTTTCTTTAAGGAAATAACCTGTTTTCATCATTATCATCATGGTATGAATGATTAGGCATAGTTTTAGAACCTGATTCACTCAACTACGTTTTGACCCTTATTGTTACTTTTAAAGCTTTTGCAGAAGGGGAAAACAGCTAAAACGCACTGTATGAAGAGTGCTTGAGCTTACAATGTTTCCTTTAAGGAAATGACCTCTTTTCATCATTATCATCATGGTATGAAGGATTAGGCATAGTTTTAGAACCTGATTCACTCAACTATGTTTTGACCCTTATTGTTACTTTTAAAGCTTTTGCAGAAGGAGAAAACAGCTAAAATGCACTGTATGAAGAATGCTTGAGCTTACACTGTTTCTTTTAAGCAAATGACCTCTTTTCATCATTATCATCATGGTATGAAGGATTAGGCATAGTTTTAGAACCTGATTCACTCAACTACGTTTTGACCCTTATTGTTACTTTCAAAGCTTTTGCAGTAGGAGAAAACTTCTAAAACGGATTGTATGAAAAATGCTTGAGCTTACACTGTTTCCTTTAAGGAAATGACCTCTTTTCATCATTATCATTATGGTATGAAGGATTAGGCATAGTTTTAGAACCTGATTCACTCAACTACGTTTTGACCCTTATTGTTACTTTTAAAGCTTTTGCAGAAGGGGAAAACAGCTAAAACGCACTGTATGAAGAGTGCTTGAGCTTACAATGTTTCCTTTAAGGAAATGACCTCTTTTCATCATTATCATCATGGTATGAAGGATTAGGCATAGTTTTAGAACCTGATTCACTCAACTATGTTTTGACCCTTATTGTTACTTTTAAAGCTTTTGCAGAAGCAGAAAACAGCTAAAATGCACTGTATGAAGAATGCTTGAGCTTACACTGTTTCTTTTAAGCAAATGACCTCTTTTCATCATTATCATCATGGTATGAAGGATTAGGCATAGTTTTAGAACCTGATTCACTCAACTACGTTTTGACCCTTATTGTTACTTTCAAAGCTTTTGCAGTAGGAGAAAACTTCTAAAACGGATTGTATGAAAAATGCTTGAGCTTACACTGTTTCCTTTAAGGAAATGACCTCTTTTCATCATTATCATTATGGTATGAAGGATTAGGCATAGTTTTAGAACCTGATTCACTCAACTACGTTTTGACCCTTATTGTTACTTTTAAAGCTTTTGCAGAAGGGGAAAACAGCTAAAACGCACTGTATGAAGAATGCTTGAGCTTACACTGTTTTTTAAGCAAATGACCTCTTTTCATCATTATCATCATGGTATGAAGGATTAGGCATAGTTTTAGAACCTGATTCACTCAACTACGTTTTGACCCTTATTGTTACTTTCAAAGCTTTTAAAGACGGAGAAAACAGCTAAAACGGACTGTATGATGAAATGCTTGAGCTTACACTGTTTTCTTTAAGGAAATAACCTGTTTTCATAATTATCATCATGGTATGAATGATTAGGCATAGTTTTAGAACCTGATTCACTCAACTACGTTTTGACCCTTATTGTTACTTTTAAAGCTTTTGCAGAAGGGGAAAACAGCTAAAACGCACTGTATGAAGAGTGCTTGAGCTTACAATGTTTCCTTTAAGGAAATGACCTCTTTTCATCATTATCATCATGGTATGAAGGATTAGGCATAGTTTTAGAACCTGATTCACTCAACTACGTTTTGACCCTTATTGTTACTTTCAAAGCTTTTAAAGACGGAGAAAACAGCTAAAACGCACTGTATGAAGAATGCTTGAGCTTACACTGTTTCTTTTAAGCAAATTACCTCTTTTCATCATTATCATCATGGTATGAAGGATTAGGCATAGTTTTAGAACCTGATTCACTCAACTACGTTTTGACCCTTATTGTTACTTTCAAAGCTTTTAAAGACGGAGAAAACAGCTAAAACGGACTGTATGATGAAATGCTTGAGCTTACACTGTTTTCTTTAAGGAAATAACCTGTTTTCATCATTATCATCATGGTATGAATGATTAGGCATAGTTTTAGAACCTGATTCACTCAACTACGTTTTGACCCTTATTGTTACTTTCAAAGCTTTTGCAGTAGGAGAAAACTTCTAAAACGGATTGTATGAAGAATGCTTGAGCTTACACTGTTTCTTTTAAGCAAATGACCTCTTTTCATCATTATCATCATGGTATGAAGGATTAGGCATAGTTTTAGAACCTGATTCACTCAACTACGTTTTGACCCTTATTGTTACTTTCAAAGCTTTTAAAGACGGAGAAAACAGCTAAAACGGACTGTATGATGAAATGCTTGAGCTTACACTGTTTTCTTTAAGGAAATAACCTGTTTTCATCATTATCATCATGGTATGAAGGATTAGGCATAGTTTTAGAACCTGATTCACTCAACTACGTTTTGACCCTTATTGTTACTTTCAAAGCTTTTGCAGTAGGAGAAAACTTCTAAAACGGATTGTATGAAGAATGCTTGAGCTTACACTGTTTTCTTTAAGGAAATGACCTCTTTTCATCATTATCATCATGGTATGAAGGATTAGGCATAGTTTTAGAACCTGATTCACTCAACTACGTTTTGACCCTTATTGTTACTTTCAAAGCTTTTGCAGTAGGAGAAAACTTCTAAAACGGATTGTATGAAGAATGCTTGAGCTTACACTGTTTCCTTTAAGGAAATGACCTCTTTTCATCATTATCATCATGGTATGAAGGATTAGGCATAGTTTTAGAACCTGATTCACTCAACTACGTTTTGACCCTTATTGTTACTTTCAAAGCTTTTAAAGACGGAGAAAACAGCTAAAACGGACTGTATGATGAAATGCTTGAGCTTACACTGTTTTCTTTAAGGAAATAACCTGTTTTCATAATTATCATCATGGTATGAATGATTAGGCATAGTTTTAGAACCTGATTCACTCAACTACGTTTTGACCCTTATTGTTACTTTCAAAGCTTTTGCAGTAGGAGAAAACTTCTAAAACGGATTGTATGAAGAATGCTTGAGCTTACACTGTTTCTTTTAAGCAAATGACCTCTTTTCATCATTATCATCATGGTATGAAGGATTAGGCATAGTTTTAGAACCTGATTCACTCAACTACGTTTTGACCCTTATTGTTACTTTCAAAGCTTTTAAAGACGGAGAAAACAGCTAAAACGGACTGTATGATGAAATGCTTGAGCTTACACTGTTTTCTTTAAGGAAATAACCTGTTTTCATCATTATCATCATGGTATGAAGGATTAGGCATAGTTTTAGAACCTGATTCACTCAACTACGTTTTGACCCTTATTGTTACTTTCAAAGCTTTTGCAGTAGGAGAAAACTTCTAAAACGGATTGTATGAAGAATGCTTGAGCTTACACTGTTTTCTTTAAGGAAATGACCTCTTTTCATCATTATCATCATGGTATGAAGGATTAGGCATAGTTTTAGAACCTGATTCACTCAACTACGTTTTGACCCTTATTGTTACTTTCAAAGCTTTTGCAGTAGGAGAAAACTTCTAAAACGGATTGTATGAAGAATGCTTGAGCTTACACTGTTTCCTTTAAGGAAATGACCTCTTTTCATCATTATCATCATGGTATGAAGGATTAGGCATAGTTTTAGAACCTGATTCACTCAACTACGTTTTGACCCTTATTGTTACTTTCAAAGCTTTTGCAGTAGGAGAAAACTTCTAAAACGGATTGTATGAAGAATGCTTGAGCTTACACTGTTTCCTTTAAGGAAATGACCTGTTTTCATCATTATCATCATGGTATGAAGGATTAGGCATAGTTTTAGAACCTGATTCACTCAACTACGTTTTGACTCTTATTGTTACTTTCAAAGCTTTTGCAGTAGGAGAAAACTTCTAAAACGGATTGTATGAAGAATGCTTGAGCTTACACTGTTTCCTTTAAGGAAATGACCTGTTTTCATCATTATCATCATGGTATGAAGGATTAGGCATAGTTTTAGAACCTGATTCACTCAACTACGTTTTGACCCTTATTGTTACTTTCAAAGCTTTTAAAGACGGAGAAAACAGCTAAAATGCACTGTATGAAGAATGCTTGAGCTTACACTGTTTCTTTTAAGCAAATGACCTCTTTTCATCATTATCATCATGGTATGAAGGATTAGGCATAGTTTTAGAACCTGATTCACTCAACTACGTTTTGACCCTTATTGTTACTTTCAAAGCTTTTAAAGACGGAGAAAACAGCTAAAACGGACTGTATGATGAAATGCTTGAGCTTACACTGTTTTCTTTAAGGAAATAACCTGTTTTCATCATTATCATCATGGTATGAATGATTAGGCATAGTTTTAGAACCTGATTCACTCAACTACGTTTTGACCCTTATTGTTACTTTCAAAGCTTTTAAAGAAGGAGAAAACAGCTAAAACGGACTGTATGATGAAATGCTTGAGCTTACACTGTTTTCTTTAAGGAAATAACCTGTTTTCATCATTATCATCATGGTATGAATGATTAGGCATAGTTTTAGAACCTGATTCACTCAACTACGTTTTGACCCTTATTGTTACTTTTAAAGCTTTTGCAGAAGGGGAAAACAGCTAAAACGCACTGTATGAAGAGTGCTTGAGCTTACACTGTTTCCTTTAAGGAAATGACCTCTTTTCATCATTATCATGTCACGACTACCTGGCTCGCAGTAGCAGTGACATAGGGGAGACCACACAGTTGTTTAGTTCAATCAAATTATAGTTTATTCAAAACGTCATTTCCTATGACGAAATCATAACTTTCATTAATAAAGGTGTGTAATCAGTAAATGAGAAACCAAAAGGTGTAGTGCGAATCTGCAAAGTGTAACCTAGGCGTCCTGAAAGGAAAAGCAAAAAGTGCTGCTGCCGTCCTGGACGACCGAGCAGCGACGCACAGCCCAGAGCCGAGTAGAGTCGAGTCGGGAGGGGTCCAGAGAGAGAGCGAGCGGCATTGGCAGGCGATCCTCTTAAACAGTCCCGCCCATCAGCTGCTGTCAGATGGGCCAGGATTCCACAGCTCCCCCTTCAGATTGGGAGGGGAGAGACGGCCCAACCATATTCTCTACATGAAGGGAGTGAGCACACCCAGCACGGCATAGCCGGGCGTGACATCACTCCCCCCACAAAACAGAGACCCATATGGGACTCTGTAGAACTACATTCTACTCATTACCCCCTAGTCAATACTGAGAACTAAACCTAAACCCAAAAACTATAAGTGACTACACCCCCTTACCCGTTTAACTTCTTACCCAGAGATCCTAAGGTTAGACTAAACCAAACTCTTTATTATCTCTTAATACAACAGCCACAACTATAAATTTCCAAAATCATTCCCCCCCTCTCAGCCCACCCACTATACCCCCCCCCCCCCCCCCACCCTTCCACCCAGCAAATCCTGGCGCCTGGATAGCAATTTAAGAATGGAAAGTTGGGAGACAGGAGAGAAAAAAAAACAGACCGGAGAGGGGATAGACACCACTTAGTCATAAAGAGCCCGCGACAAGGCATCAGCCATGACGTTCTCGGATCCCTTGATGTGCCTAACAGACAAGTTATACGGCTGTAGAAAAAGAGCCCAGCGCATGAGGCGCTGGTTAGTGTTCTGAAGAGAAGACAGGAAAGTAAGAGGATTGTGATCAGAAAAGACCACCACAGGGTGTAGCCCACCACCAACATAAACATCAAAATGTTGGAGTGCCCAAATGAGGGCCAGGGCCTCCTTTTCGATAGTAGAATAGTTCAATTGGTGACAATTAAATTTCCGAGAAAAATAGGAAACTGGTCTATCTATTCCATTGTCATCCTTTTGAAGGAGGACGGCACCTGCCCCTACCTGGCTGGCATCTACTTGAAGCTGGAAGGGCTCCTCCAGCCTAGGAGCAGCCAGGACAGGTGCAGAACTCAGGAGAGACTTGGCGTTCTCGAATGCTATTGTTAAATTGTCACGACTACCTGGCTCGCAGTAGCAGTGACATAGGGGAGACCACACAGTTGTTTAGTTCAATCAAATTATAGTTTATTCAAAACGTCATTTCCTATGACGAAATCATAACTTTCATTAATAAAGGTGTGTAATCAGTAAATGAGAAACCAAAAGGTGTAGTGCGAATCTGCAAAGTGTAACCTAGGCGTCCTGAAAGGAAAAGCAAAGAAGAGCAAAAAGTGCTGCTGCCGTCCTGGACGACCGAGCAGCGACGCACAGCCCAGAGCCGAGTAGAGTCGAGTCGGGAGGGGTCCAGAGAGAGAGCGAGCGGCATTGGCAGGCGATCCTCTTAAACAGTCCCGCCCATCAGCTGCTGTCAGATGGGCCAGGATTCCACAGCTCCCCCTTCAGATTGGGAGGGGAGAGACGGCCCAACCATATTCTCTACATGAAGGGAGTGAGCACACCCAGCACGGCATAGCCGGGCGTGACATCACTCCCCCCACAAAACAGAGACCCATATGGGACTCTGTAGAACTACATTCTACTCATTACCCCCTAGTCAATACTGAGAACTAAACCTAAACCCAAAAACTATAAGTGACTACACCCCCTTACCCGTTTAACTACTTACCCAGAGATCTTAAGGTTAGACTAAACCAAACTCTTTATTATCTCTTAATACAACAGCCACAACTATAAATTTCCAAAATCATTCCCCCCCTCTCAGCCCACCCACTATACCCCCCCCCCCCCCCCCCCACCCTTCCACCCAGCAAATCCTGGCGCCTGGATAGCAATTTAAGAATGGAAAGTTGGGAGACAGGAGAGAAAAAAAAACAGACCGGAGAGGGGATAGACACCACTTAGTCATAAAGAGCCCGCGACAAGGCATCAGCCATGACGTTCTCGGATCCCTTGATGTGCCTAACAGACAAGTTATACGGCTGTAGAAAAAGAGCCCAGCGCATGAGGCGCTGGTTAGTGTTCTGAAGAGAAGACAGGAAAGTAAGAGGATTGTGATCAGAAAAGACCACCACAGGGTGTAGCCCACCACCAACATAAACATCAAAATGTTGGAGTGCCCAAATGAGGGCCAGGGCCTCCTTTTCGATAGTAGAATAGTTCAATTGGTGACAATTAAATTTCCGAGAAAAATAGGAAACTGGTCTATCTATTCCATTGTCATCCTTTTGAAGGAGGACGGCACCTGCCCCTACCTGGCTGGCATCTACTTGAAGCTGGAAGGGCTCCTCCAGCCTAGGAGCAGCCAGGACAGGTGCAGAACTCAGGAGAGACTTGGCGTTTTCGAATGCACGTTGGCACTCATTAGTCCAATCAAATTTAACTGAACCCTTCAGTAGGTTAGTTAGTGGGGCAACAACAGATGAAACATTACAGCAAAAACTCCTGTAATACCCTATCATCCCTAGAAAGCGCATTAATTCTTTCTTAGTGACAGGCCGTGAAAATTTGTCAATGGCCAGGACCTTTGCTCTCACTGGCCGAACGTTCCCCTGTCCCACCACCTTCCCCAGATACACCACTGTAGCTTGGGCGAACTCGCACTTTGCTAAGTTCACAGTGAGGTTTGCAGCCGCCAAACGCTCAAATAATGAACGTATGCGGGCAAGGTGGACTGTCCAGGTGTCCGAATAACAGACAACATCATCAATATACACCGCACATCCCTCCAGTCCCCCAACGACTCGATTCATGAGCCGCTGGAAACTGGAGGGGGCGTTGCGCAATCCAAAAGCCATTCTCGTATAAGAATAGAGTCCCGACGACGTGATAAAGGCCGAGATCTCTTGTGCCCTGGGAGTAAGTGGAACCTGGTAATACCCTTTTAGCAAGTCAAACTTGCTCACATAACGTGCTGCACCGACTTGGTCAACACAATCTTCAATTCTAGGCAGTGGGTAAGAGTCTGGTTTTGTCACGCCATTTACTTTTCTGTAGTCCGTGCAAAACCTGTATGTATGATCCGGTTTTTTGACTAATAAGCAGGGCGAAGCCCAGCTCGAGTAGGACTGTACCGCAAGGCCATTCTCAAGAAGATATTGGATACTATCATCCAGACTCTTACGCTTATCAGGACCAGTTCGGTAAAACCTCTGACGGATTGGCTTAGCATCACCCACGTCTATGTCATGCTCAATTAAAGTTGTGCAGGTGGGAGTATCTGCAAACAGACAAGAAAATTCAAAGATTAGCGCTTTCAATTCTGCTTGCTGCTGCAAATCCAAATGGTCCAAACTTCCCTCCAATTTGGCCAACGTCTCTGAATTATTGAGACGAGCATGCAACATAGAATAGTCAGGGCCCTGTACATCATCCTCCAACTCTGCATCGGCTACAGACGTGCTTGACACAACTAACACAGGTGATTTTCTCTTACCACTAGGAGACTGTGCCGATGCATAGTATGGCTTAAGTAAATTGATATGACATAACTGTGTTGCCCGCCTACGGTCAGGCGTAGCAACCACATAATTAGTCTCTGACACTTTTCGAACCACACTGTAAGGCCCTGAATACTTTGCACCAAAAGGAGACCCAGGTATAGGCAACAATGCCACCACCTGATCCCCTGGGCTAAAGACACGAGCTTCTGTTTTACAGTCATAATTTCTCTTCATTTTTATTTGAGCGACAGTCAAATTTTCGGTTGCCATTTTACATGCTAACAGCAACCTGCGTCGGAAACCATACACATAACTAGACAAACTCTTAGGTGGTTCAAATGACTCCATATCACTTGACCACACAGACAATGGGGTACGAACCTTGTGACCAAATACTAGTTCGTTGGGACTAAAACCTGTGCTTTCTTGCACCACTGCTCTAGCCGCCAACATTAGCCATGGTAGACCCTCCTCCCAGTCGCGTTTCATCTCTATGCAGTAAGCCCGTAATAGAGACTTAAGGGTGGCGTGGAACCTCTCCAACACTCCTTGACTTTGTGCGTGGTATGCACTGCTCAAGTTATGCTGGATATGCAGCTGTTTTAAGGCTGCTGCAAATGTTTTCGATGTAAAATTTGAACCCCGATCGCTTTGGATCACTCTGGGAAGACCAAATATTGAAACAAATTGCGACAATGCTTTCACCACAGCCCTTGTAGTAATGCTCCTCAAAGCATAAGCAGCAGGATATCGTGTCGCCTGGCACATGATGGTAAACAGATAAACACATCCTGATTTTGACTGGGGTAAAGGGCCCACACAGTCAATGATCAAATGTTCAAAAGGCTTACCAACAGACACAATGGGTTGTAAAGGCGCAGGCTTAATGACAGAATTTTGCTTACCCGCCATTTGACAGACATGACACGTTCGTATAAACCGTGCAACGTCCCTCTTTATCCGTGGCCAATAACAATGTTTCAACAACTGCTGGTATGTTTTCTTCACACCAAAATGACCTGCTGTTTCCCCATGCGCTGTTTTTAGTGCCACTTCCCGAAACTTCTCAGGCATCACCACCTGCAAAATCTGATCTCCCCCATCAATACCTGGAGTAGGTGACCACCTTCTTAGCAACAATCCATCCTTCACAAAATAACAGCGATCTAACTTGTCATCTGACGTCAACTCAAAATATTTCACTAAGCTCTGATCACTCTTTTGAGCCTCAGCAATGTCCCATCGAGACAACGGTACTGGTAACTGTGGGATAAACACATGAGCAGACATGTGCTTCGATACCTCAGACGAGTTGGCATTCTGCTTATTTGCCATAGCGCGCGTCACAGCGCATGCCGTAAAAACCTCTGGAAAGTCTCTTTGACTCTTATCGGACTCATCCACTGACGAAGGCCCGGTCTTAACCACCGGAGATGGTGAAACCTGATCAGGAAAAACACAGTCATGAGCAAAATTATTACCCACAATCAGATCAATTCCCTCAATAGGTAAAGAAGGACGAACAGCAATAGTTACTTCCCCGCTCACAAAACCCGAAAATAACTGAATTTTGTGCAGTGGTACTGGAAACGACTGGAGACCAATTCCCCGTATTAATACACAGTTTCCTGTATCAGACTGAGACGAGAAAGGCAAGACAGATTTACAGATGAAACTTTCTGATGCACCCGTATCACGCAGAATTTTCACTGGAACGCGATGCGAGTCTCCAACCAATGCCACAAATCCCTCTGTGACAAATGGTGCATAATCTGTTATACAAGATGCAGGAAATTCAAGCTCATCACCTTGTACATTGCTCAACCCTTTTTCAATCGATACTGTACATTGTGCACGATCCAATGTCTTTGCTGGGACTTTCTTAGTTTTCCTCTCTGAGCGTATCGCCGGAACAGAAGAAGCGCAAAGGCCAACTTTTCCTCCTTCAACCTTCCCCCTGTTACGCTCCAACAACGCCGGACAATTTTTTTTCCAATGATTTTTCCCAAAACAATAATTACAGTCTGTTTTAAGATCGAAATCTGATGGTTTACCACGTGCCAGTGAAGTGGAAAACACGGATGCGTCCGTATTAACCCGACTATAGCGACGTTCTTTGTAGTTCGTGTTTGGACGCAAACTAAAATCACGAACTGGAGTTTTGTGAATGAGAGAAAAATTATCGGCAAGAACCGCGGCTTCGGTTGCTGTTTTCACTTTATGTTCGCTAATATAAGTGGCTATTCGATCAGGCACAGTGTTCTTTAGTTGTTCTAAAATCATAAGATCACACAACTCCTCAAACGAGTCCACCTGTTCAGCTGTAAGCCAACGTTGATAAAAACTGGTCAATTCCCTCGCCCATTCAGCGTAAGTTTGCTTGTCCGATTTTTTCCATGATCGAAAGCGCTGTCTATAAGCCTCAGGGATTAACTCATAGCATTTTAAGACTGCTGCCTTAACGCACTGATAGACCCCCTTTTCAGAAGACGGTAAAGCCACAAATGCCTTCTGAGCACGGCCAACTAAAGTGGTTTGTAACAGTACAATTTTATCCTCGTCACTCCAATTTTGCTCAGTAGCAATATTCTCAAATAACGAAAAAAACACATCTGGATCCTGCTCATTAAATTTAGGCAAGAACTTGATCATAGCGCCCAAACCTGACTGCTGCGGTTTCCCAAGTTTGCCTTCAGCTGCTAGTTGCAGCCTAGTACGCTCAATTTCACGTTCATGCTCTAAATTTTTAAGCTTTCCCCATCCCAACTCACGATCTTTGTCTTTCTGTGCAGCTTCTATTCTTATACAGTCCAATTCGTTATCAAGCTTTCTTTGAGCTAATTCATTGTCAAATTTTTTCCTTTCAAATTCTCGCTCCAATTTCAACGTCTCTCGTTTTTCTTGCAATTCGTGTTTCAGATTTAACAATTTTACTTGCTGTTCAAATGTTAATACGCTGGATTTTTTCAAAGTAAGCTCACTGTCTGAACCCAGCTCACTGTCTGAATCCGATGCTTCCTGACCACCGCGCTCTGGCCCTTTCACGTCCGGTAGCACGTTCTTATTTACCAAACTCACACGAACCAGGTCAAGCAGCTCCTGCTTCTTAGCTCCCTTCGGTAGTGTTACATCAATCTCATAATGCTTAGCCACACTATTCAACTGTTTAATGTTCAACGCCGCAAGCAAAGCCACTGAAGGAGCAGCCAAAAACGTATCAAGTGCACTCATTATTTCAACTTAAATGATAAGTCACCCATCAACCATCCAACCAGGCTATGGTCTATATACATTAACTCTACTAGCCACACATCTAGCCAAACAAACAAAAACTCCGACGTTCTTCGGGTTACCAAACAACCACACGGACTAAATCGAGCGAAACGGAAAGCTCATGTTACAGGACAACACCGGAGTTTCCCCCTAAACATTTACCCCCTACCTATTCCCCTATCTTCACACTAAGTCCAAGAACAAGGCTAATTTACTCACCAATACCGATGGAATCGTACTGTCCCGACAAAAAAGTCAATTCAGCCGGTGCTCCACGGCGGTGCCCTCGTCCGGACTTCAGTGACCCGCAACCTAAACCCACAACGCCGAAGCGCACTAAATGGGGATAAAACAGGCTCCGTTTAGTGCCACCCTGCAACACAAGTCTCCTTACAAACACACTTCGCCCTTCAAACTCCGTAAACAATATGTGGTTACATCTTTCTAATCTGCATAAATCCTCCCAACTTTTGCCATTATCAAACAAGTAATTTTAGCGATCACGGTACTAAAATAACTTTCAACTCGTGAACTAAACAATCGACGCGGAACTCCCCATAACCAAACAACGCATGTCAGCTGATTATACTACTACTACTATCAGCTGATCGACAGTACGTTTTATTCATCAAAATGTGAACCAATGACGTAACTCTACCCACGCAACTAAGCCTACACAGAACTGCGAATTATAGTAGGTTCGTCTACCACTCAGGACTTAAACGGTTCGGACGAGCCCCCATATGTCACGACTACCTGGCTCGCAGTAGCAGTGACATAGGGGAGACCACACAGTTGTTTAGTTCAATCAAATTATAGTTTATTCAAAACGTCATTTCCTATGACGAAATCATAACTTTCATTAATAAAGGTGTGTAATCAGTAAATGAGAAACCAAAAGGTGTAGTGCGAATCTGCAAAGTGTAACCTAGGCGTCCTGAAAGGAAAAGCAAAAAGTGCTGCTGCCGTCCTGGACGACCGAGCAGCGACGCACAGCCCAGAGCCGAGTAGAGTCGAGTCGGGAGGGGTCCAGAGAGAGAGCGAGCGGCATTGGCAGGCGATCCTCTTAAACAGTCCCGCCCATCAGCTGCTGTCAGATGGGCCAGGATTCCACAGCTCCCCCTTCAGATTGGGAGGGGAGAGACGGCCCAACCATATTCTCTACATGAAGGGAGTGAGCACACCCAGCACGGCATAGCCGGGCGTGACAATCATCATGGTATGAAGGATTAGGCATAGTTTTAGAAACTGATTCACTCAACTATGTTTTGACCCTTATTGTTACTTTTAAAGCTTTTGCAGAAGGAGAAAACAGCTAAAATGCACTGTATGAAGAATGCTTGAGCTTACACTGTTTCTTTTAAGCAAATGACCTCTTTTCATCATTATCATCATGGTATGAAGGATTAGGCATAGTTTTAGAACCTGATTCACTCAACTACGTTTTGACCCTTATTGTTACTTTCAAAGCTTTTAAAGACGGAGAAAACAGCTAAAACGGACTGTATGATGAAATGCTTGAGCTTACACTGTTTTCTTTAAGGAAATAACCTGTTTTCATCATTATCATCATGGTATGAATGATTAGGCATAGTTTTAGAACCTGATTCACTCAACTACGTTTTGACCCTTATTGTTACTTTCAAAGCTTTTAAAGACGGAGAAAACAGCTAAAACGGACTGTATGATGAAATGCTTGAGCTTACACTGTTTTCTTTAAGGAAATAACCTGTTTTCATCATTATCATCATGGTATGAATGATTAGGCATAGTTTTAGAACCTGATTCACTCAACTACGTTTTGACCCTTATTGTTACTTTCAAAGCTTTTAAAGACGGAGAAAACAGCTAAAACGCACTGTATGAAGAATGCTTGAGCTTACACTGTTTCTTTTAAGCAAATGACCTCTTTTCATCATTATCATCATGGTATGAAGGATTAGGCATAGTTTTAGAACCTGATTCACTCAACTACGTTTTGACCCTTATTGTTACTTTCAAAGCTTTTAAAGACGGAGAAAACAGCTAAAACGGACTGTATGATGAAATGCTTGAGCTTACACTGTTTTCTTTAAGGAAATAACCTGTTTTCATCATTATCATCATGGTATGAATGATTAGGCATAGTTTTAGAACCTGATTCACTCAACTACGTTTTGACCCTTATTGTTACTTTCAAAGCTTTTAAAGACGGAGAAAACAGCTAAAACGCACTGTATGAAGAATGCTTGAGCTTACACTGTTTCTTTTAAGCAAATGACCTCTTTTCATCATTATCATCATGGTATGAAGGATTAGGCATAGTTTTAGAACCTGATTCACTCAACTACGTTTTGACCCTTATTGTTACTTTCAAAGCTTTTAAAGACGGAGAAAACAGCTAAAACGGACTGTATGATGAAATGCTTGAGCTTACACTGTTTCCTTTAAGGAAATAACCTGTTTTCATCATTATCATCATGGTATGAATGATTAGGCATAGTTTTAGAACCTGATTCACTCAACTACGTTTTGACCCTTATTGTTACTTTTAAAGCTTTTGCAGAAGGGGAAAACAGCTAAAACGCACTGTATGAAGAGTGCTTGAGCTTACAATGTTTCCTTTAAGGAAATGACCTCTTTTCATCATTATCATCATGGTATGAAGGATTAGGCATAGTTTTAGAACCTGATTCACTCAACTACGTTTTGACCCTTATTGTTACTTTCAAAGCTTTTAAAGACGGAGAAAACAGCTAAAACGCACTGTATGAAGAATGCTTGAGCTTACACTGTTTCTTTTAAGCAAATTACCTCTTTTCATCATTATCATCATGGTATGAAGGATTAGGCATAGTTTTAGAACCTGATTCACTCAACTACGTTTTGACCCTTATTGTTACTTTCAAAGCTTTTAAAGACGGAGAAAACAGCTAAAACGGACTGTATGATGAAATGCTTGAGCTTACACTGTTTTCTTTAAGGAAATAACCTGTTTTCATCATTATCATCATGGTATGAATGATTAGGCATAGTTTTAGAACCTGATTCACTCAACTACGTTTTGACCCTTATTGTTACTTTCAAAGCTTTTGCAGTAGGAGAAAACTTCTAAAACGGATTGTATGAAGAATGCTTGAGCTTACACTGTTTCTTTTAAGCAAATGACCTCTTTTCATCATTATCATCATGGTATGAAGGATTAGGCATAGTTTTAGAACCTGATTCACTCAACTACGTTTTGACCCTTATTGTTACTTTCAAAGCTTTTAAAGACGGAGAAAACAGCTAAAACGGACTGTATGATGAAATGCTTGAGCTTACACTGTTTTCTTTAAGGAAATAACCTGTTTTCATCATTATCATCATGGTATGAAGGATTAGGCATAGTTTTAGAACCTGATTCACTCAACTACGTTTTGACCCTTATTGTTACTTTCAAAGCTTTTGCAGTAGGAGAAAACTTCTAAAACGGATTGTATGAAGAATGCTTGAGCTTACACTGTTTTCTTTAAGGAAATGACCTCTTTTCATCATTATCATCATGGTATGAAGGATTAGGCATAGTTTTAGAACCTGATTCACTCAACTACGTTTTGACCCTTATTGTTACTTTCAAAGCTTTTGCAGTAGGAGAAAACTTCTAAAACGGATTGTATGAAGAATGCTTGAGCTTACACTGTTTTCTTTAAGGAAATGACCTCTTTTCATCATTATCATCATGGTATGAAGGATTAGGCATAGTTTTAGAACCTGATTCACTCAACTACGTTTTGACCCTTATTGTTACTTTCAAAGCTTTTGCAGTAGGAGAAAACTTCTAAAACGGATTGTATGAAGAATGCTTGAGCTTACACTGTTTCCTTTAAGGAAATGACCTCTTTTCATCATTATCATCATGGTATGAAGGATTAGGCATAGTTTTAGAACCTGATTCACTCAACTACGTTTTGACCCTTATTGTTACTTTCAAAGCTTTTGCAGTAGGAGAAAACTTCTAAAACGGATTGTATGAAGAATGCTTGAGCTTACACTGTTTCCTTTAAGGAAATGACCTGTTTTCATCATTATCATCATGGTATGAAGGATTAGGCATAGTTTTAGAACCTGATTCACTCAACTACGTTTTGACTCTTATTGTTACTTTCAAAGCTTTTGCAGTAGGAGAAAACTTCTAAAACGGATTGTATGAAGAATGCTTGAGCTTACACTGTTTCCTTTAAGGAAATGACCTGTTTTCATCATTATCATCATGGTATGAAGGATTAGGCATAGTTTTAGAACCTGATTCACTCAACTACGTTTTGACCCTTATTGTTACTTTCAAAGCTTTTAAAGACGGAGAAAACAGCTAAAATGCACTGTATGAAGAATGCTTGAGCTTACACTGTTTCTTTTAAGCAAATGACCTGTTTTCATCATTATCATCATGGTATGAAGGATTAGGCATAGTTTTGGAACCTGATTCACTCAACTACGTTTTGACCCTTATTGTTACTTTCAAAGCTTTTAAAGACGGAGAAAACAGCTAAAACGCACTGTATGAAGAATGCTTGAGCTTACACTGTTTCTTTTAAGCAAATGACCTGTTTTCATCATTATCATCATGGTATGAAGGATTAGGCATAGTTTTAGAACCTGATTCACTCAACTACGTTTTGACCCTTATTGTTACTTTCAAAGCTTTTAAAGACGGAGAAAACAGCTAAAACCCACTGTATGAAGAATGCTTGAGCTTACACTGTTTCTTTTAAGCAAATGACCTCTTTTCATCATTATCATCATGGTATGAAGGATTAGGCATAGTTTCAGAACCTGATTCACTCAACTACGTTTTGACCCTTATTGTTACTTTCAAAGCTTTTAAAGAAGGAGAAAACAGCTAAAACGGACTGTATGATGAAATGCTTGAGCTTACACTGTTTTCTTTAAGGAAATAACCTGTTTTCATCATTATCATCATGGTATGAATGATTAGGCATAGTTTTAGAACCTGATTCACTCAACTACGTTTTGACCCTTATTGTTACTTTCAAAGCTTTTGCAGTAGGAGAAAACTTCTAAAACGGATTGTATGAAGAATGCTTGAGCTTACACTGTTTCTTTTAAGCAAATGACCTCTTTTCATCATTATCATCATGGTATGAAGGATTAGGCATAGTTTTAGAACCTGATTCACTCAACTACGTTTTGACCCTTATTGTTACTTTCAAAGCTTTTAAAGACGGAGAAAACAGCTAAAACGGACTGTATGATGAAATGCTTGAGCTTACACTGTTTTCTTTAAGGAAATAACCTGTTTTCATCATTATCATCATGGTATGAAGGATTAGGCATAGTTTTAGAACCTGATTCACTCAACTACGTTTTGACCCTTATTGTTACTTTCAAAGCTTTTGCAGTAGGAGAAAACTTCTAAAACGGATTGTATGAAGAATGCTTGAGCTTACACTGTTTTCTTTAAGGAAATGACCTCTTTTCATCATTATCATCATGGTATGAAGGATTAGGCATAGTTTTAGAACCTGATTCACTCAACTACGTTTTGACCCTTATTGTTACTTTCAAAGCTTTTGCAGTAGGAGAAAACTTCTAAAACGGATTGTATGAAGAATGCTTGAGCTTACACTGTTTTCTTTAAGGAAATGACCTCTTTTCATCATTATCATCATGGTATGAAGGATTAGGCATAGTTTTAGAACCTGATTCACTCAACTACGTTTTGACCCTTATTGTTACTTTCAAAGCTTTTGCAGTAGGAGAAAACTTCTAAAACGGATTGTATGAAGAATGCTTGAGCTTACACTGTTTCCTTTAAGGAAATGACCTCTTTTCATCATTATCATCATGGTATGAAGGATTAGGCATAGTTTTAGAACCTGATTCACTCAACTACGTTTTGACCCTTATTGTTACTTTCAAAGCTTTTGCAGTAGGAGAAAACTTCTAAAACGGATTGTATGAAGAATGCTTGAGCTTACACTGTTTCCTTTAAGGAAATGACCTGTTTTCATCATTATCATCATGGTATGAAGGATTAGGCATAGTTTTAGAACCTGATTCACTCAACTACGTTTTGACTCTTATTGTTACTTTCAAAGCTTTTGCAGTAGGAGAAAACTTCTAAAACGGATTGTATGAAGAATGCTTGAGCTTACACTGTTTCCTTTAAGGAAATGACCTGTTTTCATCATTATCATCATGGTATGAAGGATTAGGCATAGTTTTAGAACCTGATTCACTCAACTACGTTTTGACCCTTATTGTTACTTTCAAAGCTTTTAAAGACGGAGAAAACAGCTAAAATGCACTGTATGAAGAATGCTTGAGCTTACACTGTTTCTTTTAAGCAAATGACCTGTTTTCATCATTATCATCATGGTATGAAGGATTAGGCATAGTTTTGGAACCTGATTCACTCAACTACGTTTTGACCCTTATTGTTACTTTTAAAGCTTTTGCAGAAGGGGAAAACAGCTAAAACGCACTGTATGAAGAGTGCTTGAGCTTACACTGTTTCCTTTAAGGAAATGACCTCTTTTCATCATTATCATCATGGTATGAAGGATTAGGCATAGTTTTAGAAACTGATTCACTCAACTATGTTTTGACCCTTATTGTTACTTTTAAAGCTTTTGCAGAAGGAGAAAACAGCTAAAATGCACTGTATGAAGAATGCTTGAGCTTACACTGTTTCTTTTAAGCAAATGACCTCTTTTCATCATTATCATCATGGTATGAAGGATTAGGCATAGTTTTAGAACCTGATTCACTCAACTACGTTTTGACCCTTATTGTTACTTTCAAAGCTTTTAAAGACGGAGAAAACAGCTAAAACGGACTGTATGATGAAATGCTTGAGCTTACACTGTTTTCTTTAAGGAAATAACCTGTTTTCATCATTATCATCATGGTATGAATGATTAGGCATAGTTTTAGAACCTGATTCACTCAACTACGTTTTGACCCTTATTGTTACTTTCAAAGCTTTTAAAGACGGAGAAAACAGCTAAAACGGACTGTATGATGAAATGCTTGAGCTTACACTGTTTTCTTTAAGGAAATAACCTGTTTTCATCATTATCATCATGGTATGAATGATTAGGCATAGTTTTAGAACCTGATTCACTCAACTACGTTTTGACCCTTATTGTTACTTTCAAAGCTTTTAAAGACGGAGAAAACAGCTAAAACGCACTGTATGAAGAATGCTTGAGCTTACACTGTTTCTTTTAAGCAAATGACCTCTTTTCATCATTATCATCATGGTATGAAGGATTAGGCATAGTTTTAGAACCTGATTCACTCAACTACGTTTTGACCCTTATTGTTACTTTTAAAGCTTTTGCAGAAGGAGAAAACAGCTAAAATGCACTGTATGAAGAATGCTTGAGCTTACACTGTTTCTTTTAAGCAAATGACCTCTTTTCATCATTATCATCATGGTATGAAGGATTAGGCATAGTTTTAGAACCTGATTCACTCAACTACGTTTTGACCCTTATTGTTACTTTCAAAGCTTTTGCAGTAGGAGAAAACTTCTAAAACGGATTGTATGAAGAATGCTTGAGCTTACACTGTTTCTTTTAAGCAAATGACCTGTTTTCATCATTATCATCATGGTATGAAGGATTAGGCATAGTTTTAGAACCTGATTGACTCAACTACGTTTTGACCCTTATTGTTACTTTCGAAGCTTTTAAAGACGGAGAAAACAGCTAAAACGCACTGTATGAAGAATGCTTGAGCTTACACTGTTTCTTTTAAGCAAATGACCTGTTTTCATCATTATCATCATGGTATGAAGGATTAGGCATAGTTTTGGAACCTGATTCACTCAACTACGTTTTGACCCTTATTGTTACTTTCAAAGCTTTTAAAGACGGAGAAAACAGCTAAAACGCACTGTATGAAGAATGCTTGAGCTTACACTGTTTCTTTTAAGCAAATGACCTGTTTTCATCATTATCATCATGGTATGAAGGATTAGGCATAGTTTTAGAACCTGATTCACTCAACTACGTTTTGACCCTTATTGTTACTTTCAAAGCTTTTAAAGACGGAGAAAACAGCTAAAACCCACTGTATGAAGAATGCTTGAGCTTACACTGTTTCTTTTAAGCAAATGACCTCTTTTCATCATTATCATCATGGTATGAAGGATTAGGCATAGTTTTAGAACCTGATTCACTCAACTACGTTTTGACCCTTATTGTTACTTTTAAAGCTTTTGCAGAAGGAGAAAACAGCTAAAATGCACTGTATGAAGAATGCTTGAGCTTACACTGTTTCTTTTAAGCAAATGACCTCTTTTCATCATTATCATCATGGTATGAAGGATTAGGCATAGTTTTAGAACCTGATTCACTCAACTACGTTTTGACCCTTATTGTTACTTTTAAAGCTTTTGCAGAAGGAGAAAACAGCTAAAATGCACTGTATGAAGAATGCTTGAGCTTACACTGTTTCTTTTAAGCAAATGACCTCTTTTCATCATTATCATCATGGTATGAAGGATTAGGCATAGTTTTAGAACCTGATTCACTCAACTACGTTTTGACCCTTATTGTTACTTTCAAAGCTTTTGCAGTAGGAGAAAACTTCTAAAACGGATTGTATGAAGAATGCTTGAGCTTACACTGTTTCCTTTAAGGAAATGACCTCTTTTCATCATTATCATCATGGTATGAAGGATTAGGCATAGTTTTAGAACCTGATTCACTCAACTACGTTTTGACCCTTATTGTTACTTTCAAAGCTTTTGCAGTAGGAGAAAACTTCTAAAACGGATTGTATGAAGAATGCTTGAGCTTACACTGTTTCCTTTAAGGAAATGACCTGTTTTCATCATTATCATCATGGTATGAAGGATTAGGCATAGTTTTAGAACCTGATTCACTCAACTACGTTTTGACTCTTATTGTTACTTTCAAAGCTTTTGCAGTAGGAGAAAACTTCTAAAACGGATTGTATGAAGAATGCTTGAGCTTACACTGTTTCCTTTAAGGAAATGACCTGTTTTCATCATTATCATCATGGTATGAAGGATTAGGCATAGTTTTAGAACCTGATTCACTCAACTACGTTTTGACCCTTATTGTTACTTTCAAAGCTTTTAAAGACGGAGAAAACAGCTAAAATGCACTGTATGAAGAATGCTTGAGCTTACACTGTTTCTTTTAAGCAAATGACCTGTTTTCATCATTATCATCATGGTATGAAGGATTAGGCATAGTTTTGGAACCTGATTCACTCAACTACGTTTTGACCCTTATTGTTACTTTCAAAGCTTTTAAAGACGGAGAAAACAGCTAAAACGCACTGTATGAAGAATGCTTGAGCTTACACTGTTTCTTTTAAGCAAATGACCTGTTTTCATCATTATCATCATGGTATGAAGGATTAGGCATAGTTTTAGAACCTGATTCACTCAACTACGTTTTGACCCTTATTGTTACTTTCAAAGCTTTTAAAGACGGAGAAAACAGCTAAAACCCACTGTATGAAGAATGCTTGAGCTTACACTGTTTCTTTTAAGCAAATGACCTCTTTTCATCATTATCATCATGGTATGAAGGATTAGGCATAGTTTCAGAACCTGATTCACTCAACTACGTTTTGACCCTTATTGTTACTTTCAAAGCTTTTAAAGAAGGAGAAAACAGCTAAAACGGACTGTATGATGAAATGCTTGAGCTTACACTGTTTTCTTTAAGGAAATAACCTGTTTTCATCATTATCATCATGGTATGAATGATTAGGCATAGTTTTAGAACCTGATTCACTCAACTACGTTTTGACCCTTATTGTTACTTTTAAAGCTTTTGCAGAAGGGGAAAACAGCTAAAACGCACTGTATGAAGAGTGCTTGAGCTTACACTGTTTCCTTTAAGGAAATGACCTCTTTTCATCATTATCATCATGGTATGAAGGATTAGGCATAGTTTTAGAAACTGATTCACTCAACTATGTTTTGACCCTTATTGTTACTTTTAAAGCTTTTGCAGAAGGAGAAAACAGCTAAAATGCACTGTATGAAGAATGCTTGAGCTTACACTGTTTCTTTTAAGCAAATGACCTCTTTTCATCATTATCATCATGGTATGAAGGATTAGGCATAGTTTTAGAACCTGATTCACTCAACTACGTTTTGACCCTTATTGTTACTTTCAAAGCTTTTAAAGACGGAGAAAACAGCTAAAACGGACTGTATGATGAAATGCTTGAGCTTACACTGTTTTCTTTAAGGAAATAACCTGTTTTCATCATTATCATCATGGTATGAATGATTAGGCATAGTTTTAGAACCTGATTCACTCAACTACGTTTTGACCCTTATTGTTACTTTCAAAGCTTTTAAAGACGGAGAAAACAGCTAAAACGGACTGTATGATGAAATGCTTGAGCTTACACTGTTTTCTTTAAGGAAATAACCTGTTTTCATCATTATCATCATGGTATGAATGATTAGGCATAGTTTTAGAACCTGATTCACTCAACTACGTTTTGACCCTTATTGTTACTTTCAAAGCTTTTAAAGACGGAGAAAACAGCTAAAACGCACTGTATGAAGAATGCTTGAGCTTACACTGTTTCTTTTAAGCAAATGACCTCTTTTCATCATTATCATCATGGTATGAAGGATTAGGCATAGTTTTAGAACCTGATTCACTCAACTACGTTTTGACCCTTATTGTTACTTTTAAAGCTTTTGCAGAAGGAGAAAACAGCTAAAATGCACTGTATGAAGAATGCTTGAGCTTACACTGTTTCTTTTAAGCAAATGACCTCTTTTCATCATTATCATCATGGTATGAAGGATTAGGCATAGTTTTAGAACCTGATTCACTCAACTACGTTTTGACCCTTATTGTTACTTTCAAAGCTTTTGCAGTAGGAGAAAACTTCTAAAACGGATTGTATGAAGAATGCTTGAGCTTACACTGTTTCTTTTAAGCAAATGACCTGTTTTCATCATTATCATCATGGTATGAAGGATTAGGCATAGTTTTAGAACCTGATTGACTCAACTACGTTTTGACCCTTATTGTTACTTTCGAAGCTTTTAAAGACGGAGAAAACAGCTAAAACGCACTGTATGAAGAATGCTTGAGCTTACACTGTTTCTTTTAAGCAAATGACCTGTTTTCATCATTATCATCATGGTATGAAGGATTAGGCATAGTTTTGGAACCTGATTCACTCAACTACGTTTTGACCCTTATTGTTACTTTCAAAGCTTTTAAAGACGGAGAAAACAGCTAAAACGCACTGTATGAAGAATGCTTGAGCTTACACTGTTTCTTTTAAGCAAATGACCTGTTTTCATCATTATCATCATGGTATGAAGGATTAGGCATAGTTTTAGAACCTGATTCACTCAACTACGTTTTGACCCTTATTGTTACTTTCAAAGCTTTTAAAGACGGAGAAAACAGCTAAAACCCACTGTATGAAGAATGCTTGAGCTTACACTGTTTCTTTTAAGCAAATGACCTCTTTTCATCATTATCATCATGGTATGAAGGATTAGGCATAGTTTTAGAACCTGATTCACTCAACTACGTTTTGACCCTTATTGTTACTTTTAAAGCTTTTGCAGAAGGAGAAAACAGCTAAAATGCACTGTATGAAGAATGCTTGAGCTTACACTGTTTCTTTTAAGCAAATGACCTCTTTTCATCATTATCATCATGGTATGAAGGATTAGGCATAGTTTTAGAACCTGATTCACTCAACTACGTTTTGACCCTTATTGTTACTTTTAAAGCTTTTGCAGAAGGAGAAAACAGCTAAAATGCACTGTATGAAGAATGCTTGAGCTTACACTGTTTCTTTTAAGCAAATGACCTCTTTTCATCATTATCATCATGGTATGAAGGATTAGGCATAGTTTTAGAACCTGATTCACTCAACTACGTTTTGACCCTTATTGTTACTTTCAAAGCTTTTGCAGTAGGAGAAAACTTCTAAAACGGATTGTATGAAGAATGCTTGAGCTTACACTGTTTCTTTTAAGCAAATGACCTGTTTTCATCATTATCATCATGGTATGAAGGATTAGGCATAGTTTTAGAACCTGATTGACTCAACTACGTTTTGACCCTTATTGTTACTTTCGAAGCTTTTAAAGACGGAGAAAACAGCTAAAACGCACTGTATGAAGAATGCTTGAGCTTACACTGTTTCTTTTAAGCAAATGACCTGTTTTCATCATTATCATCATGGTATGAAGGATTAGGCATAGTTTTGGAACCTGATTCACTCAACTACGTTTTGACCCTTATTGTTACTTTCAAAGCTTTTAAAGACGGAGAAAACAGCTAAAACGCACTGTATGAAGAATGCTTGAGCTTACACTGTTTCTTTTAAGCAAATGACCTGTTTTCATCATTATCATCATGGTATGAAGGATTAGGCATAGTTTTAGAACCTGATTCACTCAACTACGTTTTGACCCTTATTGTTACTTTCAAAGCTTTTAAAGACGGAGAAAACAGCTAAAACCCACTGTATGAAGAATGCTTGAGCTTACACTGTTTCTTTTAAGCAAATGACCTCTTTTCATCATTATCATCATGGTATGAAGGATTAGGCATAGTTTCAGAACCTGATTCACTCAACTACGTTTTGACCCTTATTGTTACTTTTAAAGCTTTTGCAGAAGGAGAAAACAGCTAAAATGCACTGTATGAAGAATGCTTGAGCTTACACTGTTTCTTTTAAGCAAATGACCTCTTTTCATCATTATCATCATAGTATGAAGGATTAGGCATAGTTTTAGAACCTGATTCACTCAACTACGTTTTGACCCTTATTGTTACTTTCAAAGCTTTTAAAGACGGAGAAAACAGCTAAAACGCACTGTATGAAGAATGCTTGAGCTTACACTGTTTCTTTTAAGCAAATGACCTGTTTTCATCATTATCATCATGGTATGAAGGATTAGGCATAGTTTTAGAACCTGATTCACTCAACTACGTTTTGACCCTTATTGTTACTTTCAAAGCTTTTAAAGACGGAGAAAACAGCTAAAACGGACTGTATGATGAAATGCTTGAGCTTACACTGTTTTCTTTAAGGAAATGACCTCTTTTCATCATTATCATCATGGTATGAAGGATTAGGCATAGTTTTAGAACCTGATTCACTCAACTACGTTTTGACCCTTATTGTTACTTTCAAAGCTTTTGCAGTAGGAGAAAACTTCTAAAACGGATTGTATGAAGAATGCTTGAGCTTACACTGTTTCCTTTAAGGAAATGACCTCTTTTCATCATTATCATCATGGTATGAAGGATTAGGCATAGTTTTAGAACCTGATTCACTCAACTACGTTTTGACCCTTATTGTTACTTTCAAAGCTTTTAAAGACGGAGAAAACAGCTAAAACGCACTGTATGAAGAATGCTTGAGCTTACACTGTTTCTTTTAAGCTAATGACCTGTTTTCATCATTATCATCATGGTATGAAGGATTAGGCATAGTTTTAGAACCTGATTCACTCAACTACGTTTTGACCCTTATTGTTACTTTCAAAGCTTTTGCAGTAGGAGAAAACTTCTAAAACGGATTGTATGAAGAATGCTTGAGCTTACACTGTTTCCTTTAAGGAAATGACCTGTTTTCATCATTATCATCATGGTATGAAGGATTAGGCATAGTTTTAGAACCTGATTCACTCAACTACGTTTTGACTCTTATTGTTACTTTCAAAGCTTTTGCAGTAGGAGAAAACTTCTAAAACGGATTGTATGAAGAATGCTTGAGCTTACACTGTTTCCTTTAAGGAAATGACCTGTTTTCATCATTATCATCATGGTATGAAGGATTAGGCATAGTTTTAGAACCTGATTCACTCAACTACGTTTTGACCCTTATTGTTACTTTCAAAGCTTTTAAAGACGGAGAAAACAGCTAAAATGCACTGTATGAAGAATGCTTGAGCTTACACTGTTTCTTTTAAGCAAATGACCTCTTTTCATCATTATCATCATGGTATGAAGGATTAGGCATAGTTTTAGAACCTGATTCACTCAACTACGTTTTGACCCTTATTGTTACTTTTAAAGCTTTTGCAGTAGGAGAAAACTTCTAAAACGGATTGTATGAAGAATGCTTGAGCTTACACTGTTTCCTTTAAGGAAATGACCTGTTTTCATCATTATCATCATGGTATGAAGGATTAGGCATAGTTTTAGAACCTGATTCACTCAACTACGTTTTGACTCTTATTGTTACTTTCAAAGCTTTTGCAGTAGGAGAAAACTTCTAAAACGGATTGTATGAAGAATGCTTGAGCTTACACTGTTTCCTTTAAGGAAATGACCTGTTTTCATCATTATCATCATGGTATGAAGGATTAGGCATAGTTTTAGAACCTGATTCACTCAACTACGTTTTGACCCTTATTGTTACTTTCAAAGCTTTTAAAGACGGAGAAAACAGCTAAAATGCACTGTATGAAGAATGCTTGAGCTTACACTGTTTCTTTTAAGCAAATGACCTCTTTTCATCATTATCATCATGGTATGAAGGATTAGGCATAGTTTTAGAAACTGATTCACTCAACTATGTTTTGACCCTTATTGTTACTTTTAAAGCTTTTGCAGAAGGAGAAAACAGCTAAAATGCACTGTATGAAGAATGCTTGAGCTTACACTGTTTCTTTTAAGCAAATGACCTCTTTTCATCATTATCATCATGGTATGAAGGATTAGGCATAGTTTTAGAACCTGATTCACTCAACTACGTTTTGACCCTTATTGTTACTTTCAAAGCTTTTGCAGTAGGAGAAAACTTCTAAAACGGATTGTATGAAGAATGCTTGAGCTTACACTGTTTCCTTTAAGGAAATGACCTGTTTTCATCATTATCATCATGGTATGAAGGATTAGGCATAGTTTTAGAACCTGATTCACTCAACTACGTTTTGACTCTTATTGTTACTTTCAAAGCTTTTGCAGTAGGAGAAAACTTCTAAAACGGATTGTATGAAGAATGCTTGAGCTTACACTGTTTCCTTTAAGGAAATGACCTGTTTTCATCATTATCATCATGGTATGAAGGATTAGGCATAGTTTTAGAACCTGATTCACTCAACTACGTTTTGACCCTTATTGTTACTTTCAAAGCTTTTAAAGACGGAGAAAACAGCTAAAATGCACTGTATGAAGAATGCTTGAGCTTACACTGTTTCTTTTAAGCAAATGACCTGTTTTCATCATTATCATCATGGTATGAAGGATTAGGCATAGTTTTAGAACCTGATTGACTCAACTACGTTTTGACCCTTATTGTTACTTTCGAAGCTTTTAAAGACGGAGAAAACAGCTAAAACGCACTGTATGAAGAATGCTTGAGCTTACACTGTTTCTTTTAAGCAAATGACCTGTTTTCATCATTATCATCATGGTATGAAGGATTAGGCATAGTTTTGGAACCTGATTCACTCAACTACGTTTTGACCCTTATTGTTACTTTCAAAGCTTTTAAAGACGGAGAAAACAGCTAAAACGCACTGTATGAAGAATGCTTGAGCTTACACTGTTTCTTTTAAGCAAATGACCTGTTTTCATCATTATCATCATGGTATGAAGGATTAGGCATAGTTTTAGAACCTGATTCACTCAACTACGTTTTGACCCTTATTGTTACTTTCAAAGCTTTTAAAGACGGAGAAAACAGCTAAAACCCACTGTATGAAGAATGCTTGAGCTTACACTGTTTCTTTTAAGCAAATGACCTCTTTTCATCATTATCATCATGGTATGAAGGATTAGGCATAGTTTCAGAACCTGATTCACTCAACTACGTTTTGACCCTTATTGTTACTTTTAAAGCTTTTGCAGAAGGAGAAAACAGCTAAAATGCACTGTATGAAGAATGCTTGAGCTTACACTGTTTCTTTTAAGCAAATGACCTCTTTTCATCATTATCATCATAGTATGAAGGATTAGGCATAGTTTTAGAACCTGATTCACTCAACTACGTTTTGACCCTTATTGTTACTTTCAAAGCTTTTAAAGACGGAGAAAACAGCTAAAACGCACTGTATGAAGAATGCTTGAGCTTACACTGTTTCTTTTAAGCAAATGACCTGTTTTCATCATTATCATCATGGTATGAAGGATTAGGCATAGTTTTAGAACCTGATTCACTCAACTACGTTTTGACCCTTATTGTTACTTTCAAAGCTTTTAAAGACGGAGAAAACAGCTAAAACGGACTGTATGATGAAATGCTTGAGCTTACACTGTTTTCTTTAAGGAAATGACCTCTTTTCATCATTATCATCATGGTATGAAGGATTAGGCATAGTTTTAGAACCTGATTCACTCAACTACGTTTTGACCCTTATTGTTACTTTCAAAGCTTTTGCAGTAGGAGAAAACTTCTAAAACGGATTGTATGAAGAATGCTTGAGCTTACACTGTTTCCTTTAAGGAAATGACCTCTTTTCATCATTATCATCATGGTATGAAGGATTAGGCATAGTTTTAGAACCTGATTCACTCAACTACGTTTTGACCCTTATTGTTACTTTCAAAGCTTTTAAAGACGGAGAAAACAGCTAAAATGCACTGTATGAAGAATGCTTGAGCTTACACTGTTTCTTTTAAGCAAATGACCTCTTTTCATCATTATCATCATGGTATGAAGGATTAGGCATAGTTTTAGAACCTGATTCACTCAACTACGTTTTGACCCTTATTGTTACTTTTAAAGCTTTTGCAGTAGGAGAAAACTTCTAAAACGGATTGTATGAAGAATGCTTGAGCTTACACTGTTTCCTTTAAGGAAATGACCTGTTTTCATCATTATCATCATGGTATGAAGGATTAGGCATAGTTTTAGAACCTGATTCACTCAACTACGTTTTGACTCTTATTGTTACTTTCAAAGCTTTTGCAGTAGGAGAAAACTTCTAAAACGGATTGTATGAAGAATGCTTGAGCTTACACTGTTTCCTTTAAGGAAATGACCTGTTTTCATCATTATCATCATGGTATGAAGGATTAGGCATAGTTTTAGAACCTGATTCACTCAACTACGTTTTGACCCTTATTGTTACTTTCAAAGCTTTTAAAGACGGAGAAAACAGCTAAAATGCACTGTATGAAGAATGCTTGAGCTTACACTGTTTCTTTTAAGCAAATGACCTCTTTTCATCATTATCATCATGGTATGAAGGATTAGGCATAGTTTTAGAAACTGATTCACTCAACTATGTTTTGACCCTTATTGTTACTTTTAAAGCTTTTGCAGAAGGAGAAAACAGCTAAAATGCACTGTATGAAGAATGCTTGAGCTTACACTGTTTCTTTTAAGCAAATGACCTCTTTTCATCATTATCATCATGGTATGAAGGATTAGGCATAGTTTTAGAACCTGATTCACTCAACTACGTTTTGACCCTTATTGTTACTTTCAAAGCTTTTGCAGTAGGAGAAAACTTCTAAAACGGATTGTATGAAGAATGCTTGAGCTTACACTGTTTCCTTTAAGGAAATGACCTGTTTTCATCATTATCATCATGGTATGAAGGATTAGGCATAGTTTTAGAACCTGATTCACTCAACTACGTTTTGACTCTTATTGTTACTTTCAAAGCTTTTGCAGTAGGAGAAAACTTCTAAAACGGATTGTATGAAGAATGCTTGAGCTTACACTGTTTCCTTTAAGGAAATGACCTGTTTTCATCATTATCATCATGGTATGAAGGATTAGGCATAGTTTTAGAACCTGATTCACTCAACTACGTTTTGACCCTTATTGTTACTTTCAAAGCTTTTAAAGACGGAGAAAACAGCTAAAATGCACTGTATGAAGAATGCTTGAGCTTACACTGTTTCTTTTAAGCAAATGACCTGTTTTCATCATTATCATCATGGTATGAAGGATTAGGCATAGTTTTGGAACCTGATTCACTCAACTACGTTTTGACCCTTATTGTTACTTTCAAAGCTTTTAAAGACGGAGAAAACAGCTAAAACGCACTGTATGAAGAATGCTTGAGCTTACACTGTTTCTTTTAAGCAAATGACCTGTTTTCATCATTATCATCATGGTATGAAGGATTAGGCATAGTTTTAGAACCTGATTCACTCAACTACGTTTTGACCCTTATTGTTACTTTCAAAGCTTTTAAAGACGGAGAAAACAGCTAAAACCCACTGTATGAAGAATGCTTGAGCTTACACTGTTTCTTTTAAGCAAATGACCTCTTTTCATCATTATCATCATGGTATGAAGGATTAGGCATAGTTTCAGAACCTGATTCACTCAACTACGTTTTGACCCTTATTGTTACTTTCAAAGCTTTTAAAGAAGGAGAAAACAGCTAAAACGGACTGTATGATGAAATGCTTGAGCTTACACTGTTTTCTTTAAGGAAATAACCTGTTTTCATCATTATCATCATGGTATGAATGATTAGGCATAGTTTTAGAACCTGATTCACTCAACTACGTTTTGACCCTTATTGTTACTTTCAAAGCTTTTGCAGTAGGAGAAAACTTCTAAAACGGATTGTATGAAGAATGCTTGAGCTTACACTGTTTCTTTTAAGCAAATGACCTCTTTTCATCATTATCATCATGGTATGAAGGATTAGGCATAGTTTTAGAACCTGATTCACTCAACTACGTTTTGACCCTTATTGTTACTTTTAAAGCTTTTGCAGAAGGAGAAAACAGCTAAAATGCACTGTATGAAGAATGCTTGAGCTTACACTGTTTCTTTTAAGCAAATGACCTCTTTTCATCATTATCATCATGGTATGAAGGATTAGGCATAGTTTTAGAACCTGATTCACTCAACTACGTTTTGACCCTTATTGTTACTTTTAAAGCTTTTGCAGAAGGAGAAAACAGCTAAAATGCACTGTATGAAGAATGCTTGAGCTTACACTGTTTCTTTTAAGCAAATGACCTCTTTTCATCATTATCATCATGGTATGAAGGATTAGGCATAGTTTTAGAACCTGATTCACTCAACTACGTTTTGACCCTTATTGTTACTTTCAAAGCTTTTGCAGTAGGAGAAAACTTCTAAAACGGATTGTATGAAGAATGCTTGAGCTTACACTGTTTCTTTTAAGCAAATGACCTGTTTTCATCATTATCATCATGGTATGAAGGATTAGGCATAGTTTTAGAACCTGATTGACTCAACTACGTTTTGACCCTTATTGTTACTTTCGAAGCTTTTAAAGACGGAGAAAACAGCTAAAACGCACTGTATGAAGAATGCTTGAGCTTACACTGTTTCTTTTAAGCAAATGACCTGTTTTCATCATTATCATCATGGTATGAAGGATTAGGCATAGTTTTGGAACCTGATTCACTCAACTACGTTTTGACCCTTATTGTTACTTTCAAAGCTTTTAAAGACGGAGAAAACAGCTAAAACGCACTGTATGAAGAATGCTTGAGCTTACACTGTTTCTTTTAAGCAAATGACCTGTTTTCATCATTATCATCATGGTATGAAGGATTAGGCATAGTTTTAGAACCTGATTCACTCAACTACGTTTTGACCCTTATTGTTACTTTCAAAGCTTTTAAAGACGGAGAAAACAGCTAAAACCCACTGTATGAAGAATGCTTGAGCTTACACTGTTTTCTTTAAGGAAATGACCTCTTTTCATCATTATCATCATGGTATGAAGGATTAGGCATAGTTTTAGAACCTGATTCACTCAACTACGTTTTGACCCTTATTGTTACTTTCAAAGCTTTTGCAGTAGGAGAAAACTTCTAAAACGGATTGTATGAAGAATGCTTGAGCTTACACTGTTTCCTTTAAGGAAATGACCTCTTTTCATCATTATCATCATGGTATGAAGGATTAGGCATAGTTTTAGAACCTGATTCACTCAACTACGTTTTGACCCTTATTGTTACTTTCAAAGCTTTTAAAGACGGAGAAAACAGCTAAAACGCACTGTATGAAGAATGCTTGAGCTTACACTGTTTCTTTTAAGCTAATGACCTGTTTTCATCATTATCATCATGGTATGAAGGATTAGGCATAGTTTTAGAACCTGATTCACTCAACTACGTTTTGACCCTTATTGTTACTTTCAAAGCTTTTGCAGTAGGAGAAAACTTCTAAAACGGATTGTATGAAGAATGCTTGAGCTTACACTGTTTCCTTTAAGGAAATGACCTGTTTTCATCATTATCATCATGGTATGAAGGATTAGGCATAGTTTTAGAACCTGATTCACTCAACTACGTTTTGACTCTTATTGTTACTTTCAAAGCTTTTGCAGTAGGAGAAAACTTCTAAAACGGATTGTATGAAGAATGCTTGAGCTTACACTGTTTCCTTTAAGGAAATGACCTGTTTTCATCATTATCATCATGGTATGAAGGATTAGGCATAGTTTTAGAACCTGATTCACTCAACTACGTTTTGACCCTTATTGTTACTTTCAAAGCTTTTAAAGACGGAGAAAACAGCTAAAACGGACTGTATGATGAAATGCTTGAGCTTACACTGTTTTCTTTAAGGAAATAACCTGTTTTCATCATTATCATCATGGTATGAAGGATTAGGCATAGTTTTAGAACCTGATTCACTCAACTACGTTTTGACCCTTATTGTTACTTTCAAAGCTTTTGCAGTAGGAGAAAACTTCTAAAACGGATTGTATGAAGAATGCTTGAGCTTACACTGTTTTCTTTAAGGAAATGACCTCTTTTCATCATTATCATCATGGTATGAAGGATTAGGCATAGTTTTAGAACCTGATTCACTCAACTACGTTTTGACCCTTATTGTTACTTTCAAAGCTTTTGCAGTAGGAGAAAACTTCTAAAACGGATTGTATGAAGAATGCTTGAGCTTACACTGTTTTCTTTAAGGAAATGACCTCTTTTCATCATTATCATCATGGTATGAAGGATTAGGCATAGTTTTAGAACCTGATTCACTCAACTACGTTTTGACCCTTATTGTTACTTTCAAAGCTTTTGCAGTAGGAGAAAACTTCTAAAACGGATTGTATGAAGAATGCTTGAGCTTACACTGTTTTCTTTAAGGAAATGACCTCTTTTCATCATTATCATCATGGTATGAAGGATTAGGCATAGTTTTAGAACCTGATTCACTCAACTACGTTTTGACCCTTATTGTTACTTTCAAAGCTTTTGCAGTAGGAGAAAACTTCTAAAACGGATTGTATGAAGAATGCTTGAGCTTACACTGTTTCCTTTAAGGAAATGACCTCTTTTCATCATTATCATCATGGTATGAAGGATTAGGCATAGTTTTAGAACCTGATTCACTCAACTACGTTTTGACCCTTATTGTTACTTTCAAAGCTTTTGCAGTAGGAGAAAACTTCTAAAACGGATTGTATGAAGAATGCTTGAGCTTACACTGTTTCCTTTAAGGAAATGACCTGTTTTCATCATTATCATCATGGTATGAAGGATTAGGCATAGTTTTAGAACCTGATTCACTCAACTACGTTTTGACTCTTATTGTTACTTTCAAAGCTTTTGCAGTAGGAGAAAACTTCTAAAACGGATTGTATGAAGAATGCTTGAGCTTACACTGTTTCCTTTAAGGAAATGACCTGTTTTCATCATTATCATCATGGTATGAAGGATTAGGCATAGTTTTAGAACCTGATTCACTCAACTACGTTTTGACCCTTATTGTTACTTTCAAAGCTTTTAAAGACGGAGAAAACAGCTAAAATGCACTGTATGAAGAATGCTTGAGCTTACACTGTTTCTTTTAAGCAAATGACCTGTTTTCATCATTATCATCATGGTATGAAGGATTAGGCATAGTTTTGGAACCTGATTCACTCAACTACGTTTTGACCCTTATTGTTACTTTCAAAGCTTTTAAAGACGGAGAAAACAGCTAAAACGCACTGTATGAAGAATGCTTGAGCTTACACTGTTTCTTTTAAGCAAATGACCTGTTTTCATCATTATCATCATGGTATGAAGGATTAGGCATAGTTTTAGAACCTGATTCACTCAACTACGTTTTGACCCTTATTGTTACTTTCAAAGCTTTTAAAGACGGAGAAAACAGCTAAAACCCACTGTATGAAGAATGCTTGAGCTTACACTGTTTCTTTTAAGCAAATGACCTCTTTTCATCATTATCATCATGGTATGAAGGATTAGGCATAGTTTCAGAACCTGATTCACTCAACTACGTTTTGACCCTTATTGTTACTTTCAAAGCTTTTAAAGAAGGAGAAAACAGCTAAAACGGACTGTATGATGAAATGCTTGAGCTTACACTGTTTTCTTTAAGGAAATAACCTGTTTTCATCATTATCATCATGGTATGAATGATTAGGCATAGTTTTAGAACCTGATTCACTCAACTACGTTTTGACCCTTATTGTTACTTTTAAAGCTTTTGCAGAAGGGGAAAACAGCTAAAACGCACTGTATGAAGAGTGCTTGAGCTTACACTGTTTCCTTTAAGGAAATGACCTCTTTTCATCATTATCATCATGGTATGAAGGATTAGGCATAGTTTTAGAAACTGATTCACTCAACTATGTTTTGACCCTTATTGTTACTTTTAAAGCTTTTGCAGAAGGAGAAAACAGCTAAAATGCACTGTATGAAGAATGCTTGAGCTTACACTGTTTCTTTTAAGCAAATGACCTCTTTTCATCATTATCATCATGGTATGAAGGATTAGGCATAGTTTTAGAACCTGATTCACTCAACTACGTTTTGACCCTTATTGTTACTTTCAAAGCTTTTAAAGACGGAGAAAACAGCTAAAACGGACTGTATGATGAAATGCTTGAGCTTACACTGTTTTCTTTAAGGAAATAACCTGTTTTCATCATTATCATCATGGTATGAATGATTAGGCATAGTTTTAGAACCTGATTCACTCAACTACGTTTTGACCCTTATTGTTACTTTCAAAGCTTTTAAAGACGGAGAAAACAGCTAAAACGGACTGTATGATGAAATGCTTGAGCTTACACTGTTTTCTTTAAGGAAATAACCTGTTTTCATCATTATCATCATGGTATGAATGATTAGGCATAGTTTTAGAACCTGATTCACTCAACTACGTTTTGACCCTTATTGTTACTTTCAAAGCTTTTAAAGACGGAGAAAACAGCTAAAACGCACTGTATGAAGAATGCTTGAGCTTACACTGTTTCTTTTAAGCAAATGACCTCTTTTCATCATTATCATCATGGTATGAAGGATTAGGCATAGTTTTAGAACCTGATTCACTCAACTACGTTTTGACCCTTATTGTTACTTTTAAAGCTTTTGCAGAAGGAGAAAACAGCTAAAATGCACTGTATGAAGAATGCTTGAGCTTACACTGTTTCTTTTAAGCAAATGACCTCTTTTCATCATTATCATCATGGTATGAAGGATTAGGCATAGTTTTAGAACCTGATTCACTCAACTACGTTTTGACCCTTATTGTTACTTTCAAAGCTTTTGCAGTAGGAGAAAACTTCTAAAACGGATTGTATGAAGAATGCTTGAGCTTACACTGTTTCTTTTAAGCAAATGACCTGTTTTCATCATTATCATCATGGTATGAAGGATTAGGCATAGTTTTAGAACCTGATTGACTCAACTACGTTTTGACCCTTATTGTTACTTTCGAAGCTTTTAAAGACGGAGAAAACAGCTAAAACGCACTGTATGAAGAATGCTTGAGCTTACACTGTTTCTTTTAAGCAAATGACCTGTTTTCATCATTATCATCATGGTATGAAGGATTAGGCATAGTTTTGGAACCTGATTCACTCAACTACGTTTTGACCCTTATTGTTACTTTCAAAGCTTTTAAAGACGGAGAAAACAGCTAAAACGCACTGTATGAAGAATGCTTGAGCTTACACTGTTTCTTTTAAGCAAATGACCTGTTTTCATCATTATCATCATGGTATGAAGGATTAGGCATAGTTTTAGAACCTGATTCACTCAACTACGTTTTGACCCTTATTGTTACTTTCAAAGCTTTTAAAGACGGAGAAAACAGCTAAAACCCACTGTATGAAGAATGCTTGAGCTTACACTGTTTCTTTTAAGCAAATGACCTCTTTTCATCATTATCATCATGGTATGAAGGATTAGGCATAGTTTTAGAACCTGATTCACTCAACTACGTTTTGACCCTTATTGTTACTTTTAAAGCTTTTGCAGAAGGAGAAAACAGCTAAAATGCACTGTATGAAGAATGCTTGAGCTTACACTGTTTCTTTTAAGCAAATGACCTCTTTTCATCATTATCATCATGGTATGAAGGATTAGGCATAGTTTTAGAACCTGATTCACTCAACTACGTTTTGACCCTTATTGTTACTTTTAAAGCTTTTGCAGAAGGAGAAAACAGCTAAAATGCACTGTATGAAGAATGCTTGAGCTTACACTGTTTCTTTTAAGCAAATGACCTCTTTTCATCATTATCATCATGGTATGAAGGATTAGGCATAGTTTTAGAACCTGATTCACTCAACTACGTTTTGACCCTTATTGTTACTTTCAAAGCTTTTGCAGTAGGAGAAAACTTCTAAAACGGATTGTATGAAGAATGCTTGAGCTTACACTGTTTCTTTTAAGCAAATGACCTGTTTTCATCATTATCATCATGGTATGAAGGATTAGGCATAGTTTTAGAACCTGATTGACTCAACTACGTTTTGACCCTTATTGTTACTTTCGAAGCTTTTAAAGACGGAGAAAACAGCTAAAACGCACTGTATGAAGAATGCTTGAGCTTACACTGTTTCTTTTAAGCAAATGACCTGTTTTCATCATTATCATCATGGTATGAAGGATTAGGCATAGTTTTGGAACCTGATTCACTCAACTACGTTTTGACCCTTATTGTTACTTTCAAAGCTTTTAAAGACGGAGAAAACAGCTAAAACGCACTGTATGAAGAATGCTTGAGCTTACACTGTTTCTTTTAAGCAAATGACCTGTTTTCATCATTATCATCATGGTATGAAGGATTAGGCATAGTTTTAGAACCTGATTCACTCAACTACGTTTTGACCCTTATTGTTACTTTCAAAGCTTTTAAAGACGGAGAAAACAGCTAAAACCCACTGTATGAAGAATGCTTGAGCTTACACTGTTTCTTTTAAGCAAATGACCTCTTTTCATCATTATCATCATGGTATGAAGGATTAGGCATAGTTTCAGAACCTGATTCACTCAACTACGTTTTGACCCTTATTGTTACTTTTAAAGCTTTTGCAGAAGGAGAAAACAGCTAAAATGCACTGTATGAAGAATGCTTGAGCTTACACTGTTTCTTTTAAGCAAATGACCTCTTTTCATCATTATCATCATAGTATGAAGGATTAGGCATAGTTTTAGAACCTGATTCACTCAACTACGTTTTGACCCTTATTGTTACTTTCAAAGCTTTTAAAGACGGAGAAAACAGCTAAAACGCACTGTATGAAGAATGCTTGAGCTTACACTGTTTCTTTTAAGCAAATGACCTGTTTTCATCATTATCATCATGGTATGAAGGATTAGGCATAGTTTTAGAACCTGATTCACTCAACTACGTTTTGACCCTTATTGTTACTTTCAAAGCTTTTAAAGACGGAGAAAACAGCTAAAACGGACTGTATGATGAAATGCTTGAGCTTACACTGTTTTCTTTAAGGAAATGACCTCTTTTCATCATTATCATCATGGTATGAAGGATTAGGCATAGTTTTAGAACCTGATTCACTCAACTACGTTTTGACCCTTATTGTTACTTTCAAAGCTTTTGCAGTAGGAGAAAACTTCTAAAACGGATTGTATGAAGAATGCTTGAGCTTACACTGTTTCCTTTAAGGAAATGACCTCTTTTCATCATTATCATCATGGTATGAAGGATTAGGCATAGTTTTAGAACCTGATTCACTCAACTACGTTTTGACCCTTATTGTTACTTTCAAAGCTTTTAAAGACGGAGAAAACAGCTAAAACGCACTGTATGAAGAATGCTTGAGCTTACACTGTTTCTTTTAAGCTAATGACCTGTTTTCATCATTATCATCATGGTATGAAGGATTAGGCATAGTTTTAGAACCTGATTCACTCAACTACGTTTTGACCCTTATTGTTACTTTCAAAGCTTTTGCAGTAGGAGAAAACTTCTAAAACGGATTGTATGAAGAATGCTTGAGCTTACACTGTTTCCTTTAAGGAAATGACCTGTTTTCATCATTATCATCATGGTATGAAGGATTAGGCATAGTTTTAGAACCTGATTCACTCAACTACGTTTTGACTCTTATTGTTACTTTCAAAGCTTTTAAAGACGGAGAAAACAGCTAAAACCCACTGTATGAAGAATGCTTGAGCTTACACTGTTTCTTTTAAGCAAATGACCTCTTTTCATCATTATCATCATGGTATGAAGGATTAGGCATAGTTTCAGAACCTGATTCACTCAACTACGTTTTGACCCTTATTGTTACTTTCAAAGCTTTTAAAGAAGGAGAAAACAGCTAAAACGGACTGTATGATGAAATGCTTGAGCTTACACTGTTTTCTTTAAGGAAATAACCTGTTTTCATCATTATCATCATGGTATGAATGATTAGGCATAGTTTTAGAACCTGATTCACTCAACTACGTTTTGACCCTTATTGTTACTTTTAAAGCTTTTGCAGAAGGGGAAAACAGCTAAAACGCACTGTATGAAGAGTGCTTGAGCTTACACTGTTTCCTTTAAGGAAATGACCTCTTTTCATCATTATCATCATGGTATGAAGGATTAGGCATAGTTTTAGAAACTGATTCACTCAACTATGTTTTGACCCTTATTGTTACTTTTAAAGCTTTTGCAGAAGGAGAAAACAGCTAAAATGCACTGTATGAAGAATGCTTGAGCTTACACTGTTTCTTTTAAGCAAATGACCTCTTTTCATCATTATCATCATGGTATGAAGGATTAGGCATAGTTTTAGAACCTGATTCACTCAACTACGTTTTGACCCTTATTGTTACTTTCAAAGCTTTTAAAGACGGAGAAAACAGCTAAAACGGACTGTATGATGAAATGCTTGAGCTTACACTGTTTTCTTTAAGGAAATAACCTGTTTTCATCATTATCATCATGGTATGAATGATTAGGCATAGTTTTAGAACCTGATTCACTCAACTACGTTTTGACCCTTATTGTTACTTTCAAAGCTTTTAAAGACGGAGAAAACAGCTAAAACGGACTGTATGATGAAATGCTTGAGCTTACACTGTTTTCTTTAAGGAAATAACCTGTTTTCATCATTATCATCATGGTATGAATGATTAGGCATAGTTTTAGAACCTGATTCACTCAACTACGTTTTGACCCTTATTGTTACTTTCAAAGCTTTTAAAGACGGAGAAAACAGCTAAAACGCACTGTATGAAGAATGCTTGAGCTTACACTGTTTCTTTTAAGCAAATGACCTCTTTTCATCATTATCATCATGGTATGAAGGATTAGGCATAGTTTTAGAACCTGATTCACTCAACTACGTTTTGACCCTTATTGTTACTTTTAAAGCTTTTGCAGAAGGAGAAAACAGCTAAAATGCACTGTATGAAGAATGCTTGAGCTTACACTGTTTCTTTTAAGCAAATGACCTCTTTTCATCATTATCATCATGGTATGAAGGATTAGGCATAGTTTTAGAACCTGATTCACTCAACTACGTTTTGACCCTTATTGTTACTTTCAAAGCTTTTGCAGTAGGAGAAAACTTCTAAAACGGATTGTATGAAGAATGCTTGAGCTTACACTGTTTCTTTTAAGCAAATGACCTGTTTTCATCATTATCATCATGGTATGAAGGATTAGGCATAGTTTTAGAACCTGATTGACTCAACTACGTTTTGACCCTTATTGTTACTTTCGAAGCTTTTAAAGACGGAGAAAACAGCTAAAACGCACTGTATGAAGAATGCTTGAGCTTACACTGTTTCTTTTAAGCAAATGACCTGTTTTCATCATTATCATCATGGTATGAAGGATTAGGCATAGTTTTGGAACCTGATTCACTCAACTACGTTTTGACCCTTATTGTTACTTTCAAAGCTTTTAAAGACGGAGAAAACAGCTAAAACGCACTGTATGAAGAATGCTTGAGCTTACACTGTTTCTTTTAAGCAAATGACCTGTTTTCATCATTATCATCATGGTATGAAGGATTAGGCATAGTTTTAGAACCTGATTCACTCAACTACGTTTTGACCCTTATTGTTACTTTCAAAGCTTTTAAAGACGGAGAAAACAGCTAAAACCCACTGTATGAAGAATGCTTGAGCTTACACTGTTTCTTTTAAGCAAATGACCTCTTTTCATCATTATCATCATGGTATGAAGGATTAGGCATAGTTTTAGAACCTGATTCACTCAACTACGTTTTGACCCTTATTGTTACTTTTAAAGCTTTTGCAGAAGGAGAAAACAGCTAAAATGCACTGTATGAAGAATGCTTGAGCTTACACTGTTTCTTTTAAGCAAATGACCTCTTTTCATCATTATCATCATGGTATGAAGGATTAGGCATAGTTTTAGAACCTGATTCACTCAACTACGTTTTGACCCTTATTGTTACTTTTAAAGCTTTTGCAGAAGGAGAAAACAGCTAAAATGCACTGTATGAAGAATGCTTGAGCTTACACTGTTTCTTTTAAGCAAATGACCTCTTTTCATCATTATCATCATGGTATGAAGGATTAGGCATAGTTTTAGAACCTGATTCACTCAACTACGTTTTGACCCTTATTGTTACTTTCAAAGCTTTTGCAGTAGGAGAAAACTTCTAAAACGGATTGTATGAAGAATGCTTGAGCTTACACTGTTTCCTTTAAGGAAATGACCTCTTTTCATCATTATCATCATGGTATGAAGGATTAGGCATAGTTTTAGAACCTGATTCACTCAACTACGTTTTGACCCTTATTGTTACTTTCAAAGCTTTTGCAGTAGGAGAAAACTTCTAAAACGGATTGTATGAAGAATGCTTGAGCTTACACTGTTTCCTTTAAGGAAATGACCTGTTTTCATCATTATCATCATGGTATGAAGGATTAGGCATAGTTTTAGAACCTGATTCACTCAACTACGTTTTGACTCTTATTGTTACTTTCAAAGCTTTTGCAGTAGGAGAAAACTTCTAAAACGGATTGTATGAAGAATGCTTGAGCTTACACTGTTTCCTTTAAGGAAATGACCTGTTTTCATCATTATCATCATGGTATGAAGGATTAGGCATAGTTTTAGAACCTGATTCACTCAACTACGTTTTGACCCTTATTGTTACTTTCAAAGCTTTTAAAGACGGAGAAAACAGCTAAAATGCACTGTATGAAGAATGCTTGAGCTTACACTGTTTCTTTTAAGCAAATGACCTGTTTTCATCATTATCATCATGGTATGAAGGATTAGGCATAGTTTTGGAACCTGATTCACTCAACTACGTTTTGACCCTTATTGTTACTTTCAAAGCTTTTAAAGACGGAGAAAACAGCTAAAACGCACTGTATGAAGAATGCTTGAGCTTACACTGTTTCTTTTAAGCAAATGACCTGTTTTCATCATTATCATCATGGTATGAAGGATTAGGCATAGTTTTAGAACCTGATTCACTCAACTACGTTTTGACCCTTATTGTTACTTTCAAAGCTTTTAAAGACGGAGAAAACAGCTAAAACCCACTGTATGAAGAATGCTTGAGCTTACACTGTTTCTTTTAAGCAAATGACCTCTTTTCATCATTATCATCATGGTATGAAGGATTAGGCATAGTTTCAGAACCTGATTCACTCAACTACGTTTTGACCCTTATTGTTACTTTCAAAGCTTTTAAAGAAGGAGAAAACAGCTAAAACGGACTGTATGATGAAATGCTTGAGCTTACACTGTTTTCTTTAAGGAAATAACCTGTTTTCATCATTATCATCATGGTATGAATGATTAGGCATAGTTTTAGAACCTGATTCACTCAACTACGTTTTGACCCTTATTGTTACTTTTAAAGCTTTTGCAGAAGGGGAAAACAGCTAAAACGCACTGTATGAAGAGTGCTTGAGCTTACACTGTTTCCTTTAAGGAAATGACCTCTTTTCATCATTATCATCATGGTATGAAGGATTAGGCATAGTTTTAGAAACTGATTCACTCAACTATGTTTTGACCCTTATTGTTACTTTTAAAGCTTTTGCAGAAGGAGAAAACAGCTAAAATGCACTGTATGAAGAATGCTTGAGCTTACACTGTTTCTTTTAAGCAAATGACCTCTTTTCATCATTATCATCATGGTATGAAGGATTAGGCATAGTTTTAGAACCTGATTCACTCAACTACGTTTTGACCCTTATTGTTACTTTCAAAGCTTTTAAAGACGGAGAAAACAGCTAAAACGGACTGTATGATGAAATGCTTGAGCTTACACTGTTTTCTTTAAGGAAATAACCTGTTTTCATCATTATCATCATGGTATGAATGATTAGGCATAGTTTTAGAACCTGATTCACTCAACTACGTTTTGACCCTTATTGTTACTTTCAAAGCTTTTAAAGACGGAGAAAACAGCTAAAACGGACTGTATGATGAAATGCTTGAGCTTACACTGTTTTCTTTAAGGAAATAACCTGTTTTCATCATTATCATCATGGTATGAATGATTAGGCATAGTTTTAGAACCTGATTCACTCAACTACGTTTTGACCCTTATTGTTACTTTCAAAGCTTTTAAAGACGGAGAAAACAGCTAAAACGCACTGTATGAAGAATGCTTGAGCTTACACTGTTTCTTTTAAGCAAATGACCTCTTTTCATCATTATCATCATGGTATGAAGGATTAGGCATAGTTTTAGAACCTGATTCACTCAACTACGTTTTGACCCTTATTGTTACTTTTAAAGCTTTTGCAGAAGGAGAAAACAGCTAAAATGCACTGTATGAAGAATGCTTGAGCTTACACTGTTTCTTTTAAGCAAATGACCTCTTTTCATCATTATCATCATGGTATGAAGGATTAGGCATAGTTTTAGAACCTGATTCACTCAACTACGTTTTGACCCTTATTGTTACTTTCAAAGCTTTTGCAGTAGGAGAAAACTTCTAAAACGGATTGTATGAAGAATGCTTGAGCTTACACTGTTTCTTTTAAGCAAATGACCTGTTTTCATCATTATCATCATGGTATGAAGGATTAGGCATAGTTTTAGAACCTGATTGACTCAACTACGTTTTGACCCTTATTGTTACTTTCGAAGCTTTTAAAGACGGAGAAAACAGCTAAAACGCACTGTATGAAGAATGCTTGAGCTTACACTGTTTCTTTTAAGCAAATGACCTGTTTTCATCATTATCATCATGGTATGAAGGATTAGGCATAGTTTTGGAACCTGATTCACTCAACTACGTTTTGACCCTTATTGTTACTTTCAAAGCTTTTAAAGACGGAGAAAACAGCTAAAACGCACTGTATGAAGAATGCTTGAGCTTACACTGTTTCTTTTAAGCAAATGACCTGTTTTCATCATTATCATCATGGTATGAAGGATTAGGCATAGTTTTAGAACCTGATTCACTCAACTACGTTTTGACCCTTATTGTTACTTTCAAAGCTTTTAAAGACGGAGAAAACAGCTAAAACCCACTGTATGAAGAATGCTTGAGCTTACACTGTTTCTTTTAAGCAAATGACCTCTTTTCATCATTATCATCATGGTATGAAGGATTAGGCATAGTTTTAGAACCTGATTCACTCAACTACGTTTTGACCCTTATTGTTACTTTTAAAGCTTTTGCAGAAGGAGAAAACAGCTAAAATGCACTGTATGAAGAATGCTTGAGCTTACACTGTTTCTTTTAAGCAAATGACCTCTTTTCATCATTATCATCATGGTATGAAGGATTAGGCATAGTTTTAGAACCTGATTCACTCAACTACGTTTTGACCCTTATTGTTACTTTTAAAGCTTTTGCAGAAGGAGAAAACAGCTAAAATGCACTGTATGAAGAATGCTTGAGCTTACACTGTTTCTTTTAAGCAAATGACCTCTTTTCATCATTATCATCATGGTATGAAGGATTAGGCATAGTTTTAGAACCTGATTCACTCAACTACGTTTTGACCCTTATTGTTACTTTCAAAGCTTTTGCAGTAGGAGAAAACTTCTAAAACGGATTGTATGAAGAATGCTTGAGCTTACACTGTTTCTTTTAAGCAAATGACCTGTTTTCATCATTATCATCATGGTATGAAGGATTAGGCATAGTTTTAGAACCTGATTGACTCAACTACGTTTTGACCCTTATTGTTACTTTCGAAGCTTTTAAAGACGGAGAAAACAGCTAAAACGCACTGTATGAAGAATGCTTGAGCTTACACTGTTTCTTTTAAGCAAATGACCTGTTTTCATCATTATCATCATGGTATGAAGGATTAGGCATAGTTTTGGAACCTGATTCACTCAACTACGTTTTGACCCTTATTGTTACTTTCAAAGCTTTTAAAGACGGAGAAAACAGCTAAAACGCACTGTATGAAGAATGCTTGAGCTTACACTGTTTCTTTTAAGCAAATGACCTGTTTTCATCATTATCATCATGGTATGAAGGATTAGGCATAGTTTTAGAACCTGATTCACTCAACTACGTTTTGACCCTTATTGTTACTTTCAAAGCTTTTAAAGACGGAGAAAACAGCTAAAACCCACTGTATGAAGAATGCTTGAGCTTACACTGTTTCTTTTAAGCAAATGACCTCTTTTCATCATTATCATCATGGTATGAAGGATTAGGCATAGTTTCAGAACCTGATTCACTCAACTACGTTTTGACCCTTATTGTTACTTTTAAAGCTTTTGCAGAAGGAGAAAACAGCTAAAATGCACTGTATGAAGAATGCTTGAGCTTACACTGTTTCTTTTAAGCAAATGACCTCTTTTCATCATTATCATCATAGTATGAAGGATTAGGCATAGTTTTAGAACCTGATTCACTCAACTACGTTTTGACCCTTATTGTTACTTTCAAAGCTTTTAAAGACGGAGAAAACAGCTAAAACGCACTGTATGAAGAATGCTTGAGCTTACACTGTTTCTTTTAAGCAAATGACCTGTTTTCATCATTATCATCATGGTATGAAGGATTAGGCATAGTTTTAGAACCTGATTCACTCAACTACGTTTTGACCCTTATTGTTACTTTCAAAGCTTTTAAAGACGGAGAAAACAGCTAAAACGGACTGTATGATGAAATGCTTGAGCTTACACTGTTTTCTTTAAGGAAATGACCTCTTTTCATCATTATCATCATGGTATGAAGGATTAGGCATAGTTTTAGAACCTGATTCACTCAACTACGTTTTGACCCTTATTGTTACTTTCAAAGCTTTTGCAGTAGGAGAAAACTTCTAAAACGGATTGTATGAAGAATGCTTGAGCTTACACTGTTTCCTTTAAGGAAATGACCTCTTTTCATCATTATCATCATGGTATGAAGGATTAGGCATAGTTTTAGAACCTGATTCACTCAACTACGTTTTGACCCTTATTGTTACTTTCAAAGCTTTTAAAGACGGAGAAAACAGCTAAAACGCACTGTATGAAGAATGCTTGAGCTTACACTGTTTCTTTTAAGCTAATGACCTGTTTTCATCATTATCATCATGGTATGAAGGATTAGGCATAGTTTTAGAACCTGATTCACTCAACTACGTTTTGACCCTTATTGTTACTTTCAAAGCTTTTGCAGTAGGAGAAAACTTCTAAAACGGATTGTATGAAGAATGCTTGAGCTTACACTGTTTCCTTTAAGGAAATGACCTGTTTTCATCATTATCATCATGGTATGAAGGATTAGGCATAGTTTTAGAACCTGATTCACTCAACTACGTTTTGACTCTTATTGTTACTTTCAAAGCTTTTGCAGTAGGAGAAAACTTCTAAAACGGATTGTATGAAGAATGCTTGAGCTTACACTGTTTCCTTTAAGGAAATGACCTGTTTTCATCATTATCATCATGGTATGAAGGATTAGGCATAGTTTTAGAACCTGATTCACTCAACTACGTTTTGACCCTTATTGTTACTTTCAAAGCTTTTAAAGACGGAGAAAACAGCTAAAATGCACTGTATGAAGAATGCTTGAGCTTACACTGTTTCTTTTAAGCAAATGACCTCTTTTCATCATTATCATCATGGTATGAAGGATTAGGCATAGTTTTAGAACCTGATTCACTCAACTACGTTTTGACCCTTATTGTTACTTTTAAAGCTTTTGCAGTAGGAGAAAACTTCTAAAACGGATTGTATGAAGAATGCTTGAGCTTACACTGTTTCCTTTAAGGAAATGACCTGTTTTCATCATTATCATCATGGTATGAAGGATTAGGCATAGTTTTAGAACCTGATTCACTCAACTACGTTTTGACTCTTATTGTTACTTTCAAAGCTTTTGCAGTAGGAGAAAACTTCTAAAACGGATTGTATGAAGAATGCTTGAGCTTACACTGTTTCCTTTAAGGAAATGACCTGTTTTCATCATTATCATCATGGTATGAAGGATTAGGCATAGTTTTAGAACCTGATTCACTCAACTACGTTTTGACCCTTATTGTTACTTTCAAAGCTTTTAAAGACGGAGAAAACAGCTAAAATGCACTGTATGAAGAATGCTTGAGCTTACACTGTTTCTTTTAAGCAAATGACCTCTTTTCATCATTATCATCATGGTATGAAGGATTAGGCATAGTTTTAGAAACTGATTCACTCAACTATGTTTTGACCCTTATTGTTACTTTTAAAGCTTTTGCAGAAGGAGAAAACAGCTAAAATGCACTGTATGAAGAATGCTTGAGCTTACACTGTTTCTTTTAAGCAAATGACCTCTTTTCATCATTATCATCATGGTATGAAGGATTAGGCATAGTTTTAGAACCTGATTCACTCAACTACGTTTTGACCCTTATTGTTACTTTCAAAGCTTTTGCAGTAGGAGAAAACTTCTAAAACGGATTGTATGAAGAATGCTTGAGCTTACACTGTTTCCTTTAAGGAAATGACCTGTTTTCATCATTATCATCATGGTATGAAGGATTAGGCATAGTTTTAGAACCTGATTCACTCAACTACGTTTTGACTCTTATTGTTACTTTCAAAGCTTTTGCAGTAGGAGAAAACTTCTAAAACGGATTGTATGAAGAATGCTTGAGCTTACACTGTTTCCTTTAAGGAAATGACCTGTTTTCATCATTATCATCATGGTATGAAGGATTAGGCATAGTTTTAGAACCTGATTCACTCAACTACGTTTTGACCCTTATTGTTACTTTCAAAGCTTTTAAAGACGGAGAAAACAGCTAAAATGCACTGTATGAAGAATGCTTGAGCTTACACTGTTTCTTTTAAGCAAATGACCTGTTTTCATCATTATCATCATGGTATGAAGGATTAGGCATAGTTTTGGAACCTGATTCACTCAACTACGTTTTGACCCTTATTGTTACTTTCAAAGCTTTTAAAGACGGAGAAAACAGCTAAAACGCACTGTATGAAGAATGCTTGAGCTTACACTGTTTCTTTTAAGCAAATGACCTGTTTTCATCATTATCATCATGGTATGAAGGATTAGGCATAGTTTTAGAACCTGATTCACTCAACTACGTTTTGACCCTTATTGTTACTTTCAAAGCTTTTAAAGACGGAGAAAACAGCTAAAACCCACTGTATGAAGAATGCTTGAGCTTACACTGTTTCTTTTAAGCAAATGACCTCTTTTCATCATTATCATCATGGTATGAAGGATTAGGCATAGTTTCAGAACCTGATTCACTCAACTACGTTTTGACCCTTATTGTTACTTTCAAAGCTTTTAAAGAAGGAGAAAACAGCTAAAACGGACTGTATGATGAAATGCTTGAGCTTACACTGTTTTCTTTAAGGAAATAACCTGTTTTCATCATTATCATCATGGTATGAATGATTAGGCATAGTTTTAGAACCTGATTCACTCAACTACGTTTTGACCCTTATTGTTACTTTCAAAGCTTTTGCAGTAGGAGAAAACTTCTAAAACGGATTGTATGAAGAATGCTTGAGCTTACACTGTTTCTTTTAAGCAAATGACCTCTTTTCATCATTATCATCATGGTATGAAGGATTAGGCATAGTTTTAGAACCTGATTCACTCAACTACGTTTTGACCCTTATTGTTACTTTTAAAGCTTTTGCAGAAGGAGAAAACAGCTAAAATGCACTGTATGAAGAATGCTTGAGCTTACACTGTTTCTTTTAAGCAAATGACCTCTTTTCATCATTATCATCATGGTATGAAGGATTAGGCATAGTTTTAGAACCTGATTCACTCAACTACGTTTTGACCCTTATTGTTACTTTTAAAGCTTTTGCAGAAGGAGAAAACAGCTAAAATGCACTGTATGAAGAATGCTTGAGCTTACACTGTTTCTTTTAAGCAAATGACCTCTTTTCATCATTATCATCATGGTATGAAGGATTAGGCATAGTTTTAGAACCTGATTCACTCAACTACGTTTTGACCCTTATTGTTACTTTCAAAGCTTTTGCAGTAGGAGAAAACTTCTAAAACGGATTGTATGAAGAATGCTTGAGCTTACACTGTTTCTTTTAAGCAAATGACCTGTTTTCATCATTATCATCATGGTATGAAGGATTAGGCATAGTTTTAGAACCTGATTGACTCAACTACGTTTTGACCCTTATTGTTACTTTCGAAGCTTTTAAAGACGGAGAAAACAGCTAAAACGCACTGTATGAAGAATGCTTGAGCTTACACTGTTTCTTTTAAGCAAATGACCTGTTTTCATCATTATCATCATGGTATGAAGGATTAGGCATAGTTTTGGAACCTGATTCACTCAACTACGTTTTGACCCTTATTGTTACTTTCAAAGCTTTTAAAGACGGAGAAAACAGCTAAAACGCACTGTATGAAGAATGCTTGAGCTTACACTGTTTCTTTTAAGCAAATGACCTGTTTTCATCATTATCATCATGGTATGAAGGATTAGGCATAGTTTTAGAACCTGATTCACTCAACTACGTTTTGACCCTTATTGTTACTTTCAAAGCTTTTAAAGACGGAGAAAACAGCTAAAACCCACTGTATGAAGAATGCTTGAGCTTACACTGTTTCTTTTAAGCAAATGACCTCTTTTCATCATTATCATCATGGTATGAAGGATTAGGCATAGTTTCAGAACCTGATTCACTCAACTACGTTTTGACCCTTATTGTTACTTTTAAAGCTTTTGCAGAAGGAGAAAACAGCTAAAATGCACTGTATGAAGAATGCTTGAGCTTACACTGTTTCTTTTAAGCAAATGACCTCTTTTCATCATTATCATCATAGTATGAAGGATTAGGCATAGTTTTAGAACCTGATTCACTCAACTACGTTTTGACCCTTATTGTTACTTTCAAAGCTTTTAAAGACGGAGAAAACAGCTAAAACGCACTGTATGAAGAATGCTTGAGCTTACACTGTTTCTTTTAAGCAAATGACCTGTTTTCATCATTATCATCATGGTATGAAGGATTAGGCATAGTTTTAGAACCTGATTCACTCAACTACGTTTTGACCCTTATTGTTACTTTCAAAGCTTTTAAAGACGGAGAAAACAGCTAAAACGGACTGTATGATGAAATGCTTGAGCTTACACTGTTTTCTTTAAGGAAATGACCTCTTTTCATCATTATCATCATGGTATGAAGGATTAGGCATAGTTTTAGAACCTGATTCACTCAACTACGTTTTGACCCTTATTGTTACTTTCAAAGCTTTTGCAGTAGGAGAAAACTTCTAAAACGGATTGTATGAAGAATGCTTGAGCTTACACTGTTTCCTTTAAGGAAATGACCTCTTTTCATCATTATCATCATGGTATGAAGGATTAGGCATAGTTTTAGAACCTGATTCACTCAACTACGTTTTGACCCTTATTGTTACTTTCAAAGCTTTTAAAGACGGAGAAAACAGCTAAAACGCACTGTATGAAGAATGCTTGAGCTTACACTGTTTCTTTTAAGCTAATGACCTGTTTTCATCATTATCATCATGGTATGAAGGATTAGGCATAGTTTTAGAACCTGATTCACTCAACTACGTTTTGACCCTTATTGTTACTTTCAAAGCTTTTGCAGTAGGAGAAAACTTCTAAAACGGATTGTATGAAGAATGCTTGAGCTTACACTGTTTCCTTTAAGGAAATGACCTGTTTTCATCATTATCATCATGGTATGAAGGATTAGGCATAGTTTTAGAACCTGATTCACTCAACTACGTTTTGACTCTTATTGTTACTTTCAAAGCTTTTGCAGTAGGAGAAAACTTCTAAAACGGATTGTATGAAGAATGCTTGAGCTTACACTGTTTCCTTTAAGGAAATGACCTGTTTTCATCATTATCATCATGGTATGAAGGATTAGGCATAGTTTTAGAACCTGATTCACTCAACTACGTTTTGACCCTTATTGTTACTTTCAAAGCTTTTAAAGACGGAGAAAACAGCTAAAACGGACTGTATGATGAAATGCTTGAGCTTACACTGTTTTCTTTAAGGAAATAACCTGTTTTCATCATTATCATCATGGTATGAAGGATTAGGCATAGTTTTAGAACCTGATTCACTCAACTACGTTTTGACCCTTATTGTTACTTTCAAAGCTTTTGCAGTAGGAGAAAACTTCTAAAACGGATTGTATGAAGAATGCTTGAGCTTACACTGTTTTCTTTAAGGAAATGACCTCTTTTCATCATTATCATCATGGTATGAAGGATTAGGCATAGTTTTAGAACCTGATTCACTCAACTACGTTTTGACCCTTATTGTTACTTTCAAAGCTTTTGCAGTAGGAGAAAACTTCTAAAACGGATTGTATGAAGAATGCTTGAGCTTACACTGTTTTCTTTAAGGAAATGACCTCTTTTCATCATTATCATCATGGTATGAAGGATTAGGCATAGTTTTAGAACCTGATTCACTCAACTACGTTTTGACCCTTATTGTTACTTTCAAAGCTTTTGCAGTAGGAGAAAACTTCTAAAACGGATTGTATGAAGAATGCTTGAGCTTACACTGTTTTCTTTAAGGAAATGACCTCTTTTCATCATTATCATCATGGTATGAAGGATTAGGCATAGTTTTAGAACCTGATTCACTCAACTACGTTTTGACCCTTATTGTTACTTTCAAAGCTTTTGCAGTAGGAGAAAACTTCTAAAACGGATTGTATGAAGAATGCTTGAGCTTACACTGTTTCCTTTAAGGAAATGACCTCTTTTCATCATTATCATCATGGTATGAAGGATTAGGCATAGTTTTAGAACCTGATTCACTCAACTACGTTTTGACCCTTATTGTTACTTTCAAAGCTTTTGCAGTAGGAGAAAACTTCTAAAACGGATTGTATGAAGAATGCTTGAGCTTACACTGTTTCCTTTAAGGAAATGACCTGTTTTCATCATTATCATCATGGTATGAAGGATTAGGCATAGTTTTAGAACCTGATTCACTCAACTACGTTTTGACTCTTATTGTTACTTTCAAAGCTTTTGCAGTAGGAGAAAACTTCTAAAACGGATTGTATGAAGAATGCTTGAGCTTACACTGTTTCCTTTAAGGAAATGACCTGTTTTCATCATTATCATCATGGTATGAAGGATTAGGCATAGTTTTAGAACCTGATTCACTCAACTACGTTTTGACCCTTATTGTTACTTTCAAAGCTTTTAAAGACGGAGAAAACAGCTAAAATGCACTGTATGAAGAATGCTTGAGCTTACACTGTTTCTTTTAAGCAAATGACCTGTTTTCATCATTATCATCATGGTATGAAGGATTAGGCATAGTTTTGGAACCTGATTCACTCAACTACGTTTTGACCCTTATTGTTACTTTCAAAGCTTTTAAAGACGGAGAAAACAGCTAAAACGCACTGTATGAAGAATGCTTGAGCTTACACTGTTTCTTTTAAGCAAATGACCTGTTTTCATCATTATCATCATGGTATGAAGGATTAGGCATAGTTTTAGAACCTGATTCACTCAACTACGTTTTGACCCTTATTGTTACTTTCAAAGCTTTTAAAGACGGAGAAAACAGCTAAAACCCACTGTATGAAGAATGCTTGAGCTTACACTGTTTCTTTTAAGCAAATGACCTCTTTTCATCATTATCATCATGGTATGAAGGATTAGGCATAGTTTCAGAACCTGATTCACTCAACTACGTTTTGACCCTTATTGTTACTTTCAAAGCTTTTAAAGAAGGAGAAAACAGCTAAAACGGACTGTATGATGAAATGCTTGAGCTTACACTGTTTTCTTTAAGGAAATAACCTGTTTTCATCATTATCATCATGGTATGAATGATTAGGCATAGTTTTAGAACCTGATTCACTCAACTACGTTTTGACCCTTATTGTTACTTTTAAAGCTTTTGCAGAAGGGGAAAACAGCTAAAACGCACTGTATGAAGAGTGCTTGAGCTTACACTGTTTCCTTTAAGGAAATGACCTCTTTTCATCATTATCATCATGGTATGAAGGATTAGGCATAGTTTTAGAAACTGATTCACTCAACTATGTTTTGACCCTTATTGTTACTTTTAAAGCTTTTGCAGAAGGAGAAAACAGCTAAAATGCACTGTATGAAGAATGCTTGAGCTTACACTGTTTCTTTTAAGCAAATGACCTCTTTTCATCATTATCATCATGGTATGAAGGATTAGGCATAGTTTTAGAACCTGATTCACTCAACTACGTTTTGACCCTTATTGTTACTTTCAAAGCTTTTAAAGACGGAGAAAACAGCTAAAACGGACTGTATGATGAAATGCTTGAGCTTACACTGTTTTCTTTAAGGAAATAACCTGTTTTCATCATTATCATCATGGTATGAATGATTAGGCATAGTTTTAGAACCTGATTCACTCAACTACGTTTTGACCCTTATTGTTACTTTCAAAGCTTTTAAAGACGGAGAAAACAGCTAAAACGGACTGTATGATGAAATGCTTGAGCTTACACTGTTTTCTTTAAGGAAATAACCTGTTTTCATCATTATCATCATGGTATGAATGATTAGGCATAGTTTTAGAACCTGATTCACTCAACTACGTTTTGACCCTTATTGTTACTTTCAAAGCTTTTAAAGACGGAGAAAACAGCTAAAACGCACTGTATGAAGAATGCTTGAGCTTACACTGTTTCTTTTAAGCAAATGACCTCTTTTCATCATTATCATCATGGTATGAAGGATTAGGCATAGTTTTAGAACCTGATTCACTCAACTACGTTTTGACCCTTATTGTTACTTTTAAAGCTTTTGCAGAAGGAGAAAACAGCTAAAATGCACTGTATGAAGAATGCTTGAGCTTACACTGTTTCTTTTAAGCAAATGACCTCTTTTCATCATTATCATCATGGTATGAAGGATTAGGCATAGTTTTAGAACCTGATTCACTCAACTACGTTTTGACCCTTATTGTTACTTTCAAAGCTTTTGCAGTAGGAGAAAACTTCTAAAACGGATTGTATGAAGAATGCTTGAGCTTACACTGTTTCTTTTAAGCAAATGACCTGTTTTCATCATTATCATCATGGTATGAAGGATTAGGCATAGTTTTAGAACCTGATTGACTCAACTACGTTTTGACCCTTATTGTTACTTTCGAAGCTTTTAAAGACGGAGAAAACAGCTAAAACGCACTGTATGAAGAATGCTTGAGCTTACACTGTTTCTTTTAAGCAAATGACCTGTTTTCATCATTATCATCATGGTATGAAGGATTAGGCATAGTTTTGGAACCTGATTCACTCAACTACGTTTTGACCCTTATTGTTACTTTCAAAGCTTTTAAAGACGGAGAAAACAGCTAAAACGCACTGTATGAAGAATGCTTGAGCTTACACTGTTTCTTTTAAGCAAATGACCTGTTTTCATCATTATCATCATGGTATGAAGGATTAGGCATAGTTTTAGAACCTGATTCACTCAACTACGTTTTGACCCTTATTGTTACTTTCAAAGCTTTTAAAGACGGAGAAAACAGCTAAAACCCACTGTATGAAGAATGCTTGAGCTTACACTGTTTCTTTTAAGCAAATGACCTCTTTTCATCATTATCATCATGGTATGAAGGATTAGGCATAGTTTTAGAACCTGATTCACTCAACTACGTTTTGACCCTTATTGTTACTTTTAAAGCTTTTGCAGAAGGAGAAAACAGCTAAAATGCACTGTATGAAGAATGCTTGAGCTTACACTGTTTCTTTTAAGCAAATGACCTCTTTTCATCATTATCATCATGGTATGAAGGATTAGGCATAGTTTTAGAACCTGATTCACTCAACTACGTTTTGACCCTTATTGTTACTTTTAAAGCTTTTGCAGAAGGAGAAAACAGCTAAAATGCACTGTATGAAGAATGCTTGAGCTTACACTGTTTCTTTTAAGCAAATGACCTCTTTTCATCATTATCATCATGGTATGAAGGATTAGGCATAGTTTTAGAACCTGATTCACTCAACTACGTTTTGACCCTTATTGTTACTTTCAAAGCTTTTGCAGTAGGAGAAAACTTCTAAAACGGATTGTATGAAGAATGCTTGAGCTTACACTGTTTCTTTTAAGCAAATGACCTGTTTTCATCATTATCATCATGGTATGAAGGATTAGGCATAGTTTTAGAACCTGATTGACTCAACTACGTTTTGACCCTTATTGTTACTTTCGAAGCTTTTAAAGACGGAGAAAACAGCTAAAACGCACTGTATGAAGAATGCTTGAGCTTACACTGTTTCTTTTAAGCAAATGACCTGTTTTCATCATTATCATCATGGTATGAAGGATTAGGCATAGTTTTGGAACCTGATTCACTCAACTACGTTTTGACCCTTATTGTTACTTTCAAAGCTTTTAAAGACGGAGAAAACAGCTAAAACGCACTGTATGAAGAATGCTTGAGCTTACACTGTTTCTTTTAAGCAAATGACCTGTTTTCATCATTATCATCATGGTATGAAGGATTAGGCATAGTTTTAGAACCTGATTCACTCAACTACGTTTTGACCCTTATTGTTACTTTCAAAGCTTTTAAAGACGGAGAAAACAGCTAAAACCCACTGTATGAAGAATGCTTGAGCTTACACTGTTTCTTTTAAGCAAATGACCTCTTTTCATCATTATCATCATGGTATGAAGGATTAGGCATAGTTTCAGAACCTGATTCACTCAACTACGTTTTGACCCTTATTGTTACTTTTAAAGCTTTTGCAGAAGGAGAAAACAGCTAAAATGCACTGTATGAAGAATGCTTGAGCTTACACTGTTTCTTTTAAGCAAATGACCTCTTTTCATCATTATCATCATAGTATGAAGGATTAGGCATAGTTTTAGAACCTGATTCACTCAACTACGTTTTGACCCTTATTGTTACTTTCAAAGCTTTTAAAGACGGAGAAAACAGCTAAAACGCACTGTATGAAGAATGCTTGAGCTTACACTGTTTCTTTTAAGCAAATGACCTGTTTTCATCATTATCATCATGGTATGAAGGATTAGGCATAGTTTTAGAACCTGATTCACTCAACTACGTTTTGACCCTTATTGTTACTTTCAAAGCTTTTAAAGACGGAGAAAACAGCTAAAACGGACTGTATGATGAAATGCTTGAGCTTACACTGTTTTCTTTAAGGAAATGACCTCTTTTCATCATTATCATCATGGTATGAAGGATTAGGCATAGTTTTAGAACCTGATTCACTCAACTACGTTTTGACCCTTATTGTTACTTTCAAAGCTTTTGCAGTAGGAGAAAACTTCTAAAACGGATTGTATGAAGAATGCTTGAGCTTACACTGTTTCCTTTAAGGAAATGACCTCTTTTCATCATTATCATCATGGTATGAAGGATTAGGCATAGTTTTAGAACCTGATTCACTCAACTACGTTTTGACCCTTATTGTTACTTTCAAAGCTTTTAAAGACGGAGAAAACAGCTAAAACGCACTGTATGAAGAATGCTTGAGCTTACACTGTTTCTTTTAAGCTAATGACCTGTTTTCATCATTATCATCATGGTATGAAGGATTAGGCATAGTTTTAGAACCTGATTCACTCAACTACGTTTTGACCCTTATTGTTACTTTCAAAGCTTTTGCAGTAGGAGAAAACTTCTAAAACGGATTGTATGAAGAATGCTTGAGCTTACACTGTTTCCTTTAAGGAAATGACCTGTTTTCATCATTATCATCATGGTATGAAGGATTAGGCATAGTTTTAGAACCTGATTCACTCAACTACGTTTTGACTCTTATTGTTACTTTCAAAGCTTTTGCAGTAGGAGAAAACTTCTAAAACGGATTGTATGAAGAATGCTTGAGCTTACACTGTTTCCTTTAAGGAAATGACCTGTTTTCATCATTATCATCATGGTATGAAGGATTAGGCATAGTTTTAGAACCTGATTCACTCAACTACGTTTTGACCCTTATTGTTACTTTCAAAGCTTTTAAAGACGGAGAAAACAGCTAAAATGCACTGTATGAAGAATGCTTGAGCTTACACTGTTTCTTTTAAGCAAATGACCTCTTTTCATCATTATCATCATGGTATGAAGGATTAGGCATAGTTTTAGAAACTGATTCACTCAACTATGTTTTGACCCTTATTGTTACTTTTAAAGCTTTTGCAGAAGGAGAAAACAGCTAAAATGCACTGTATGAAGAATGCTTGAGCTTACACTGTTTCTTTTAAGCAAATGACCTCTTTTCATCATTATCATCATGGTATGAAGGATTAGGCATAGTTTTAGAACCTGATTCACTCAACTACGTTTTGACCCTTATTGTTACTTTCAAAGCTTTTAAAGACGGAGAAAACAGCTAAAACGGACTGTATGATGAAATGCTTGAGCTTACACTGTTTTCTTTAAGGAAATAACCTGTTTTCATCATTATCATCATGGTATGAATGATTAGGCATAGTTTTAGAACCTGATTCACTCAACTACGTTTTGACCCTTATTGTTACTTTCAAAGCTTTTAAAGACGGAGAAAACAGCTAAAACGGACTGTATGATGAAATGCTTGAGCTTACACTGTTTTCTTTAAGGAAATAACCTGTTTTCATCATTATCATCATGGTATGAATGATTAGGCATAGTTTTAGAACCTGATTCACTCAACTACGTTTTGACCCTTATTGTTACTTTCAAAGCTTTTAAAGACGGAGAAAACAGCTAAAACGCACTGTATGAAGAATGCTTGAGCTTACACTGTTTCTTTTAAGCAAATGACCTCTTTTCATCATTATCATCATGGTATGAAGGATTAGGCATAGTTTTAGAACCTGATTCACTCAACTACGTTTTGACCCTTATTGTTACTTTTAAAGCTTTTGCAGAAGGAGAAAACAGCTAAAATGCACTGTATGAAGAATGCTTGAGCTTACACTGTTTCTTTTAAGCAAATGACCTCTTTTCATCATTATCATCATGGTATGAAGGATTAGGCATAGTTTTAGAACCTGATTCACTCAACTACGTTTTGACCCTTATTGTTACTTTCAAAGCTTTTGCAGTAGGAGAAAACTTCTAAAACGGATTGTATGAAGAATGCTTGAGCTTACACTGTTTCTTTTAAGCAAATGACCTGTTTTCATCATTATCATCATGGTATGAAGGATTAGGCATAGTTTTAGAACCTGATTGACTCAACTACGTTTTGACCCTTATTGTTACTTTCGAAGCTTTTAAAGACGGAGAAAACAGCTAAAACGCACTGTATGAAGAATGCTTGAGCTTACACTGTTTCTTTTAAGCAAATGACCTGTTTTCATCATTATCATCATGGTATGAAGGATTAGGCATAGTTTTGGAACCTGATTCACTCAACTACGTTTTGACCCTTATTGTTACTTTCAAAGCTTTTAAAGACGGAGAAAACAGCTAAAACGCACTGTATGAAGAATGCTTGAGCTTACACTGTTTCTTTTAAGCAAATGACCTGTTTTCATCATTATCATCATGGTATGAAGGATTAGGCATAGTTTTAGAACCTGATTCACTCAACTACGTTTTGACCCTTATTGTTACTTTCAAAGCTTTTAAAGACGGAGAAAACAGCTAAAACCCACTGTATGAAGAATGCTTGAGCTTACACTGTTTCTTTTAAGCAAATGACCTCTTTTCATCATTATCATCATGGTATGAAGGATTAGGCATAGTTTCAGAACCTGATTCACTCAACTACGTTTTGACCCTTATTGTTACTTTTAAAGCTTTTGCAGAAGGAGAAAACAGCTAAAATGCACTGTATGAAGAATGCTTGAGCTTACACTGTTTCTTTTAAGCAAATGACCTCTTTTCATCATTATCATCATGGTATGAAGGATTAGGCATAGTTTTAGAACCTGATTCACTCAACTACGTTTTGACCCTTATTGTTACTTTCAAAGCTTTTAAAGACGGAGAAAACAGCTAAAACGCACTGTATGAAGAATGCTTGAGCTTACACTGTTTCTTTTAAGCAAATGACCTGTTTTCATCATTATCATCATGGTATGAAGGATTAGGCATAGTTTTAGAACCTGATTCACTCAACTACGTTTTGACCCTTATTGTTACTTTCAAAGCTTTTAAAGACGGAGAAAACAGCTAAAACGGACTGTATGATGAAATGCTTGAGCTTACACTGTTTTCTTTAAGGAAATGACCTCTTTTCATCATTATCATCATGGTATGAAGGATTAGGCATAGTTTTAGAACCTGATTCACTCAACTACGTTTTGACCCTTATTGTTACTTTCAAAGCTTTTGCAGTAGGAGAAAACTTCTAAAACGGATTGTATGAAGAATGCTTGAGCTTACACTGTTTCCTTTAAGGAAATGACCTCTTTTCATCATTATCATCATGGTATGAAGGATTAGGCATAGTTTTAGAACCTGATTCACTCAACTACGTTTTGACCCTTATTGTTACTTTCAAAGCTTTTAAAGACGGAGAAAACAGCTAAAATGCACTGTATGAAGAATGCTTGAGCTTACACTGTTTCTTTTAAGCAAATGACCTCTTTTCATCATTATCATCATGGTATGAAGGATTAGGCATAGTTTTAGAACCTGATTCACTCAACTACGTTTTGACCCTTATTGTTACTTTTAAAGCTTTTGCAGAAGGAGAAAACAGCTAAAATGCACTGTATGAAGAATGCTTGAGCTTACACTGTTTCTTTTAAGCAAATGACCTCTTTTCATCATTATCATCATGGTATGAAGGATTAGGCATAGTTTTAGAACCTGATTCACTCAACTACGTTTTGACCCTTATTGTTACTTTCAAAGCTTTTAAAGACGGAGAAAACAGCTAAAACGGACTGTATGATGAAATGCTTGAGCTTACACTGTTTTCTTTAAGGAAATAACCTGTTTTCATCATTATCATCATGGTATGAATGATTAGGCATAGTTTTAGAACCTGATTCACTCAACTACGTTTTGACCCTTATTGTTACTTTCAAAGCTTTTAAAGACGGAGAAAACAGCTAAAACGCACTGTATGAAGAATGCTTGAGCTTACACTGTTTCTTTTAAGCAAATGACCTCTTTTCATCATTATCATCATGGTATGAAGGATTAGGCATAGTTTTAGAACCTGATTCACTCAACTACGTTTTGACCCTTATTGTTACTTTTAAAGCTTTTGCAGAAGGAGAAAACAGCTAAAATGCACTGTATGAAGAATGCTTGAGCTTACACTGTTTCTTTTAAGCAAATGACCTCTTTTCATCATTATCATCATGGTATGAAGGATTAGGCATAGTTTTAGAACCTGATTCACTCAACTACGTTTTGACCCTTATTGTTACTTTCAAAGCTTTTGCAGTAGGAGAAAACTTCTAAAACGGATTGTATGAAGAATGCTTGAGCTTACACTGTTTCTTTTAAGCAAATGACCTGTTTTCATCATTATCATCATGGTATGAAGGATTAGGCATAGTTTTAGAACCTGATTGACTCAACTACGTTTTGACCCTTATTGTTACTTTCGAAGCTTTTAAAGACGGAGAAAACAGCTAAAACGCACTGTATGAAGAATGCTTGAGCTTACACTGTTTCTTTTAAGCAAATGACCTGTTTTCATCATTATCATCATGGTATGAAGGATTAGGCATAGTTTTGGAACCTGATTCACTCAACTACGTTTTGACCCTTATTGTTACTTTCAAAGCTTTTAAAGACGGAGAAAACAGCTAAAACGCACTGTATGAAGAATGCTTGAGCTTACACTGTTTCTTTTAAGCAAATGACCTGTTTTCATCATTATCATCATGGTATGAAGGATTAGGCATAGTTTTAGAACCTGATTCACTCAACTACGTTTTGACCCTTATTGTTACTTTCAAAGCTTTTAAAGACGGAGAAAACAGCTAAAACCCACTGTATGAAGAATGCTTGAGCTTACACTGTTTCTTTTAAGCAAATGACCTCTTTTCATCATTATCATCATGGTATGAAGGATTAGGCATAGTTTCAGAACCTGATTCACTCAACTACGTTTTGACCCTTATTGTTACTTTTAAAGCTTTTGCAGAAGGAGAAAACAGCTAAAATGCACTGTATGAAGAATGCTTGAGCTTACACTGTTTCTTTTAAGCAAATGACCTCTTTTCATCATTATCATCATGGTATGAAGGATTAGGCATAGTTTTAGAACCTGATTCACTCAACTACGTTTTGACCCTTATTGTTACTTTCAAAGCTTTTAAAGACGGAGAAAACAGCTAAAACGCACTGTATGAAGAATGCTTGAGCTTACACTGTTTCTTTTAAGCAAATGACCTGTTTTCATCATTATCATCATGGTATGAAGGATTAGGCATAGTTTTAGAACCTGATTCACTCAACTACGTTTTGACCCTTATTGTTACTTTCAAAGCTTTTAAAGACGGAGAAAACAGCTAAAACGGACTGTATGATGAAATGCTTGAGCTTACACTGTTTTCTTTAAGGAAATGACCTCTTTTCATCATTATCATCATGGTATGAAGGATTAGGCATAGTTTTAGAACCTGATTCACTCAACTACGTTTTGACCCTTATTGTTACTTTCAAAGCTTTTGCAGTAGGAGAAAACTTCTAAAACGGATTGTATGAAGAATGCTTGAGCTTACACTGTTTCCTTTAAGGAAATGACCTCTTTTCATCATTATCATCATGGTATGAAGGATTAGGCATAGTTTTAGAACCTGATTCACTCAACTACGTTTTGACCCTTATTGTTACTTTCAAAGCTTTTAAAGACGGAGAAAACAGCTAAAATGCACTGTATGAAGAATGCTTGAGCTTACACTGTTTCTTTTAAGCAAATGACCTCTTTTCATCATTATCATCATGGTATGAAGGATTAGGCATAGTTTTAGAACCTGATTCACTCAACTACGTTTTGACCCTTATTGTTACTTTTAAAGCTTTTGCAGAAGGAGAAAACAGCTAAAATGCACTGTATGAAGAATGCTTGAGCTTACACTGTTTCTTTTAAGCAAATGACCTCTTTTCATCATTATCATCATGGTATGAAGGATTAGGCATAGTTTTAGAACCTGATTCACTCAACTACGTTTTGACCCTTATTGTTACTTTCAAAGCTTTTAAAGACGGAGAAAACAGCTAAAACGGACTGTATGATGAAATGCTTGAGCTTACACTGTTTTCTTTAAGGAAATGACCTCTTTTCATCATTATCATCATGGTATGAAGGATTAGGCATAGTTTTAGAACCTGATTCAATCAACTACGTTTTGACCCTTATTGTTACTTTCAAAGCTTTTGCAGTAGGAGAAAACTTCTAAAACGGATTGTATGAAGAATGCTTGAGCTTACACTGTTTCCTTTAAGGAAATGACCTCTTTTCATCATTATCATCATGGTATGAAGGATTAGGCATAGTTTTAGAACCTGATTCACTCAACTACGTTTTGACCCTTATTGTTACTTTCAAAGCTTTTAAAGACGGAGAAAACAGCTAAAACGCACTGTATGAAGAATGCTTGAGCTTACACTGTTTCTTTTAAGCTAATGACCTGTTTTCATCATTATCATCATGGTATGAAGGATTAGGCATAGTTTTAGAACCTGATTCACTCAACTACGTTTTGACCCTTATTGTTACTTTCAAAGCTTTTGCAGTAGGAGAAAACTTCTAAAACGGATTGTATGAAGAATGCTTGAGCTTACACTGTTTCCTTTAAGGAAATGACCTGTTTTCATCATTATCATCATGGTATGAAGGATTAGGCATAGTTTTAGAACCTGATTCACTCAACTACGTTTTGACTCTTATTGTTACTTTCAAAGCTTTTGCAGTAGGAGAAAACTTCTAAAACGGATTGTATGAAGAATGCTTGAGCTTACACTGTTTCCTTTAAGGAAATGACCTGTTTTCATCATTATCATCATGGTATGAAGGATTAGGCATAGTTTTAGAACCTGATTCACTCAACTACGTTTTGACCCTTATTGTTACTTTCAAAGCTTTTAAAGACGGAGAAAACAGCTAAAATGCACTGTATGAAGAATGCTTGAGCTTACACTGTTTCTTTTAAGCAAATGACCTCTTTTCATCATTATCATCATGGTATGAAGGATTAGGCATAGTTTTAGAACCTGATTCACTCAACTACGTTTTGACTCTTATTGTTACTTTCAAAGCTTTTGCAGTAGGAGAAAACTTCTAAAACGGATTGTATGAAGAATGCTTGAGCTTACACTGTTTCCTTTAAGGAAATGACCTGTTTTCATCATTATCATCATGGTATGAAGGATTAGGCATAGTTTTAGAACCTGATTCACTCAACTACGTTTTGACTCTTATTGTTACTTTCAAAGCTTTTGCAGTAGGAGAAAACTTCTAAAACGGATTGTATGAAGAATGCTTGAGCTTACACTGTTTCCTTTAAGGAAATGACCTGTTTTCATCATTATCATCATGGTTTGAAGGATTAGGCATAGTTTTAGAACCTGATTCACTCAACTACGTTTTGACCCTTATTGTTACTTTCAAAGCTTTTAAAGACGGAGAAAACAGCTAAAATGCACTGTATGAAGAATGCTTGAGCTTACACTGTTTCTTTTAAGCAAATGACCTCTTTTCATCATTATCATCATGGTATGAAGGATTAGGCATAGTTTTAGAACCTGATTCACTCAACTACGTTTTGACCCTTATTGTTACTTTCAAAGCTTTTAAAGACGGAGAAAACAGCTAAAACGGACTGTATGATGAAATGCTTGAGCTTACACTGTTTTCTTTAAGGAAATAACCTGTTTTCATCATTATCATCATGGTATGAATGATTAGGCATAGTTTTAGAACCTGATTCACTCAACTACGTTTTGACCCTTATTGTTACTTTCAAAGCTTTTGCAGAAGGGGAAAACAGCTAAAACCCACTGTATGAAGAGTGCTTGAGCTTACACTGTTTCCTTTAAGGAAATGACCTGTTTTCATCATTATCATCATGGTATGAAGGATTAGGCATAGTTTTGGAACCTGATTCACTCAACTACGTTTTGACCCTTATTGTTACTTTCAAAGCTTTTAAAGACGGAGAAAACAGCTAAAACGCACTGTATGAAGAATGCTTGAGCTTACACTGTTTCTTTTAAGCAAATGACCTGTTTTCATCATTATCATCATGGTATGAAGGATTAGGCATAGTTTTAGAACCTGATTCACTCAACTACGTTTTGACCCTTATTGTTACTTTCAAAGCTTTTAAAGACGGAGAAAACAGCTAAAACCCACTGTATGAAGAATGCTTGAGCTTACACTGTTTCTTTTAAGCAAATGACCTCTTTTCATCATTATCATCATGGTATGAAGGATTAGGCATAGTTTTAGAACCTGATTCACTCAACTACGTTTTGACCCTTATTGTTACTTTTAAAGCTTTTGCAGAAGGAGAAAACAGCTAAAATGCACTGTATGAAGAATGCTTGAGCTTACACTGTTTCTTTTAAGCAAATGACCTCTTTTCATCATTATCATCATGGTATGAAGGATTAGGCATAGTTTTAGAACCTGATTCACTCAACTACGTTTTGACCCTTATTGTTACTTTCAAAGCTTTTAAAGACGGAGAAAACAGCTAAAACGCACTGTATGAAGAATGCTTGAGCTTACACTGTTTCTTTTAAGCAAATGACCTGTTTTCATCATTATCATCATGGTATGAAGGATTAGGCATAGTTTTAGAACCTGATTCACTCAACTACGTTTTGACCCTTATTGTTACTTTCAAAGCTTTTAAAGACGGAGAAAACAGCTAAAACGGACTGTATGATGAAATGCTTGACCTTACACTGTTTTCTTTAAGGAAATGACCTCTTTTCATCATTATCATCATGGTATGAAGGATTAGGCATAGTTTTAGAACCTGATTCACTCAACTACGTTTTGACCCTTATTGTTACTTTCAAAGCTTTTGCAGTAGGAGAAAACTTCTAAAACGGATTGTATGAAGAATGCTTGAGCTTACACTGTTTCCTTTAAGGAAATGACCTCTTTTCATCATTATCATCATGGTATGAAGGATTAGGCATAGTTTTAGAACCTGATTCACTCAACTACGTTTTGACCCTTATTGTTACTTTCAAAGCTTTTAAAGACGGAGAAAACAGCTAAAACGCACTGTATGAAGAATGCTTGAGCTTACACTGTTTCTTTTAAGCTAATGACCTGTTTTCATCATTATCATCATGGTATGAAGGATTAGGCATAGTTTTAGAACCTGATTCACTCAACTACGTTTTGACCCTTATTGTTACTTTCAAAGCTTTTGCAGTAGGAGAAAACTTCTAAAACGGATTGTATGAAGAATGCTTGAGCTTACACTGTTTCCTTTAAGGAAATGACCTGTTTTCATCATTATCATCATGGTATGAAGGATTAGGCATAGTTTTAGAACCTGATTCACTCAACTACGTTTTGACTCTTATTGTTACTTTCAAAGCTTTTGCAGTAGGAGAAAACTTCTAAAACGGATTGTATGAAGAATGCTTGAGCTTACACTGTTTCCTTTAAGGAAATGACCTGTTTTCATCATTATCATCATGGTATGAAGGATTAGGCATAGTTTTAGAACCTGATTCACTCAACTACGTTTTGACCCTTATTGTTACTTTCAAAGCTTTTAAAGACGGAGAAAACAGCTAAAATGCACTGTATGAAGAATGCTTGAGCTTACACTGTTTCTTTTAAGCAAATGACCTCTTTTCATCATTATCATCATGGTATGAAGGATTAGGCATAGTTTTAGAACCTGATTCACTCAACTACGTTTTGACTCTTATTGTTACTTTCAAAGCTTTTGCAGTAGGAGAAAACTTCTAAAACGGATTGTATGAAGAATGCTTGAGCTTACACTGTTTCCTTTAAGGAAATGACCTGTTTTCATCATTATCATCATGGTATGAAGGATTAGGCATAGTTTTAGAACCTGATTCACTCAACTACGTTTTGACTCTTATTGTTACTTTCAAAGCTTTTGCAGTAGGAGAAAACTTCTAAAACGGATTGTATGAAGAATGCTTGAGCTTACACTGTTTCCTTTAAGGAAATGACCTGTTTTCATCATTATCATCATGGTATGAAGGATTAGGCATAGTTTTAGAACCTGATTCACTCAACTACGTTTTGACCCTTATTGTTACTTTCAAAGCTTTTAAAGACGGAGAAAACAGCTAAAATGCACTGTATGAAGAATGCTTGAGCTTACACTGTTTCTTTTAAGCAAATGACCTCTTTTCATCATTATCATCATGGTATGAAGGATTAGGCATAGTTTTAGAACCTGATTCACTCAACTACGTTTTGACCCTTATTGTTACTTTCAAAGCTTTTAAAGACGGAGAAAACAGCTAAAACGGACTGTATGATGAAATGCTTGAGCTTACACTGTTTTCTTTAAGGAAATAACCTGTTTTCATCATTATCATCATGGTATGAATGATTAGGCATAGTTTTAGAACCTGATTCACTCAACTACGTTTTGACCCTTATTGTTACTTTCAAAGCTTTTAAAGAAGGAGAAAACAGCTAAAACGGACTGTATGATGAAATGCTTGAGCTTACACTGTTTTCTTTAAGGAAATAACCTGTTTTCATCATTATCATCATGGTATGAATGATTAGGCATAGTTTTAGAACCTGATTCACTCAACTACGTTTTGACCCTTATTGTTACTTTTAAAGCTTTTGCAGAAGGGGAAAACAGCTAAAACGCACTGTATGAAGAGTGCTTGAGCTTACACTGTTTCCTTTAAGGAAATGACCTGTTTTCATCATTATCATCATGGTATGAAGGATTAGGCATAGTTTTGGAACCTGATTCACTCAACTACGTTTTGACCCTTATTGTTACTTTCAAAGCTTTTAAAGACGGAGAAAACAGCTAAAACGCACTGTATGAAGAATGCTTGAGCTTACACTGTTTCTTTTAAGCAAATGACCTGTTTTCATCATTATCATCATGGTATGAAGGATTAGGCATAGTTTTAGAACCTGATTCACTCAACTACGTTTTGACCCTTATTGTTACTTTCAAAGCTTTTAAAGACGGAGAAAACAGCTAAAACCCACTGTATGAAGAATGCTTGAGCTTACACTGTTTCTTTTAAGCAAATGACCTCTTTTCATCATTATCATCATGGTATGAAGGATTAGGCATAGTTTTAGAACCTGATTCACTCAACTACGTTTTGACCCTTATTGTTACTTTTAAAGCTTTTGCAGAAGGAGAAAACAGCTAAAATGCACTGTATGAAGAATGCTTGAGCTTACACTGTTTCTTTTAAGCAAATGACCTCTTTTCATCATTATCATCATGGTATGAAGGATTAGGCATAGTTTTAGAACCTGATTCACTCAACTACGTTTTGACCCTTATTGTTACTTTCAAAGCTTTTAAAGACGGAGAAAACAGCTAAAACGCACTGTATGAAGAATGCTTGAGCTTACACTGTTTCTTTTAAGCAAATGACCTGTTTTCATCATTATCATCATGGTATGAAGGATTAGGCATAGTTTTAGAACCTGATTCACTCAACTACGTTTTGACCCTTATTGTTACTTTCAAAGCTTTTAAAGACGGAGAAAACAGCTAAAACGGACTGTATGATGAAATGCTTGAGCTTACACTGTTTTCTTTAAGGAAATGACCTCTTTTCATCATTATCATCATGGTATGAAGGATTAGGCATAGTTTTAGAACCTGATTCACTCAACTACGTTTTGACCCTTATTGTTACTTTCAAAGCTTTTGCAGTAGGAGAAAACTTCTAAAACGGATTGTATGAAGAATGCTTGAGCTTACACTGTTTCCTTTAAGGAAATGACCTCTTTTCATCATTATCATCATGGTATGAAGGATTAGGCATAGTTTTAGAACCTGATTCACTCAACTACGTTTTGACCCTTATTGTTACTTTCAAAGCTTTTAAAGACGGAGAAAACAGCTAAAACGCACTGTATGAAGAATGCTTGAGCTTACACTGTTTCTTTTAAGCTAATGACCTGTTTTCATCATTATCATCATGGTATGAAGGATTAGGCATAGTTTTAGAACCTGATTCACTCAACTACGTTTTGACCCTTATTGTTACTTTCAAAGCTTTTGCAGTAGGAGAAAACTTCTAAAACGGATTGTATGAAGAATGCTTGAGCTTACACTGTTTCCTTTAAGGAAATGACCTGTTTTCATCATTATCATCATGGTATGAAGGATTAGGCATAGTTTTAGAACCTGATTCACTCAACTACGTTTTGACCCTTATTGTTACTTTCAAAGCTTTTAAAGACGGAGAAAACAGCTAAAACGGACTGTATGATGAAATGCTTGAGCTTACACTGTTTTCTTTAAGGAAATAACCTGTTTTCATCATTATCATCATGGTATGAATGATTAGGCATAGTTTTAGAACCTGATTCACTCAACTACGTTTTGACCCTTATTGTTACTTTCAAAGCTTTTAAAGAAGGAGAAAACAGCTAAAACGGACTGTATGATGAAATGCTTGAGCTTACACTGTTTTCTTTAAGGAAATAACCTGTTTTCATCATTATCATCATGGTATGAATGATTAGGCATAGTTTTAGAACCTGATTCACTCAACTACGTTTTGACCCTTATTGTTACTTTTAAAGCTTTTGCAGAAGGGGAAAACAGCTAAAACGCACTGTATGAAGAGTGCTTGAGCTTACACTGTTTCCTTTAAGGAAATGACCTGTTTTCATCATTATCATCATGGTATGAAGGATTAGGCATAGTTTTGGAACCTGATTCACTCAACTACGTTTTGACCCTTATTGTTACTTTCAAAGCTTTTAAAGACGGAGAAAACAGCTAAAACGCACTGTATGAAGAATGCTTGAGCTTACACTGTTTCTTTTAAGCAAATGACCTGTTTTCATCATTATCATCATGGTATGAAGGATTAGGCATAGTTTTAGAACCTGATTCACTCAACTACGTTTTGACCCTTATTGTTACTTTCAAAGCTTTTAAAGACGGAGAAAACAGCTAAAACCCACTGTATGAAGAATGCTTGAGCTTACACTGTTTCTTTTAAGCAAATGACCTCTTTTCATCATTATCATCATGGTATGAAGGATTAGGCATAGTTTTAGAACCTGATTCACTCAACTACGTTTTGACCCTTATTGTTACTTTTAAAGCTTTTGCAGAAGGAGAAAACAGCTAAAATGCACTGTATGAAGAATGCTTGAGCTTACACTGTTTCTTTTAAGCAAATGACCTCTTTTCATCATTATCATCATGGTATGAAGGATTAGGCATAGTTTTAGAACCTGATTCACTCAACTACGTTTTGACCCTTATTGTTACTTTCAAAGCTTTTAAAGACGGAGAAAACAGCTAAAACGCACTGTATGAAGAATGCTTGAGCTTACACTGTTTCTTTTAAGCAAATGACCTGTTTTCATCATTATCATCATGGTATGAAGGATTAGGCATAGTTTTAGAACCTGATTCACTCAACTACGTTTTGACCCTTATTGTTACTTTCAAAGCTTTTAAAGACGGAGAAAACAGCTAAAACGGACTGTATGATGAAATGCTTGAGCTTACACTGTTTTCTTTAAGGAAATGACCTCTTTTCATCATTATCATCATGGTATGAAGGATTAGGCATAGTTTTAGAACCTGATTCACTCAACTACGTTTTGACCCTTATTGTTACTTTCAAAGCTTTTGCAGTAGGAGAAAACTTCTAAAACGGATTGTATGAAGAATGCTTGAGCTTACACTGTTTCCTTTAAGGAAATGACCTCTTTTCATCATTATCATCATGGTATGAAGGATTAGGCATAGTTTTAGAACCTGATTCACTCAACTACGTTTTGACCCTTATTGTTACTTTCAAAGCTTTTAAAGACGGAGAAAACAGCTAAAACGCACTGTATGAAGAATGCTTGAGCTTACACTGTTTCTTTTAAGCTAATGACCTGTTTTCATCATTATCATCATGGTATGAAGGATTAGGCATAGTTTTAGAACCTGATTCACTCAACTACGTTTTGACCCTTATTGTTACTTTCAAAGCTTTTGCAGTAGGAGAAAACTTCTAAAACGGATTGTATGAAGAATGCTTGAGCTTACACTGTTTCCTTTAAGGAAATGACCTGTTTTCATCATTATCATCATGGTATGAAGGATTAGGCATAGTTTTAGAACCTGATTCACTCAACTACGTTTTGACCCTTATTGTTACTTTCAAAGCTTTTGCAGTAGGAGAAAACTTCTAAAACGGATTGTATGAAGAATGCTTGAGCTTACACTGTTTCCTTTAAGGAAATGACCTGTTTTCATCATTATCATCATGGTATGAAGGATTAGGCATAGTTTTAGAACCTGATTCACTCAACTACGTTTTGACTCTTATTGTTACTTTCAAAGCTTTTGCAGTAGGAGAAAACTTCTAAAACGGATTGTATGAAGAATGCTTGAGCTTACACTGTTTCCTTTAAGGAAATGACCTGTTTTCATCATTATCATCATGGTATGAAGGATTAGGCATAGTTTTAGAACCTGATTCACTCAACTACGTTTTGACCCTTATTGTTACTTTCAACGCTTTTAAAGACGGAGAAAACAGCTAAAATGCACTGTATGAAGAATGCTTGAGCTTACACTGTTTCTTTTAAGCAAATGACCTCTTTTCATCATTATCATCATGGTATGAAGGATTAGGCATAGTTTTAGAACCTGATTCACTCAACTACGTTTTGACTCTTATTGTTACTTTCAAAGCTTTTGCAGTAGGAGAAAACTTCTAAAACGGATTGTATGAAGAATGCTTGAGCTTACACTGTTTCCTTTAAGGAAATGACCTGTTTTCATCATTATCATCATGGTATGAATGATTAGGCATAGTTTTAGAACCTGATTCACTCAACTACGTTTTGACCCTTATTGTTACTTTCAAAGCTTTTAAAGACGGAGAAAACAGCTAAAATGCACTGTATGAAGAATGCTTGAGCTTACACTGTTTCTTTTAAGCAAATGACCTCTTTTCATCATTATCATCATGGTATGAAGGATTAGGCATAGTTTTAGAACCTGATTCACTCAACTACGTTTTGACCCTTATTGTTACTTTCAAAGCTTTTAAAGACGGAGAAAACAGCTAAAACGGACTGTATGATGAAATGCTTGAGCTTACACTGTTTCCTTTAAGGAAATGACCTGTTTTCATCATTATCATCATGGTATGAAGGATTAGGCATAGTTTTAGAACCTGATTCACTCAACTACGTTTTGACTCTTATTGTTACTTTCAAAGCTTTTGCAGTAGGAGAAAACTTCTAAAACGGATTGTATGAAGAATGCTTGAGCTTACACTGTTTCCTTTAAGGAAATGACCTGTTTTCATCATTATCATCATGGTATGAAGGATTAGGCATAGTTTTAGAACCTGATTCACTCAACTACGTTTTGACCCTTATTGTTACTTTCAAAGCTTTTAAAGACGGAGAAAACAGCTAAAATGCACTGTATGAAGAATGCTTGAGCTTACACTGTTTCTTTTAAGCAAATGACCTCTTTTCATCATTATCATCATGGTATGAAGGATTAGGCATAGTTTTAGAACCTGATTCACTCAACTACGTTTTGACTCTTATTGTTACTTTCAAAGCTTTTGCAGTAGGAGAAAACTTCTAAAACGGATTGTATGAAGAATGCTTGAGCTTACACTGTTTCCTTTAAGGAAATGACCTGTTTTCATCATTATCATCATGGTATGAAGGATTAGGCATAGTTTTAGAACCTGATTCACTCAACTACGTTTTGACTCTTATTGTTACTTTCAAAGCTTTTGCAGTAGGAGAAAACTTCTAAAACGGATTGTATGAAGAATGCTTGAGCTTACACTGTTTCCTTTAAGGAAATGACCTGTTTTCATCATTATCATCATGGTATGAAGGATTAGGCATAGTTTTAGAACCTGATTCACTCAACTACGTTTTGACCCTTATTGTTACTTTCAAAGCTTTTAAAGACGGAGAAAACAGCTAAAATGCACTGTATGAAGAATGCTTGAGCTTACACTGTTTCTTTTAAGCAAATGACCTCTTTTCATCATTATCATCATGGTATGAAGGATTAGGCATAGTTTTAGAACCTGATTCACTCAACTACGTTTTGACCCTTATTGTTACTTTCAAAGCTTTTAAAGACGGAGAAAACAGCTAAAACGGACTGTATGATGAAATGCTTGAGCTTACACTGTTTTCTTTAAGGAAATAACCTGTTTTCATCATTATCATCATGGTATGAATGATTAGGCATAGTTTTAGAACCTGATTCACTCAACTACGTTTTGACCCTTATTGTTACTTTCAAAGCTTTTAAAGAAGGAGAAAACAGCTAAAACGGACTGTATGATGAAATGCTTGAGCTTACACTGTTTTCTTTAAGGAAATAACCTGTTTTCATCATTATCATCATGGTATGAATGATTAGGCATAGTTTTAGAACCTGATTCACTCAACTACGTTTTGACCCTTATTGTTACTTTTAAAGCTTTTGCAGAAGGGGAAAACAGCTAAAACGCACTGTATGAAGAGTGCTTGAGCTTACACTGTTTCCTTTAAGGAAATGACCTGTTTTCATCATTATCATCATGGTATGAAGGATTAGGCATAGTTTTGGAACCTGATTCACTCAACTACGTTTTGACCCTTATTGTTACTTTCAAAGCTTTTAAAGACGGAGAAAACAGCTAAAACGCACTGTATGAAGAATGCTTGAGCTTACACTGTTTCTTTTAAGCAAATGACCTGTTTTCATCATTATCATCATGGTATGAAGGATTAGGCATAGTTTTAGAACCTGATTCACTCAACTACGTTTTGACCCTTATTGTTACTTTCAAAGCTTTTAAAGACGGAGAAAACAGCTAAAACCCACTGTATGAAGAATGCTTGAGCTTACACTGTTTCTTTTAAGCAAATGACCTCTTTTCATCATTATCATCATGGTATGAAGGATTAGGCATAGTTTTAGAACCTGATTCACTCAACTACGTTTTGACCCTTATTGTTACTTTCAAAGCTTTTGCAGTAGGAGAAAACTTCTAAAACGGATTGTATGAAGAATGCTTGAGCTTACACTGTTTCCTTTAAGGAAATGACCTGTTTTCATCATTATCATCATGGTATGAAGGATTAGGCATAGTTTTAGAACCTGATTCACTCAACTACGTTTTGACCCTTATTGTTACTTTCAAAGCTTTTGCAGTAGGAGAAAACTTCTAAAACGGATTGTATGAAGAATGCTTGAGCTTACACTGTTTCCTTTAAGGAAATGACCTGTTTTCATCATTATCATCATGGTATGAAGGATTAGGCATAGTTTTAGAACCTGATTCACTCAACTACGTTTTGACTCTTATTGTTACTTTCAAAGCTTTTGCAGTAGGAGAAAACTTCTAAAACGGATTGTATGAAGAATGCTTGAGCTTACACTGTTTCCTTTAAGGAAATGACCTGTTTTCATCATTATCATCATGGTATGAAGGATTAGGCATAGTTTTAGAACCTGATTCACTCAACTACGTTTTGACCCTTATTGTTACTTTCAACGCTTTTAAAGACGGAGAAAACAGCTAAAATGCACTGTATGAAGAATGCTTGAGCTTACACTGTTTCTTTTAAGCAAATGACCTCTTTTCATCATTATCATCATGGTATGAAGGATTAGGCATAGTTTTAGAACCTGATTCACTCAACTACGTTTTGACTCTTATTGTTACTTTCAAAGCTTTTGCAGTAGGAGAAAACTTCTAAAACGGATTGTATGAAGAATGCTTGAGCTTACACTGTTTCCTTTAAGGAAATGACCTGTTTTCATCATTATCATCATGGTATGAATGATTAGGCATAGTTTTAGAACCTGATTCACTCAACTACGTTTTGACCCTTATTGTTACTTTCAAAGCTTTTAAAGACGGAGAAAACAGCTAAAATGCACTGTATGAAGAATGCTTGAGCTTACACTGTTTCTTTTAAGCAAATGACCTCTTTTCATCATTATCATCATGGTATGAAGGATTAGGCATAGTTTTAGAACCTGATTCACTCAACTACGTTTTGACCCTTATTGTTACTTTCAAAGCTTTTAAAGACGGAGAAAACAGCTAAAACGGACTGTATGATGAAATGCTTGAGCTTACACTGTTTCCTTTAAGGAAATGACCTGTTTTCATCATTATCATCATGGTATGAAGGATTAGGCATAGTTTTAGAACCTGATTCACTCAACTACGTTTTGACTCTTATTGTTACTTTCAAAGCTTTTGCAGTAGGAGAAAACTTCTAAAACGGATTGTATGAAGAATGCTTGAGCTTACACTGTTTCCTTTAAGGAAATGACCTGTTTTCATCATTATCATCATGGTATGAAGGATTAGGCATAGTTTTAGAACCTGATTCACTCAACTACGTTTTGACCCTTATTGTTACTTTCAAAGCTTTTAAAGACGGAGAAAACAGCTAAAATGCACTGTATGAAGAATGCTTGAGCTTACACTGTTTCTTTTAAGCAAATGACCTCTTTTCATCATTATCATCATGGTATGAAGGATTAGGCATAGTTTTAGAACCTGATTCACTCAACTACGTTTTGACTCTTATTGTTACTTTCAAAGCTTTTGCAGTAGGAGAAAACTTCTAAAACGGATTGTATGAAGAATGCTTGAGCTTACACTGTTTCCTTTAAGGAAATGACCTGTTTTCATCATTATCATCATGGTATGAAGGATTAGGCATAGTTTTAGAACCTGATTCACTCAACTACGTTTTGACTCTTATTGTTACTTTCAAAGCTTTTGCAGTAGGAGAAAACTTCTAAAACGGATTGTATGAAGAATGCTTGAGCTTACACTGTTTCCTTTAAGGAAATGACCTGTTTTCATCATTATCATCATGGTATGAAGGATTAGGCATAGTTTTAGAACCTGATTCACTCAACTACGTTTTGACCCTTATTGTTACTTTCAAAGCTTTTAAAGACGGAGAAAACAGCTAAAATGCACTGTATGAAGAATGCTTGAGCTTACACTGTTTCTTTTAAGCAAATGACCTCTTTTCATCATTATCATCATGGTATGAAGGATTAGGCATAGTTTTAGAACCTGATTCACTCAACTACGTTTTGACCCTTATTGTTACTTTCAAAGCTTTTAAAGACGGAGAAAACAGCTAAAACGGACTGTATGATGAAATGCTTGAGCTTACACTGTTTTCTTTAAGGAAATAACCTGTTTTCATCATTATCATCATGGTATGAATGATTAGGCATAGTTTTAGAACCTGATTCACTCAACTACGTTTTGACCCTTATTGTTACTTTCAAAGCTTTTAAAGAAGGAGAAAACAGCTAAAACGGACTGTATGATGAAATGCTTGAGCTTACACTGTTTTCTTTAAGGAAATAACCTGTTTTCATCATTATCATCATGGTATGAATGATTAGGCATAGTTTTAGAACCTGATTCACTCAACTACGTTTTGACCCTTATTGTTACTTTTAAAGCTTTTGCAGAAGGGGAAAACAGCTAAAACGCACTGTATGAAGAGTGCTTGAGCTTACACTGTTTCCTTTAAGGAAATGACCTGTTTTCATCATTATCATCATGGTATGAAGGATTAGGCATAGTTTTGGAACCTGATTCACTCAACTACGTTTTGACCCTTATTGTTACTTTCAAAGCTTTTAAAGACGGAGAAAACAGCTAAAACGCACTGTATGAAGAATGCTTGAGCTTACACTGTTTCTTTTAAGCAAATGACCTGTTTTCATCATTATCATCATGGTATGAAGGATTAGGCATAGTTTTAGAACCTGATTCACTCAACTACGTTTTGACCCTTATTGTTACTTTCAAAGCTTTTAAAGACGGAGAAAACAGCTAAAACCCACTGTATGAAGAATGCTTGAGCTTACACTGTTTCTTTTAAGCAAATGACCTCTTTTCATCATTATCATCATGGTATGAAGGATTAGGCATAGTTTTAGAACCTGATTCACTCAACTACGTTTTGACCCTTATTGTTACTTTCAAAGCTTTTGCAGTAGGAGAAAACTTCTAAAACGGATTGTATGAAGAATGCTTGAGCTTACACTGTTTCCTTTAAGGAAATGACCTGTTTTCATCATTATCATCATGGTATGAAGGATTAGGCATAGTTTTAGAACCTGATTCACTCAACTACGTTTTGACCCTTATTGTTACTTTCAAAGCTTTTGCAGTAGGAGAAAACTTCTAAAACGGATTGTATGAAGAATGCTTGAGCTTACACTGTTTCCTTTAAGGAAATGACCTGTTTTCATCATTATCATCATGGTATGAAGGATTAGGCATAGTTTTAGAACCTGATTCACTCAACTACGTTTTGACTCTTATTGTTACTTTCAAAGCTTTTGCAGTAGGAGAAAACTTCTAAAACGGATTGTATGAAGAATGCTTGAGCTTACACTGTTTCCTTTAAGGAAATGACCTGTTTTCATCATTATCATCATGGTATGAAGGATTAGGCATAGTTTTAGAACCTGATTCACTCAACTACGTTTTGACCCTTATTGTTACTTTCAACGCTTTTAAAGACGGAGAAAACAGCTAAAATGCACTGTATGAAGAATGCTTGAGCTTACACTGTTTCTTTTAAGCAAATGACCTCTTTTCATCATTATCATCATGGTATGAAGGATTAGGCATAGTTTTAGAACCTGATTCACTCAACTACGTTTTGACTCTTATTGTTACTTTCAAAGCTTTTGCAGTAGGAGAAAACTTCTAAAACGGATTGTATGAAGAATGCTTGAGCTTACACTGTTTCCTTTAAGGAAATGACCTGTTTTCATCATTATCATCATGGTATGAATGATTAGGCATAGTTTTAGAACCTGATTCACTCAACTACGTTTTGACCCTTATTGTTACTTTCAAAGCTTTTAAAGACGGAGAAAACAGCTAAAATGCACTGTATGAAGAATGCTTGAGCTTACACTGTTTCTTTTAAGCAAATGACCTCTTTTCATCATTATCATCATGGTATGAAGGATTAGGCATAGTTTTAGAACCTGATTCACTCAACTACGTTTTGACCCTTATTGTTACTTTCAAAGCTTTTAAAGACGGAGAAAACAGCTAAAACGGACTGTATGATGAAATGCTTGAGCTTACACTGTTTCCTTTAAGGAAATGACCTGTTTTCATCATTATCATCATGGTATGAAGGATTAGGCATAGTTTTAGAACCTGATTCACTCAACTACGTTTTGACTCTTATTGTTACTTTCAAAGCTTTTGCAGTAGGAGAAAACTTCTAAAACGGATTGTATGAAGAATGCTTGAGCTTACACTGTTTCCTTTAAGGAAATGACCTGTTTTCATCATTATCATCATGGTATGAAGGATTAGGCATAGTTTTAGAACCTGATTCACTCAACTACGTTTTGACCCTTATTGTTACTTTCAAAGCTTTTAAAGACGGAGAAAACAGCTAAAATGCACTGTATGAAGAATGCTTGAGCTTACACTGTTTCTTTTAAGCAAATGACCTCTTTTCATCATTATCATCATGGTATGAAGGATTAGGCATAGTTTTAGAACCTGATTCACTCAACTACGTTTTGACTCTTATTGTTACTTTCAAAGCTTTTGCAGTAGGAGAAAACTTCTAAAACGGATTGTATGAAGAATGCTTGAGCTTACACTGTTTCCTTTAAGGAAATGACCTGTTTTCATCATTATCATCATGGTATGAAGGATTAGGCATAGTTTTAGAACCTGATTCACTCAACTACGTTTTGACTCTTATTGTTACTTTCAAAGCTTTTGCAGTAGGAGAAAACTTCTAAAACGGATTGTATGAAGAATGCTTGAGCTTACACTGTTTCCTTTAAGGAAATGACCTGTTTTCATCATTATCATCATGGTATGAAGGATTAGGCATAGTTTTAGAACCTGATTCACTCAACTACGTTTTGACCCTTATTGTTACTTTCAAAGCTTTTAAAGACGGAGAAAACAGCTAAAATGCACTGTATGAAGAATGCTTGAGCTTACACTGTTTCTTTTAAGCAAATGACCTCTTTTCATCATTATCATCATGGTATGAAGGATTAGGCATAGTTTTAGAACCTGATTCACTCAACTACGTTTTGACCCTTATTGTTACTTTCAAAGCTTTTAAAGACGGAGAAAACAGCTAAAACGGACTGTATGATGAAATGCTTGAGCTTACACTGTTTTCTTTAAGGAAATAACCTGTTTTCATCATTATCATCATGGTATGAATGATTAGGCATAGTTTTAGAACCTGATTCACTCAACTACGTTTTGACCCTTATTGTTACTTTCAAAGCTTTTAAAGAAGGAGAAAACAGCTAAAACGGACTGTATGATGAAATGCTTGAGCTTACACTGTTTTCTTTAAGGAAATAACCTGTTTTCATCATTATCATCATGGTATGAATGATTAGGCATAGTTTTAGAACCTGATTCACTCAACTACGTTTTGACCCTTATTGTTACTTTTAAAGCTTTTGCAGAAGGGGAAAACAGCTAAAACGCACTGTATGAAGAGTGCTTGAGCTTACACTGTTTCCTTTAAGGAAATGACCTGTTTTCATCATTATCATCATGGTATGAAGGATTAGGCATAGTTTTGGAACCTGATTCACTCAACTACGTTTTGACCCTTATTGTTACTTTCAAAGCTTTTAAAGACGGAGAAAACAGCTAAAACGCACTGTATGAAGAATGCTTGAGCTTACACTGTTTCTTTTAAGCAAATGACCTGTTTTCATCATTATCATCATGGTATGAAGGATTAGGCATAGTTTTAGAACCTGATTCACTCAACTACGTTTTGACCCTTATTGTTACTTTCAAAGCTTTTAAAGACGGAGAAAACAGCTAAAACCCACTGTATGAAGAATGCTTGAGCTTACACTGTTTCTTTTAAGCAAATGACCTCTTTTCATCATTATCATCATGGTATGAAGGATTAGGCATAGTTTTAGAACCTGATTCACTCAACTACGTTTTGACCCTTATTGTTACTTTTAAAGCTTTTGCAGAAGGAGAAAACAGCTAAAATGCACTGTATGAAGAATGCTTGAGCTTACACTGTTTCTTTTAAGCAAATGACCTCTTTTCATCATTATCATCATGGTATGAAGGATTAGGCATAGTTTTAGAACCTGATTCACTCAACTACGTTTTGACCCTTATTGTTACTTTCAAAGCTTTTAAAGACGGAGAAAACAGCTAAAACGCACTGTATGAAGAATGCTTGAGCTTACACTGTTTCTTTTAAGCAAATGACCTGTTTTCATCATTATCATCATGGTATGAAGGATTAGGCATAGTTTTAGAACCTGATTCACTCAACTACGTTTTGACCCTTATTGTTACTTTCAAAGCTTTTAAAGACGGAGAAAACAGCTAAAACGGACTGTATGATGAAATGCTTGAGCTTACACTGTTTTCTTTAAGGAAATGACCTCTTTTCATCATTATCATCATGGTATGAAGGATTAGGCATAGTTTTAGAACCTGATTCACTCAACTACGTTTTGACCCTTATTGTTACTTTCAAAGCTTTTGCAGTAGGAGAAAACTTCTAAAACGGATTGTATGAAGAATGCTTGAGCTTACACTGTTTCCTTTAAGGAAATGACCTCTTTTCATCATTATCATCATGGTATGAAGGATTAGGCATAGTTTTAGAACCTGATTCACTCAACTACGTTTTGACCCTTATTGTTACTTTCAAAGCTTTTAAAGACGGAGAAAACAGCTAAAACGCACTGTATGAAGAATGCTTGAGCTTACACTGTTTCTTTTAAGCTAATGACCTGTTTTCATCATTATCATCATGGTATGAAGGATTAGGCATAGTTTTAGAACCTGATTCACTCAACTACGTTTTGACCCTTATTGTTACTTTCAAAGCTTTTGCAGTAGGAGAAAACTTCTAAAACGGATTGTATGAAGAATGCTTGAGCTTACACTGTTTCCTTTAAGGAAATGACCTGTTTTCATCATTATCATCATGGTATGAAGGATTAGGCATAGTTTTAGAACCTGATTCACTCAACTACGTTTTGACCCTTATTGTTACTTTCAAAGCTTTTGCAGTAGGAGAAAACTTCTAAAACGGATTGTATGAAGAATGCTTGAGCTTACACTGTTTCCTTTAAGGAAATGACCTGTTTTCATCATTATCATCATGGTATGAAGGATTAGGCATAGTTTTAGAACCTGATTCACTCAACTACGTTTTGACTCTTATTGTTACTTTCAAAGCTTTTGCAGTAGGAGAAAACTTCTAAAACGGATTGTATGAAGAATGCTTGAGCTTACACTGTTTCCTTTAAGGAAATGACCTGTTTTCATCATTATCATCATGGTATGAAGGATTAGGCATAGTTTTAGAACCTGATTCACTCAACTACGTTTTGACCCTTATTGTTACTTTCAACGCTTTTAAAGACGGAGAAAACAGCTAAAATGCACTGTATGAAGAATGCTTGAGCTTACACTGTTTCTTTTAAGCAAATGACCTCTTTTCATCATTATCATCATGGTATGAAGGATTAGGCATAGTTTTAGAACCTGATTCACTCAACTACGTTTTGACTCTTATTGTTACTTTCAAAGCTTTTGCAGTAGGAGAAAACTTCTAAAACGGATTGTATGAAGAATGCTTGAGCTTACACTGTTTCCTTTAAGGAAATGACCTCTTTTCATCATTATCATCATGGTATGAAGGATTAGGCATAGTTTTAGAACCTGATTCACTCAACTACGTTTTGACCCTTATTGTTACTTTCAAAGCTTTTAAAGACGGAGAAAACAGCTAAAATGCACTGTATGAAGAATGCTTGAGCTTACACTGTTTCTTTTAAGCAAATGACCTCTTTTCATCATTATCATCATGGTATGAAGGATTAGGCATAGTTTTAGAACCTGATTCACTCAACTACGTTTTGACCCTTATTGTTACTTTCAAAGCTTTTAAAGACGGAGAAAACAGCTAAAACGGACTGTATGATGAAATGCTTGAGCTTACACTGTTTTCTTTAAGGAAATAACCTGTTTTCATCATTATCATCATGGTATGAATGATTAGGCATAGTTTTAGAACCTGATTCACTCAACTACGTTTTGACCCTTATTGTTACTTTCAAAGCTTTTAAAGAAGGAGAAAACAGCTAAAACGGACTGTATGATGAAATGCTTGAGCTTACACTGTTTTCTTTAAGGAAATAACCTGTTTTCATCATTATCATCATGGTATGAATGATTAGGCATAGTTTTAGAACCTGATTCACTCAACTACGTTTTGACCCTTATTGTTACTTTTAAAGCTTTTGCAGAAGGGGAAAACAGCTAAAACGCACTGTATGAAGAGTGCTTGAGCTTACACTGTTTCCTTTAAGGAAATGACCTGTTTTCATCATTATCATCATGGTATGAAGGATTAGGCATAGTTTTGGAACCTGATTCACTCAACTACGTTTTGACCCTTATTGTTACTTTCAAAGCTTTTAAAGACGGAGAAAACAGCTAAAACGCACTGTATGAAGAATGCTTGAGCTTACACTGTTTCTTTTAAGCAAATGACCTGTTTTCATCATTATCATCATGGTATGAAGGATTAGGCATAGTTTTAGAACCTGATTCACTCAACTACGTTTTGACCCTTATTGTTACTTTCAAAGCTTTTAAAGACGGAGAAAACAGCTAAAACCCACTGTATGAAGAATGCTTGAGCTTACACTGTTTCTTTTAAGCAAATGACCTCTTTTCATCATTATCATCATGGTATGAAGGATTAGGCATAGTTTCAGAACCTGATTCACTCAACTACGTTTTGACCCTTATTGTTACTTTTAAAGCTTTTGCAGAAGGAGAAAACAGCTAAAATGCACTGTATGAAGAATGCTTGAGCTTACACTGTTTCTTTTAAGCAAATGACCTCTTTTCATCATTATCATCATGGTATGAAGGATTAGGCATAGTTTTAGAACCTGATTCACTCAACTACGTTTTGACCCTTATTGTTACTTTCAAAGCTTTTAAAGACGGAGAAAACAGCTAAAACGCACTGTATGAAGAATGCTTGAGCTTACACTGTTTCTTTTAAGCAAATGACCTGTTTTCATCATTATCATCATGGTATGAAGGATTAGGCATAGTTTTAGAACCTGATTCACTCAACTACGTTTTGACCCTTATTGTTACTTTCAAAGCTTTTAAAGACGGAGAAAACAGCTAAAACGGACTGTATGATGAAATGCTTGAGCTTATACTGTTTTCTTTAAGGAAATGACCTCTTTTCATCATTATCATCATGGTATGAAGGATTAGGCATAGTTTTAGAACCTGATTCACTCAACTACGTTTTGACCCTTATTGTTACTTTCAAAGCTTTTGCAGTAGGAGAAAACTTCTAAAACGGATTGTATGAAGAATGCTTGAGCTTACACTGTTTCCTTTAAGGAAATGACCTCTTTTCATCATTATCATCATGGTATGAAGGATTAGGCATAGTTTTAGAACCTGATTCACTCAACTACGTTTTGACCCTTATTGTTACTTTCAAAGCTTTTAAAGACGGAGAAAACAGCTAAAACGCACTGTATGAAGAATGCTTGAGCTTACACTGTTTCTTTTAAGCTAATGACCTGTTTTCATCATTATCATCATGGTATGAAGGATTAGGCATAGTTTTAGAACCTGATTCACTCAACTACGTTTTGACCCTTATTGTTACTTTCAAAGCTTTTGCAGTAGGAGAAAACTTCTAAAACGGATTGTATGAAGAATGCTTGAGCTTACACTGTTTCCTTTAAGGAAATGACCTGTTTTCATCATTATCATCATGGTATGAAGGATTAGGCATAGTTTTAGAACCTGATTCACTCAACTACGTTTTGACTCTTATTGTTACTTTCAAAGCTTTTGCAGTAGGAGAAAACTTCTAAAACGGATTGTATGAAGAATGCTTGAGCTTACACTGTTTCCTTTAAGGAAATGACCTGTTTTCATCATTATCATCATGGTATGAAGGATTAGGCATAGTTTTCGAACCTGATTCACTCAACTACGTTTTGACCCTTATTGTTACTTTCAAAGCTTTTAAAGACGGAGAAAACAGCTAAAATGCACTGTATGAAGAATGCTTGAGCTTACACTGTTTCTTTTAAGCAAATGACCTCTTTTCATCATTATCATCATGGTATGAAGGATTAGGCATAGTTTTAGAACCTGATTCACTCAACTACGTTTTGACCCTTATTGTTACTTTCAAAGCTTTTAAAGACGGAGAAAACAGCTAAAACGGACTGTATGATGAAATGCTTGAGCTTACACTGTTTTCTTTAAGGAAATAACCTGTTTTCATCATTATCATCATGGTATGAATGATTAGGCATAGTTTTAGAACCTGATTCACTCAACTACGTTTTGACCCTTATTGTTACTTTCAAAGCTTTTAAAGAAGGAGAAAACAGCTAAAACGGACTGTATGATGAAATGCTTGAGCTTACACTGTTTTCTTTAAGGAAATAACCTGTTTTCATCATTATCATCATGGTATGAATGATTAGGCATAGTTTTAGAACCTGATTCACTCAACTACGTTTTGACCCTTATTGTTACTTTTAAAGCTTTTGCAGAAGGGGAAAACAGCTAAAACGCACTGTATGAAGAGTGCTTGAGCTTACACTGTTTCCTTTAAGGAAATGACCTCTTTTCATCATTATCATCATGGTATGAAGGATTAGGCATAGTTTTAGAAACTGATTCACTCAACTATGTTTTGACCCTTATTGTTACTTTTAAAGCTTTTGCAGAAGGACAAAACAGCTAAAACGGACTGTATGATGAAATGCTTGAGCTTACACTGTTTCTTTTAAGCAAATTACCTGTTTTCATCATTATCATTATGGTATGAATGATTAGGCATAGTTTTAGAACCTGATTCACTCAACTACGTTTTGACCCTTATTGTTACTTTCAAAGCTTTTAAAGAAGGAGAAAACAGCTAAAACGGATTGTATGATGAAATGCTTGAGCTTACACTGTTTCTTTTAAGCAAATGACCTGTTTTCATCATTATCATCATGGTATGAAGGATTAGGCATAGTTTTAGAACCTGATTCACTCAACTACGTTTTGACTCTTATTGTTACTTTCAAAGCTTTTGCAGTAGGAGAAAACTTCTAAAACGGATTGTATGAAGAAAGCTTGAGCGTACACTGTTTCTTTTAACCAAATGACCTGTTTTCATCATTATTATTATGGTATAAAAGATTAGGTATAGTTTTAGAACCTGATTCACACAACTACGTTTTGAACCTTATTGTTACTTTTAAAGCTTTTGCAGAAGGACAAAACAGCTAAAACGGATTGTATGATGAAATGCTTGAGCTTACACTGTTTCTTTTAAGCAAATTACCTGTTTTCATCATTATCATCATGGTATGAATGATTAGGCATAGTTTTAGAACCTGATTCACTCAACTACGTTTTGACCCTTATTGTTACTTTCAATGCTTTTTCAGGAGAAAACAGCTAAAACGGACTGTATGATGAAATGCTTGAGCTTACACTGTTTCTTTTAACCAAATGACCTGTTTTCATCATTATTATTATGGTATAAAAGATTAGGTATAGTTTTAGAACCTGATTCAGACAACTACGTTTTGAACCTTATTGTTACTTTTAAAGCTTTTGCAGAAGGACAAAACAGCTAAAACGGACTGTATGATGAAATGCTTGAGCTTACACTGTTTCTTTTAAGCAAATGACCTGTTTTCATCTTTATCATTATGGTATGAATGATTAGGCATAGTTTTAGAACCTGATTCACTCAACTACGTTTTGACCCTTATTGTTACTTTCAAAGCTTTTAAAGAAGGAGAAAACAGCTAAAACGGATTGTATGATGAAATGCTTGAGCTTACACTGTTTCTTTTAAGCAAATGACCTCTTTTCATCATTATCATCATGGTATGAAGGATTAGGCATAGTTTTAGAACTTGATTCACTCAACTACGTTTTGACCCTTATTGTTACTTTCAAAGCTTTTGCAGTAGGAGAAAACTTCTAAAACGGATTGTATGAAGAATGCTTGAGCTTACACTGTTTCCTTTAAGGAAATGACCTGTTTTCATCATTATCATCATGGTATGAATGATTAGGCATAGTTTTAGAACCTGATTCACTTAACTTTGTTTTGACCCTTATTTTTACTTTCAAAGCTTTTGCAGAAGGGGAAAACAGCTAAAACTGATTGTATGAAGAATGCTTGAGCTTACACTGTTTTCTTTAAGGAAATGACCTGTTTTCATCATTATCATCATGGTATGAATGATTAGGCATAGTTTTAGAACCTGATTCACTAAACTACGTTTTGACACTTATTTTTACTTTCAAAGCTTTTGCAGAAGGGGAAAACAGCTAAAACGCACTGTATGAAGAATGCTTGAGCTTACACTGTGCCTTTTAACCAAATGACCTGTTTTCATCATTATTATTATGGTATAAAAGATTAGGTATAGTTTTAGAACCTGATTCACACAACTACGTTTTGAACCTTATTGTTACTTTTAAAGCTTTTGCAGAAGGACAAAACAGCTAAAACGGATTGTATGATGAAATGCTTGAGCTTACACTGTTTCTTTTAAGCAAATTACCTGTTTTCATCATTATCATCATGGTATGAATGATTAGGCATAGTTTTAGAACCTGATTCACTCAACTACGTTTTGACCCTTATTGTTACTTTCAATGCTTTTGCAGGAGAAAACAGCTAAAACGGACTGTATGATGAAATGCTTGAGCTTACACTGTTTCTTTTAACCAAATGACCTGTTTTCATCATTATTATTATGGTATAAAAGATTAGGTATAGTTTTAGAACCTGATTCAGACAACTACGTTTTGAACCTTATTGTTACTTTTAAAGCTTTTGCAGAAGGACAAAACAGCTAAAACGGACTGTATGATGAAATGCTTGAGCTTACACTGTTTCTTTTAAGCAAATGACCTGTTTTCATCTTTATCATTATGGTATGAATGATTAGGCATAGTTTTAGAACCTGATTCACTCAACTACGTTTTGACCCTTATTGTTACTTTCAAAGCTTTTAAAGAAGGAGAAAACAGCTAAAACGGATTGTATGATGAAATGCTTGAGCTTACACTGTTTCTTTTAAGCAAATGACCTCTTTTCATCATTATCATCATGGTATGAAGGATTAGGCATAGTTTTAGAACTTGATTCACTCAACTACGTTTTGACCCTTATTGTTACTTTCAAAGCTTTTGCAGTAGGAGAAAACTTCTAAAACGGATTGTATGAAGAATGCTTGAGCTTACACTGTTTCCTTTAAGGAAATGACCTGTTTTCATCATTATCATCATGGTATGAATGATTAGGCATAGTTTTAGAACCTGATTCACTTAACTTTGTTTTGACCCTTATTTTTACTTTCAAAGCTTTTGCAGAAGGGGAAAACAGCTAAAACTGATTGTATGAAGAATGCTTGAGCTTACACTGTTTTCTTTAAGGAAATGACCTGTTTTCATCATTATCATCATGGTATGAATGATTAGGCATAGTTTTAGAACCTGATTCACTAAACTACGTTTTGACACTTATTTTTACTTTCAAAGCTTTTGCAGAAGGGGAAAACAGCTAAAACGCACTGTATGAAGAATGCTTGAGCTTACACTGTTTCTTTTAACCAAATGACCTGTTTTCATCATTATTATTATGGTATAAAAGATTAGGTATAGTTTTAGAACCTGATTCACACAACTACGTTTTGAACCTTATTGTTACTTTTAAAGCTTTTGCAGAAGGACAAAACAGCTAAAACGGACTGTATGATGAAATGCTTGAGCTTACACTGTTTCTTTTAAGCAAATGACCTGTTTTCATCTTTATCATTATGGTATGAATGATTAGGCATAGTTTTAGAACCTGATTCACTCAACTACGTTTTGACCCTTATTGTTACTTTCAAAGCTTTTAAAGAAGGAGAAAACAGCTAAAACGGATTGTATGATGAAATGCTTGAGCTTACACTGTTTCTTTCAAGCAAATGACCTCTTTTCATCATTATCATCATGGTATGAAGGATTAGGCATAGTTTTAGAACCTGATTCACTCAAATACGTTTTGACCCTTATTGTTACTTTCAAAGCTTTTGCAGGAGAAAACAGCTAAAACGGACTGTATGATGAAATGCTTGAGCTTACACTGTTTCTTTTAAGCAAATGACCTCTTTTCATCATTATTATTATGGTATAAAAGATTAGGTATAGTTTTAGAACCTGATTCAGACAACTACGTTTTGAACCCTATTGTTACTTTTAAAGCTTTTGCAGAAGGACAAAACAGCTAAAACGGACTGTATGATGAAATGCTTGAGCTTACACTGTTTCTTTTAAGCAAATGACCTGTTTTCATCTTTATCATTATGGTATGAATGATTAGGCATAGTTTTAGAACCTGATTCACTCAACTACGTTTTGACCCTTATTGTTACTTTCAAAGCTTTTAAAGAAGGAGAAAACAGCTAAAACGGATTGTATGATGAAATGCTTGAGCTTACACTGTTTCTTTTAAGCAAATGACCTCTTTTCATCATTATCATCATGGTATGAAGGATTAGGCATAGTTTTAGAACTTGATTCACTCAACTACGTTTTGACCCTTATTGTTACTTTCAAAGCTTTTGCAGTAGGAGAAAACTTCTAAAACGGATTGTATGAAGAATGCTTGAGCTTACACTGTTTCCTTTAAGGAAATGACCTGTTTTCATCATTATCATCATGGTATGAATGATTAGGCATAGTTTTAGAACCTGATTCACTTAACTTTGTTTTGACCCTTATTTTTACTTTCAAAGCTTTTGCAGAAGGGGAAAACAGCTAAAACTGATTGTATGAAGAATGCTTGAGCTTACACTGTTTTCTTTAAGGAAATGACCTGTTTTCATCATTATCATCATGGTATGAATGATTAGGCATAGTTTTAGAACCTGATTCACTAAACTACGTTTTGACACTTATTTTTACTTTCAAAGCTTTTGCAGAAGGGGAAAACAGCTAAAACGCACTGTATGAAGAATGCTTGAGCTTACACTGTTTCTTTTAACCAAATGACCTGTTTTCATCATTATTATTATGGTATAAAAGATTAGGTATAGTTTTAGAACCTGATTCACACAACTACGTTTTGAACCTTATTGTTACTTTTAAAGCTTTTGCAGAAGGACAAAACAGCTAAAACGGATTGTATGATGAAATGCTTGAGCTTACACTGTTTCTTTTAAGCAAATTACCTGTTTTCATCATTATCATCATGGTATGAATGATTAGGCATAGTTTTAGAACCTGATTCACTCAACTACGTTTTGACCCTTATTGTTACTTTCAATGCTTTTGCAGGAGAAAACAGCTAAAACGGACTGTATGATGAAATGCTTGAGCTTACACTGTTTCTTTTAACCAAATGACCTGTTTTCATCATTATTATTATGGTATAAAAGATTAGGTATAGTTTTAGAACCTGATTCAGACAACTACGTTTTGAACCTTATTGTTACTTTTAAAGCTTTTGCAGAAGGACAAAACAGCTAAAACGGACAGTATGATGAAATGCTTGAGCTTACACTGTTTCTTTTAAGCAAATGACCTGTTTTCATCTTTATCATTATGGTATGAATGATTAGGCATAGTTTTAGAACCTGATTCACTCAACTACGTTTTGACCCTTATTGTTACTTTCAAAGCTTTTAAAGAAGGAGAAAACAGCTAAAACGGATTGTATGATGAAATGCTTGAGCTTACACTGTTTCTTTTAAGCAAATGACCTCTTTTCATCATTATCATCATGGTATGAAGGATTAGGCATAGTTTTAGAACTTGATTCACTCAACTACGTTTTGACCCTTATTGTTACTTTCAAAGCTTTTGCAGTAGGAGAAAACTTCTAAAACGGATTGTATGAAGAATGCTTGAGCTTACACTGTTTCCTTTAAGGAAATGACCTGTTTTCATCATTATCATCATGGTATGAATGATTAGGCATAGTTTTAGAACCTGATTCACTTAACTTTGTTTTGACCCTTATTTTTACTTTCAAAGCTTTTGCAGAAGGGGAAAACAGCTAAAACTGATTGTATGAAGAATGCTTGAGCTTACACTGTTTTCTTTAAGGAAATGACCTGTTTTCATCATTATCATCATGGTATGAATGATTAGGCATAGTTTTAGAACCTGATTCACTAAACTACGTTTTGACACTTATTTTTACTTTCAAAGCTTTTGCAGAAGGGGAAAACAGCTAAAACGCACTGTATGAAGAATGCTTGAGCTTACACTGTTTCTTTTAACCAAATGACCTGTTTTCATCATTATTATTATGGTATAAAAGATTAGGTATAGTTTTAGAACCTGATTCACACAACTACGTTTTGACCCTTATTGTTACTTTTAAAGCTTTTGCAGAAGGAGAAAACAGCTAAAATGCACTGTATGAAGAATGCTTGAGCTTACACTGTGTCTTTTAAGCAGATGACCTGTTTTCATCATTATCATCATGGTATGAAGGATTAGGCATAGTTTTAGAACTTGATTCACTCAACTACGTTTTGACCCTTATTGTTACTTTTAAAGCTTTTGCAGAAGGAGAAAACAGCTAAAATGCACTGTATGAAGAATGCTTGAGCTTACACTGTGTCTTTTAAGCAAATGACCTGTTTTCATCATTATCATCATGGTATGAAGGATTAGGCATAGTTTTAGAACCTGATTCACTCAACTACGTTTTGACCCTTATTGTTACTTTCAAAGCTTTTGCAGTAGGAGAAAACTTCTAAAACGGATTGTATGAAGAAAGCTTGAGCGTACACTGTTTCTTTTAACCAAATGACCTGTTTTCATCATTATTATTATGGTATAAAAGATTAGGTATAGTTTTAGAACCTGATTCACACACTACGTTTTGAACCTTATTGTTACTTTTAAAGCTTTTGCAGAAGGACAAAACAGCTAAAACGGATTGTATGATGAAATGCTTGAGCTTACACTGTTTCTTTTAAGCAAATTACCTGTTTTCATCATTATCATCATGGTATGAATGATTAGGCATAGTTTTAGAACCTGATTCACTCAACTACGTTTTGACCCTTATTGTTACTTTCAATGCTTTTTCAGGAGAAAACAGCTAAAACGGACTGTATGATGAAATGCTTGAGCTTACACTGTTTCTTTTAACCAAATGACCTGTTTTCATCATTATTATTATGGTATAAAAGATTAGGTATAGTTTTAGAACCTGATTCAGACAACTACGTTTTGAACCTTATTGTTACTTTTAAAGCTTTTGCAGAAGGACAAAACAGCTAAAACGGACTGTATGATGAAATGCTTGAGCTTACACTGTTTCTTTTAAGCAAATGACCTGTTTTCATCTTTATCATTATGGTATGAATGATTAGGCATAGTTTTAGAACCTGATTCACTCAACTACGTTTTGACCCTTATTGTTACTTTCAAAGCTTTTAAAGAAGGAGAAAACAGCTAAAACGGATTGTATGATGAAATGCTTGAGCTTACACTGTTTCTTTTAAGCAAATGACCTCTTTTCATCATTATCATCATGGTATGAAGGATTAGGCATAGTTTTAGAACTTGATTCACTCAACTACGTTTTGACCCTTATTGTTACTTTCAAAGCTTTTGCAGTAGGAGAAAACTTCTAAAACGGATTGTATGAAGAATGCTTGAGCTTACACTGTTTCCTTTAAGGAAATGACCTGTTTTCATCATTATCATCATGGTATGAATGATTAGGCATAGTTTTAGAACCTGATTCACTTAACTTTGTTTTGACCCTTATTTTTACTTTCAAAGCTTTTGCAGAAGGGGAAAACAGCTAAAACTGATTGTATGAAGAATGCTTGAGCTTACACTGTTTTCTTTAAGGAAATGACCTGTTTTCATCATTATCATCATGGTATGAATGATTAGGCATAGTTTTAGAACCTGATTCACTAAACTACGTTTTGACACTTATTTTTACTTTCAAAGCTTTTGCAGAAGGGGAAAACAGCTAAAACGCACTGTATGAAGAATGCTTGAGCTTACACTGTGCCTTTTAACCAAATGACCTGTTTTCATCATTATTATTATGGTATAAAAGATTAGGTATAGTTTTAGAACCTGATTCACACAACTACGTTTTGAACCTTATTGTTACTTTTAAAGCTTTTGCAGAAGGACAAAACAGCTAAAACGGATTGTATGATGAAATGCTTGAGCTTACACTGTTTCTTTTAAGCAAATTACCTGTTTTCATCATTATCATCATGGTATGAATGATTAGGCATAGTTTTAGAACCTGATTCACTCAACTACGTTTTGACCCTTATTGTTACTTTCAATGCTTTTGCAGGAGAAAACAGCTAAAACGGACTGTATGATGAAATGCTTGAGCTTACACTGTTTCTTTTAACCAAATGACCTGTTTTCATCATTATTATTATGGTATAAAAGATTAGGTATAGTTTTAGAACCTGATTCAGACAACTACGTTTTGAACCTTATTGTTACTTTTAAAGCTTTTGCAGAAGGACAAAACAGCTAAAACGGACTGTATGATGAAATGCTTGAGCTTACACTGTTTCTTTTAAGCAAATGACCTGTTTTCATCTTTATCATTATGGTATGAATGATTAGGCATAGTTTTAGAACCTGATTCACTCAACTACGTTTTGACCCTTATTGTTACTTTCAAAGCTTTTAAAGAAGGAGAAAACAGCTAAAACGGATTGTATGATGAAATGCTTGAGCTTACACTGTTTCTTTTAAGCAAATGACCTCTTTTCATCATTATCATCATGGTATGAAGGATTAGGCATAGTTTTAGAACTTGATTCACTCAACTACGTTTTGACCCTTATTGTTACTTTCAAAGCTTTTGCAGTAGGAGAAAACTTCTAAAACGGATTGTATGAAGAATGCTTGAGCTTACACTGTTTCCTTTAAGGAAATGACCTGTTTTCATCATTATCATCATGGTATGAATGATTAGGCATAGTTTTAGAACCTGATTCACTTAACTTTGTTTTGACCCTTATTTTTACTTTCAAAGCTTTTGCAGAAGGGGAAAACAGCTAAAACTGATTGTATGAAGAATGCTTGAGCTTACACTGTTTTCTTTAAGGAAATGACCTGTTTTCATCATTATCATCATGGTATGAATGATTAGGCATAGTTTTAGAACCTGATTCACTAAACTACGTTTTGACACTTATTTTTACTTTCAAAGCTTTTGCAGAAGGGGAAAACAGCTAAAACGCACTGTATGAAGAATGCTTGAGCTTACACTGTTTCTTTTAACCAAATGACCTGTTTTCATCATTATTATTATGGTATAAAAGATTAGGTATAGTTTTAGAACCTGATTCACACAACTACGTTTTGAACCTTATTGTTACTTTTAAAGCTTTTGCAGAAGGACAAAACAGCTAAAACGGACTGTATGATGAAATGCTTGAGCTTACACTGTTTCTTTTAAGCAAATGACCTGTTTTCATCTTTATCATTATGGTATGAATGATTAGGCATAGTTTTAGAACCTGATTCACTCAACTACGTTTTGACCCTTATTGTTACTTTCAAAGCTTTTAAAGAAGGAGAAAACAGCTAAAACGGATTGTATGATGAAATGCTTGAGCTTACACTGTTTCTTTCAAGCAAATGACCTCTTTTCATCATTATCATCATGGTATGAAGGATTAGGCATAGTTTTAGAACCTGATTCACTCAAATACGTTTTGACCCTTATTGTTACTTTCAAAGCTTTTGCAGGAGAAAACAGCTAAAACGGACTGTATGATGAAATGCTTGAGCTTACACTGTTTCTTTTAAGCAAATGACCTCTTTTCATCATTATTATTATGGTATAAAAGATTAGGTATAGTTTTAGAACCTGATTCAGACAACTACGTTTTGAACCCTATTGTTACTTTTAAAGCTTTTGCAGAAGGACAAAACAGCTAAAACGGACTGTATGATGAAATGCTTGAGCTTACACTGTTTCTTTTAAGCAAATGACCTGTTTTCATCTTTATCATTATGGTATGAATGATTAGGCATAGTTTTAGAACCTGATTCACTCAACTACGTTTTGACCCTTATTGTTACTTTCAAAGCTTTTAAAGAAGGAGAAAACAGCTAAAACGGATTGTATGATGAAATGCTTGAGCTTACACTGTTTCTTTTAAGCAAATGACCTCTTTTCATCATTATCATCATGGTATGAAGGATTAGGCATAGTTTTAGAACTTGATTCACTCAACTACGTTTTGACCCTTATTGTTACTTTCAAAGCTTTTGCAGTAGGAGAAAACTTCTAAAACGGATTGTATGAAGAATGCTTGAGCTTACACTGTTTCCTTTAAGGAAATGACCTGTTTTCATCATTATCATCATGGTATGAATGATTAGGCATAGTTTTAGAACCTGATTCACTTAACTTTGTTTTGACCCTTATTTTTACTTTCAAAGCTTTTGCAGAAGGGGAAAACAGCTAAAACTGATTGTATGAAGAATGCTTGAGCTTACACTGTTTTCTTTAAGGAAATGACCTGTTTTCATCATTATCATCATGGTATGAATGATTAGGCATAGTTTTAGAACCTGATTCACTAAACTACGTTTTGACACTTATTTTTACTTTCAAAGCTTTTGCAGAAGGGGAAAACAGCTAAAACGCACTGTATGAAGAATGCTTGAGCTTACACTGTTTCTTTTAACCAAATGACCTGTTTTCATCATTATTATTATGGTATAAAAGATTAGGTATAGTTTTAGAACCTGATTCACACAACTACGTTTTGAACCTTATTGTTACTTTTAAAGCTTTTGCAGAAGGACAAAACAGCTAAAACGGATTGTATGATGAAATGCTTGAGCTTACACTGTTTCTTTTAAGCAAATTACCTGTTTTCATCATTATCATCATGGTATGAATGATTAGGCATAGTTTTAGAACCTGATTCACTCAACTACGTTTTGACCCTTATTGTTACTTTCAATGCTTTTGCAGGAGAAAACAGCTAAAACGGACTGTATGATGAAATGCTTGAGCTTACACTGTTTCTTTTAACCAAATGACCTGTTTTCATCATTATTATTATGGTATAAAAGATTAGGTATAGTTTTAGAACCTGATTCAGACAACTACGTTTTGAACCTTATTGTTACTTTTAAAGCTTTTGCAGAAGGACAAAACAGCTAAAACGGACAGTATGATGAAATGCTTGAGCTTACACTGTTTCTTTTAAGCAAATGACCTGTTTTCATCTTTATCATTATGGTATGAATGATTAGGCATAGTTTTAGAACCTGATTCACTCAACTACGTTTTGACCCTTATTGTTACTTTCAAAGCTTTTAAAGAAGGAGAAAACAGCTAAAACGGATTGTATGATGAAATGCTTGAGCTTACACTGTTTCTTTTAAGCAAATGACCTCTTTTCATCATTATCATCATGGTATGAAGGATTAGGCATAGTTTTAGAACTTGATTCACTCAACTACGTTTTGACCCTTATTGTTACTTTCAAAGCTTTTGCAGTAGGAGAAAACTTCTAAAACGGATTGTATGAAGAATGCTTGAGCTTACACTGTTTCCTTTAAGGAAATGACCTGTTTTCATCATTATCATCATGGTATGAATGATTAGGCATAGTTTTAGAACCTGATTCACTTAACTTTGTTTTGACCCTTATTTTTACTTTCAAAGCTTTTGCAGAAGGGGAAAACAGCTAAAACTGATTGTATGAAGAATGCTTGAGCTTACACTGTTTTCTTTAAGGAAATGACCTGTTTTCATCATTATCATCATGGTATGAATGATTAGGCATAGTTTTAGAACCTGATTCACTAAACTACGTTTTGACACTTATTTTTACTTTCAAAGCTTTTGCAGAAGGGGAAAACAGCTAAAACGCACTGTATGAAGAATGCTTGAGCTTACACTGTTTCTTTTAACCAAATGACCTGTTTTCATCATTATTATTATGGTATAAAAGATTAGGTATAGTTTTAGAACCTGATTCACACAACTACGTTTTGACCCTTATTGTTACTTTTAAAGCTTTTGCAGAAGGAGAAAACAGCTAAAATGCACTGTATGAAGAATGCTTGAGCTTACACTGTGTCTTTTAAGCAGATGACCTGTTTTCATCATTATCATCATGGTATGAAGGATTAGGCATAGTTTTAGAACTTGATTCACTCAACTACGTTTTGACCCTTATTGTTACTTTTAAAGCTTTTGCAGAAGGAGAAAACAGCTAAAATGCACTGTATGAAGAATGCTTGAGCTTACACTGTGTCTTTTAAGCAAATGACCTGTTTTCATCATTATCATCATGGTATGAAGGATTAGGCATAGTTTTAGAACCTGATTCACTCAACTACGTTTTGACCCTTATTGTTACTTTCAAAGCTTTTGCAGTAGGAGAAAACTTCTAAAACGGATTGTATGAAGAAAGCTTGAGCGTACACTGTTTCTTTTAACCAAATGACCTGTTTTCATCATTATTATTATGGTATAAAAGATTAGGTATAGTTTTAGAACCTGATTCACACACTACGTTTTGAACCTTATTGTTACTTTTAAAGCTTTTGCAGAAGGACAAAACAGCTAAAACGGATTGTATGATGAAATGCTTGAGCTTACACTGTTTCTTTTAAGCAAATTACCTGTTTTCATCATTATCATCATGGTATGAATGATTAGGCATAGTTTTAGAACCTGATTCACTCAACTACGTTTTGACCCTTATTGTTACTTTCAATGCTTTTTCAGGAGAAAACAGCTAAAACGGACTGTATGATGAAATGCTTGAGCTTACACTGTTTCTTTTAACCAAATGACCTGTTTTCATCATTATTATTATGGTATAAAAGATTAGGTATAGTTTTAGAACCTGATTCAGACAACTACGTTTTGAACCTTATTGTTACTTTTAAAGCTTTTGCAGAAGGACAAAACAGCTAAAACGGACTGTATGATGAAATGCTTGAGCTTACACTGTTTCTTTTAAGCAAATGACCTGTTTTCATCTTTATCATTATGGTATGAATGATTAGGCATAGTTTTAGAACCTGATTCACTCAACTACGTTTTGACCCTTATTGTTACTTTCAAAGCTTTTAAAGAAGGAGAAAACAGCTAAAACGGATTGTATGATGAAATGCTTGAGCTTACACTGTTTCTTTTAAGCAAATGACCTCTTTTCATCATTATCATCATGGTATGAAGGATTAGGCATAGTTTTAGAACTTGATTCACTCAACTACGTTTTGACCCTTATTGTTACTTTCAAAGCTTTTGCAGTAGGAGAAAACTTCTAAAACGGATTGTATGAAGAATGCTTGAGCTTACACTGTTTCCTTTAAGGAAATGACCTGTTTTCATCATTATCATCATGGTATGAATGATTAGGCATAGTTTTAGAACCTGATTCACTTAACTTTGTTTTGACCCTTATTTTTACTTTCAAAGCTTTTGCAGAAGGGGAAAACAGCTAAAACTGATTGTATGAAGAATGCTTGAGCTTACACTGTTTTCTTTAAGGAAATGACCTGTTTTCATCATTATCATCATGGTATGAATGATTAGGCATAGTTTTAGAACCTGATTCACTAAACTACGTTTTGACACTTATTTTTACTTTCAAAGCTTTTGCAGAAGGGGAAAACAGCTAAAACGCACTGTATGAAGAATGCTTGAGCTTACACTGTGCCTTTTAACCAAATGACCTGTTTTCATCATTATTATTATGGTATAAAAGATTAGGTATAGTTTTAGAACCTGATTCACACAACTACGTTTTGAACCTTATTGTTACTTTTAAAGCTTTTGCAGAAGGACAAAACAGCTAAAACGGATTGTATGATGAAATGCTTGAGCTTACACTGTTTCTTTTAAGCAAATTACCTGTTTTCATCATTATCATCATGGTATGAATGATTAGGCATAGTTTTAGAACCTGATTCACTCAACTACGTTTTGACCCTTATTGTTACTTTCAATGCTTTTGCAGGAGAAAACAGCTAAAACGGACTGTATGATGAAATGCTTGAGCTTACACTGTTTCTTTTAACCAAATGACCTGTTTTCATCATTATTATTATGGTATAAAAGATTAGGTATAGTTTTAGAACCTGATTCAGACAACTACGTTTTGAACCTTATTGTTACTTTTAAAGCTTTTGCAGAAGGACAAAACAGCTAAAACGGACTGTATGATGAAATGCTTGAGCTTACACTGTTTCTTTTAAGCAAATGACCTGTTTTCATCTTTATCATTATGGTATGAATGATTAGGCATAGTTTTAGAACCTGATTCACTCAACTACGTTTTGACCCTTATTGTTACTTTCAAAGCTTTTAAAGAAGGAGAAAACAGCTAAAACGGATTGTATGATGAAATGCTTGAGCTTACACTGTTTCTTTTAAGCAAATGACCTCTTTTCATCATTATCATCATGGTATGAAGGATTAGGCATAGTTTTAGAACTTGATTCACTCAACTACGTTTTGACCCTTATTGTTACTTTCAAAGCTTTTGCAGTAGGAGAAAACTTCTAAAACGGATTGTATGAAGAATGCTTGAGCTTACACTGTTTCCTTTAAGGAAATGACCTGTTTTCATCATTATCATCATGGTATGAATGATTAGGCATAGTTTTAGAACCTGATTCACTTAACTTTGTTTTGACCCTTATTTTTACTTTCAAAGCTTTTGCAGAAGGGGAAAACAGCTAAAACTGATTGTATGAAGAATGCTTGAGCTTACACTGTTTTCTTTAAGGAAATGACCTGTTTTCATCATTATCATCATGGTATGAATGATTAGGCATAGTTTTAGAACCTGATTCACTAAACTACGTTTTGACACTTATTTTTACTTTCAAAGCTTTTGCAGAAGGGGAAAACAGCTAAAACGCACTGTATGAAGAATGCTTGAGCTTACACTGTTTCTTTTAACCAAATGACCTGTTTTCATCATTATTATTATGGTATAAAAGATTAGGTATAGTTTTAGAACCTGATTCACACAACTACGTTTTGAACCTTATTGTTACTTTTAAAGCTTTTGCAGAAGGACAAAACAGCTAAAACGGACTGTATGATGAAATGCTTGAGCTTACACTGTTTCTTTTAAGCAAATGACCTGTTTTCATCTTTATCATTATGGTATGAATGATTAGGCATAGTTTTAGAACCTGATTCACTCAACTACGTTTTGACCCTTATTGTTACTTTCAAAGCTTTTAAAGAAGGAGAAAACAGCTAAAACGGATTGTATGATGAAATGCTTGAGCTTACACTGTTTCTTTCAAGCAAATGACCTCTTTTCATCATTATCATCATGGTATGAAGGATTAGGCATAGTTTTAGAACCTGATTCACTCAAATACGTTTTGACCCTTATTGTTACTTTCAAAGCTTTTGCAGGAGAAAACAGCTAAAACGGACTGTATGATGAAATGCTTGAGCTTACACTGTTTCTTTTAAGCAAATGACCTCTTTTCATCATTATTATTATGGTATAAAAGATTAGGTATAGTTTTAGAACCTGATTCAGACAACTACGTTTTGAACCCTATTGTTACTTTTAAAGCTTTTGCAGAAGGACAAAACAGCTAAAACGGACTGTATGATGAAATGCTTGAGCTTACACTGTTTCTTTTAAGCAAATGACCTGTTTTCATCTTTATCATTATGGTATGAATGATTAGGCATAGTTTTAGAACCTGATTCACTCAACTACGTTTTGACCCTTATTGTTACTTTCAAAGCTTTTAAAGAAGGAGAAAACAGCTAAAACGGATTGTATGATGAAATGCTTGAGCTTACACTGTTTCTTTTAAGCAAATGACCTCTTTTCATCATTATCATCATGGTATGAAGGATTAGGCATAGTTTTAGAACTTGATTCACTCAACTACGTTTTGACCCTTATTGTTACTTTCAAAGCTTTTGCAGTAGGAGAAAACTTCTAAAACGGATTGTATGAAGAATGCTTGAGCTTACACTGTTTCCTTTAAGGAAATGACCTGTTTTCATCATTATCATCATGGTATGAATGATTAGGCATAGTTTTAGAACCTGATTCACTTAACTTTGTTTTGACCCTTATTTTTACTTTCAAAGCTTTTGCAGAAGGGGAAAACAGCTAAAACTGATTGTATGAAGAATGCTTGAGCTTACACTGTTTTCTTTAAGGAAATGACCTGTTTTCATCATTATCATCATGGTATGAATGATTAGGCATAGTTTTAGAACCTGATTCACTAAACTACGTTTTGACACTTATTTTTACTTTCAAAGCTTTTGCAGAAGGGGAAAACAGCTAAAACGCACTGTATGAAGAATGCTTGAGCTTACACTGTTTCTTTTAACCAAATGACCTGTTTTCATCATTATTATTATGGTATAAAAGATTAGGTATAGTTTTAGAACCTGATTCACACAACTACGTTTTGAACCTTATTGTTACTTTTAAAGCTTTTGCAGAAGGACAAAACAGCTAAAACGGATTGTATGATGAAATGCTTGAGCTTACACTGTTTCTTTTAAGCAAATTACCTGTTTTCATCATTATCATCATGGTATGAATGATTAGGCATAGTTTTAGAACCTGATTCACTCAACTACGTTTTGACCCTTATTGTTACTTTCAATGCTTTTGCAGGAGAAAACAGCTAAAACGGACTGTATGATGAAATGCTTGAGCTTACACTGTTTCTTTTAACCAAATGACCTGTTTTCATCATTATTATTATGGTATAAAAGATTAGGTATAGTTTTAGAACCTGATTCAGACAACTACGTTTTGAACCTTATTGTTACTTTTAAAGCTTTTGCAGAAGGACAAAACAGCTAAAACGGACAGTATGATGAAATGCTTGAGCTTACACTGTTTCTTTTAAGCAAATGACCTGTTTTCATCTTTATCATTATGGTATGAATGATTAGGCATAGTTTTAGAACCTGATTCACTCAACTACGTTTTGACCCTTATTGTTACTTTCAAAGCTTTTAAAGAAGGAGAAAACAGCTAAAACGGATTGTATGATGAAATGCTTGAGCTTACACTGTTTCTTTTAAGCAAATGACCTCTTTTCATCATTATCATCATGGTATGAAGGATTAGGCATAGTTTTAGAACTTGATTCACTCAACTACGTTTTGACCCTTATTGTTACTTTCAAAGCTTTTGCAGTAGGAGAAAACTTCTAAAACGGATTGTATGAAGAATGCTTGAGCTTACACTGTTTCCTTTAAGGAAATGACCTGTTTTCATCATTATCATCATGGTATGAATGATTAGGCATAGTTTTAGAACCTGATTCACTTAACTTTGTTTTGACCCTTATTTTTACTTTCAAAGCTTTTGCAGAAGGGGAAAACAGCTAAAACTGATTGTATGAAGAATGCTTGAGCTTACACTGTTTTCTTTAAGGAAATGACCTGTTTTCATCATTATCATCATGGTATGAATGATTAGGCATAGTTTTAGAACCTGATTCACTAAACTACGTTTTGACACTTATTTTTACTTTCAAAGCTTTTGCAGAAGGGGAAAACAGCTAAAACGCACTGTATGAAGAATGCTTGAGCTTACACTGTTTCTTTTAACCAAATGACCTGTTTTCATCATTATTATTATGGTATAAAAGATTAGGTATAGTTTTAGAACCTGATTCACACAACTACGTTTTGAACCTTATTGTTACTTTTAAAGCTTTTGCAGAAGGACAAAACAGCTAAAACGGACTGTATGATGAAATGCTTGAGCTTACACTGTTTCTTTTAAGCAAATGACCTCTTTTCATCATTATCATCATGGTATGAAGGATTAGGCATAGTTTTAGAACTTGATTCACTCAACTACGTTTTGACCCTTATTGTTACTTTCAAAGCTTTTGCAGTAGGAGAAAACTTCTAAAACGGATTGTATGAAGAATGCTTGAGCTTACACTGTTTCCTTTAAGGAAATGACCTGTTTTCATCATTATCATCATGGTATGAAGGATTAGGCATAGTTTTAGAACCTGATTCACTTAACTTTGTTTTGACCCTTATTTTTACTTTCAAAGCTTTTGCAGAAGGGGAAAACAGCTAAAACTGATTGTATGAAGAATGCTTGAGCTTACACTGTTTTCTTTAAGGAAATGACCTGTTTTCATCATTATCATCATGGTATGAATGATTAGGCATAGTTTTAGAACCTGATTCACTAAACTACGTTTTGACACTTATTTTTACTTTCAAAGCTTTTGCAGAAGGGGAAAACAGCTAAAACGCACTGTATGAAGAATGCTTGAGCTTACACTGTTTCTTTTAACCAAATGACCTGTTTTCATCATTATTATTATGGTATAAAAGATTAGGTATAGTTTTAGAACCTGATTCACACAACTACGTTTTGAACCTTATTGTTACTTTTAAAGCTTTTGCAGAAGGACAAAACAGCTAAAACGGATTGTATGATGAAATGCTTGAGCTTACACTGTTTCTTTTAAGCAAATTACCTGTTTTCATCATTATCATCATGGTATGAATGATTAGGCATAGTTTTAGAACCTGATTCACTCAACTACGTTTTGACCCTTATTGTTACTTTCAATGCTTTTGCAGGAGAAAACAGCTAAAACGGACTGTATGATGAAATGCTTGAGCTTACACTGTTTCTTTTAACCAAATGACCTGTTTTCATCATTATTATTATGGTATAAAAGATTAGGTATAGTTTTAGAACCTGATTCAGACAACTACGTTTTGAACCTTATTGTTACTTTTAAAGCTTTTGCAGAAGGACAAAACAGCTAAAACGGACTGTATGATGAAATGCTTGAGCTTACACTGTTTCTTTTAAGCAAATGACCTGTTTTCATCTTTATCATTATGGTATGAATGATTAGGCATAGTTTTAGAACCTGATTCACTCAACTACGTTTTGACCCTTATTGTTACTTTCAAAGCTTTTAAAGAAGGAGAAAACAGCTAAAACGGATTGTATGATGAAATGCTTGAGCTTACACTGTTTCTTTTAAGCAAATGACCTCTTTTCATCATTATCATCATGGTATGAAGGATTAGGCATAGTTTTAGAACTTGATTCACTCAACTACGTTTTGACCCTTATTGTTACTTTCAAAGCTTTTGCAGTAGGAGAAAACTTCTAAAACGGATTGTATGAAGAATGCTTGAGCTTACACTGTTTCCTTTAAGGAAATGACCTGTTTTCATCATTATCATCATGGTATGAATGATTAGGCATAGTTTTAGAACCTGATTCACTTAACTTTGTTTTGACCCTTATTTTTACTTTCAAAGCTTTTGCAGAAGGGGAAAACAGCTAAAACTGATTGTATGAAGAATGCTTGAGCTTACACTGTTTTCTTTAAGGAAATGACCTGTTTTCATCATTATCATCATGGTATGAATGATTAGGCATAGTTTTAGAACCTGATTCACTAAACTACGTTTTGACACTTATTTTTACTTTCAAAGCTTTTGCAGAAGGGGAAAACAGCTAAAAAGCACTGTATGAAGAATGCTTGAGCTTACACTGTTTCTTTTAACCAAATGACCTGTTTTCATCATTATTATTATGGTATAAAAGATTAGGTATAGTTTTAGAACCTGATTCACACAACTACGTTTTGAACCTTATTGTTACTTTTAAAGCTTTTGCAGAAGGACAAAACAGCTAAAACGGACTGTATGATGAAATGCTTGAGCTTACACTGTTTCTTTTAAGCAAATGACCTGTTTTCATCTTTATCATTATGGTATGAATGATTAGGCATAGTTTTAGAACCTGATTCACTCAACTACGTTTTGACCCTTATTGTTACTTTCAAAGCTTTTAAAGAAGGAGAAAACAGCTAAAACGGATTGTATGATGAAATGCTTGAGCTTACACTGTTTCTTTCAAGCAGATGACCTCTTTTCATCATTATCATCATGGTATGAAGGATTAGGCATAGTTTTAGAACCTGATTCACTCAAATACGTTTTGACCCTTATTGTTACTTTCAAAGCTTTTGCAGGAGAAAACAGCTAAAACGGACTGTATGATGAAATGCTTGAGCTTACACTGTTTCTTTTAAGCAAATGACCTCTTTTCATCATTATCATCATGGTATGAAGGATTAGGCATAGTTTTAGAACTTGATTCACTCAACTACGTTTTGACCCTTATTGTTACTTTCAAAGCTTTTGCAGTAGGAGAAAACTTCTAAAACGGATTGTATGAAGAATACTTGAGCTTACACTGTTTCCTTTAAGGAAATGACCTGTTTTCATCATTATCATCATGGTATGAATGATTAGGCATAGTTTTAGAACCTGATTCACTTAACTTTGTTTTGACCCTTATTTTTACTTTCAAAGCTTTTGCAGAAGGGGAAAACAGCTAAAACGGACTGTATGATGAAATGCTTGAGCTTACACTGTTTCTTTTAAGCAAATGACCTCTTTTCATCATTATCATCATGGTATGAAGGATTAGGCATAGTTTTAGAACCTGATTCACTCAACTACGTTTTGACCCTTATTGTTACTTTCAAAGCTTTTGCAGTTGGAGAAAACTTCTAAAACGGATTGTATGAAGAATGCTTGAGCTTACACTGTTTCCTTTAAGAAAATGACCTGTTTTCATCATTATCATCATGGTATGAATGATTAGGCATAGTTTTAGAACCTGATTCACTTAACTACGTTTTGACACTTATTGTTACTTTCAAAGCTTTTAAAGAAGGAGAAAACAGCTAAAACGGATTGTATGATGAAATGCTTGAGCTTACACTTTTTCTTTCAAGCAAATGACCTCTTTTCATCATTATCATCATGGTATGAAGGATTAGGCATAGTTTTAGAACCTGATTCACTCAACTACGTTTTGACCCTTATTGTTACTTTCAAAGCTTTTGCAGTTGGAGAAAACTTCTAAAACGGATTGTATGAAGAATGCTTGAGCTTACACTGTTTCCTTTAAGAAAATGACCTGTTTTCATCATTATCATCATGGTATGAATGATTAGGCATAGTTTTAGAACCTGATTCACTTAACTACGTTTTGACACTTATTGTTACTTTCAAAGCTTTTAAAGAAGGAGAAAACAGCTAAAACGGATTGTATGAAGAATGCTTGAGCTTACACTGTTTCTTTCAAGCAAATGACCTCTTTTCATCATTATCATCATGGTATGAAGGATTAGGCATAGTTTTAGAACCTGATTCACTCAACTACGTTTTGACCCTTATTGTTACTTTCAAAGCTTTTGCAGTAGGAGAAAACTTCTAAAACGGATTGTATGAAGAATGCTTGAGCTTACACTGTTTCCCTTAAGGAAATGACCTGTTTTCATCATTATCATCATGGTATGAAGGATTAGGCATAGTTTTAGAACCTGATTCACTCAACTACGTTTTGACCCTTATTGTTACTTTCAAAGCTTTTAAAGACGGAGAAAACAGCTAAAACGGACTGTATGATGAAATGATTGAGCTTACACTGTTTTCTTTAAGGAAATAACCTGTTTTCATCATTATCATCATGGTATGAATGATTAGGCATAGTTTTAGAACCTGATTCACTCAACTACGTTTTGACCCTTATTGTTACTTTTAAAGCTTTTGCAGAAGGAGAAAACAGCTAAAATGCACTGTATGAAGAATGCTTGAGCTTACACTGTGTCTTTTAAGCAGATGACCTGTTTTCATCATTATCATCATGGTATGAAGGATTAGGCATAGTTTTAGAACTTGATTCACTCAACTACGTTTTGACCCTTATTGTTACTTTTAAAGCTTTTGCAGAAGGAGAAAACAGCTAAAATGCACTGTATGAAGAATGCTTGAGCTTACACTGTGTCTTTTAAGCAAATGACCTGTTTTCATCATTATCATCATGGTATGAAGGATTAGGCATAGTTTTAGAACCTGATTCACTCAACTACGTTTTGACCCTTATTGTTACTTTCAAAGCTTTTGCAGTAGGAGAAAACTTCTAAAACGGATTGTATGAAGAATGCTTGAGCTTACACTGTTTCCTTTAAGGAAATTACCTGTTTTCATCATTATCATCATGGTATGAAGGATTAGGCATAGTTTTAGAACCTGATTCACTCAACTACGTTTTGACCCTTATTGTTACTTTCAAAGCTTTTGCAGTAGGAGAAAACTTCTAAAACGGATTGTATGAAGAAAGCTTGAGCGTACACTGTTTCTTTTAACCAAATGACCTGTTTTCATCATTATTATTATGGTATAAAAGATTAGGTATAGTTTTAGAACCTGATTCACACAACTACGTTTTGAACCTTATTGTTACTTTTAAAGCTTTTGCAGAAGGACAAAACAGCTAAAACGGATTGTATGATGAAATGCTTGAGCTTACACTGTTTCTTTTAAGCAAATTACCTGTTTTCATCATTATCATCATGGTATGAATGATTAGGCATAGTTTTAGAACCTGATTCACTCAACTACGTTTTGACCCTTATTGTTACTTTCAATGCTTTTTCAGGAGAAAACAGCTAAAACGGACTGTATGATGAAATGCTTGAGCTTACACTGTTTCTTTTAACCAAATGACCTGTTTTCATCATTATTATTATGGTATAAAAGATTAGGTATAGTTTTAGAACCTGATTCAGACAACTACGTTTTGAACCTTATTGTTACTTTTAAAGCTTTTGCAGAAGGACAAAACAGCTAAAACGGACTGTATGATGAAATGCTTGAGCTTACACTGTTTCTTTTAAGCAAATGACCTGTTTTCATCTTTATCATTATGGTATGAATGATTAGGCATAGTTTTAGAACCTGATTCACTCAACTACGTTTTGACCCTTATTGTTACTTTCAAAGCTTTTAAAGAAGGAGAAAACAGCTAAAACGGATTGTATGATGAAATGCTTGAGCTTACACTGTTTCTTTTAAGCAAATGACCTCTTTTCATCATTATCATCATGGTATGAAGGATTAGGCATAGTTTTAGAACTTGATTCACTCAACTACGTTTTGACCCTTATTGTTACTTTCAAAGCTTTTGCAGTAGGAGAAAACTTCTAAAACGGATTGTATGAAGAATGCTTGAGCTTACACTGTTTCCTTTAAGGAAATGACCTGTTTTCATCATTATCATCATGGTATGAATGATTAGGCATAGTTTTAGAACCTGATTCACTTAACTTTGTTTTGACCCTTATTTTTACTTTCAAAGCTTTTGCAGAAGGGGAAAACAGCTAAAACTGATTGTATGAAGAATGCTTGAGCTTACACTGTTTTCTTTAAGGAAATGACCTGTTTTCATCATTATCATCATGGTATGAATGATTAGGCATAGTTTTAGAACCTGATTCACTAAACTACGTTTTGACACTTATTTTTACTTTCAAAGCTTTTGCAGAAGGGGAAAACAGCTAAAACGCACTGTATGAAGAATGCTTGAGCTTACACTGTGCCTTTTAACCAAATGACCTGTTTTCATCATTATTATTATGGTATAAAAGATTAGGTATAGTTTTAGAACCTGATTCACACAACTACGTTTTGAACCTTATTGTTACTTTTAAAGCTTTTGCAGAAGGACAAAACAGCTAAAACGGATTGTATGATGAAATGCTTGAGCTTACACTGTTTCTTTTAAGCAAATTACCTGTTTTCATCATTATCATCATGGTATGAATGATTAGGCATAGTTTTAGAACCTGATTCACTCAACTACGTTTTGACCCTTATTGTTACTTTCAATGCTTTTGCAGGAGAAAACAGCTAAAACGGACTGTATGATGAAATGCTTGAGCTTACACTGTTTCTTTTAACCAAATGACCTGTTTTCATCATTATTATTATGGTATAAAAGATTAGGTATAGTTTTAGAACCTGATTCAGACAACTACGTTTTGAACCTTATTGTTACTTTTAAAGCTTTTGCAGAAGGACAAAACAGCTAAAACGGACTGTATGATGAAATGCTTGAGCTTACACTGTTTCTTTTAAGCAAATGACCTGTTTTCATCTTTATCATTATGGTATGAATGATTAGGCATAGTTTTAGAACCTGATTCACTCAACTACGTTTTGACCCTTATTGTTACTTTCAAAGCTTTTAAAGAAGGAGAAAACAGCTAAAACGGATTGTATGATGAAATGCTTGAGCTTACACTGTTTCTTTTAAGCAAATGACCTCTTTTCATCATTATCATCATGGTATGAAGGATTAGGCATAGTTTTAGAACTTGATTCACTCAACTACGTTTTGACCCTTATTGTTACTTTCAAAGCTTTTGCAGAAGGGGAAAACAGCTAAAACGGACTGTATGATGAAATGCTTGAGCTTACACTGTTTCTTTTAAGCAAATGACCTCTTTTCATCATTATCATCATGGTATGAAGGATTAGGCATAGTTTTAGAACCTGATTCACTCAACTACGTTTTGACCCTTATTGTTACTTTCAAAGCTTTTGCAGTTGGAGAAAACTTCTAAAACGGATTGTATGAAGAATGCTTGAGCTTACACTGTTTCCTTTAAGAAAATGACCTGTTTTCATCATTATCATCATGGTATGAATGATTAGGCATAGTTTTAGAACCTGATTCACTTAACTACGTTTTGACACTTATTGTTACTTTCAAAGCTTTTAAAGAAGGAGAAAACAGCTAAAACGGATTGTATGATGAAATGCTTGAGCTTACACTGTTTCTTTCAAGCAAATGACCTCTTTTCATCATTATCATCATGGTATGAAGGATTAGGCATAGTTTTAGAACCTGATTCACTCAACTACGTTTTGACCCTTATTGTTACTTTCAAAGCTTTTGCAGTTGGAGAAAACTTCTAAAACGGATTGTATGAAGAATGCTTGAGCTTACACTGTTTCCTTTAAGAAAATGACCTGTTTTCATCATTATCATCATGGTATGAATGATTAGGCATAGTTTTAGAACCTGATTCACTTAACTACGTTTTGACACTTATTGTTACTTTCAAAGCTTTTAAAGAAGGAGAAAACAGCTAAAACGGATTGTATGAAGAATGCTTGAGCTTACACTGTTTCTTTCAAGCAAATGACCTCTTTTCATCATTATCATCATGGTATGAAGGATTAGGCATAGTTTTAGAACCTGATTCACTCAACTACGTTTTGACCCTTATTGTTACTTTCAAAGCTTTTGCAGTAGGAGAAAACTTCTAAAACGGATTGTATGAAGAATGCTTGAGCTTACACTGTTTCCCTTAAGGAAATGACCTGTTTTCATCATTATCATCATGGTATGAAGGATTAGGCATAGTTTTAGAACCTGATTCACTCAACTACGTTTTGACCCTTATTGTTACTTTCAAAGCTTTTAAAGACGGAGAAAACAGCTAAAACGGACTGTATGATGAAATGATTGAGCTTACACTGTTTTCTTTAAGGAAATAACCTGTTTTCATCATTATCATCATGGTATGAATGATTAGGCATAGTTTTAGAACCTGATTCACTCAACTACGTTTTGACCCTTATTGTTACTTTTAAAGCTTTTGCAGAAGGAGAAAACAGCTAAAATGCACTGTATGAAGAATGCTTGAGCTTACACTGTGTCTTTTAAGCAGATGACCTGTTTTCATCATTATCATCATGGTATGAAGGATTAGGCATAGTTTTAGAACTTGATTCACTCAACTACGTTTTGACCCTTATTGTTACTTTTAAAGCTTTTGCAGAAGGAGAAAACAGCTAAAATGCACTGTATGAAGAATGCTTGAGCTTACACTGTGTCTTTTAAGCAAATGACCTGTTTTCATCATTATCATCATGGTATGAAGGATTAGGCATAGTTTTAGAACCTGATTCACTCAACTACGTTTTGACCCTTATTGTTACTTTCAAAGCTTTTGCAGTAGGAGAAAACTTCTAAAACGGATTGTATGAAGAATGCTTGAGCTTACACTGTTTCCTTTAAGGAAATTACCTGTTTTCATCATTATCATCATGGTATGAAGGATTAGGCATAGTTTTAGAACCTGATTCACTCAACTACGTTTTGACCCTTATTGTTACTTTCAAAGCTTTTGCAGTAGGAGAAAACTTCTAAAACGGATTGTATGAAGAAAGCTTGAGCGTACACTGTTTCTTTTAACCAAATGACCTGTTTTCATCATTATTATTATGGTATAAAAGATTAGGTATAGTTTTAGAACCTGATTCACACAACTACGTTTTGAACCTTATTGTTACTTTTAAAGCTTTTGCAGAAGGACAAAACAGCTAAAACGGATTGTATGATGAAATGCTTGAGCTTACACTGTTTCTTTTAAGCAAATTACCTGTTTTCATCATTATCATCATGGTATGAATGATTAGGCATAGTTTTAGAACCTGATTCACTCAACTACGTTTTGACCCTTATTGTTACTTTCAATGCTTTTTCAGGAGAAAACAGCTAAAACGGACTGTATGATGAAATGCTTGAGCTTACACTGTTTCTTTTAACCAAATGACCTGTTTTCATCATTATTATTATGGTATAAAAGATTAGGTATAGTTTTAGAACCTGATTCAGACAACTACGTTTTGAACCTTATTGTTACTTTTAAAGCTTTTGCAGAAGGACAAAACAGCTAAAACGGACTGTATGATGAAATGCTTGAGCTTACACTGTTTCTTTTAAGCAAATGACCTGTTTTCATCTTTATCATTATGGTATGAATGATTAGGCATAGTTTTAGAACCTGATTCACTCAACTACGTTTTGACCCTTATTGTTACTTTCAAAGCTTTTAAAGAAGGAGAAAACAGCTAAAACGGATTGTATGATGAAATGCTTGAGCTTACACTGTTTCTTTTAAGCAAATGACCTCTTTTCATCATTATCATCATGGTATGAAGGATTAGGCATAGTTTTAGAACTTGATTCACTCAACTACGTTTTGACCCTTATTGTTACTTTCAAAGCTTTTGCAGTAGGAGAAAACTTCTAAAACGGATTGTATGAAGAATGCTTGAGCTTACACTGTTTCCTTTAAGGAAATGACCTGTTTTCATCATTATCATCATGGTATGAATGATTAGGCATAGTTTTAGAACCTGATTCACTTAACTTTGTTTTGACCCTTATTTTTACTTTCAAAGCTTTTGCAGAAGGGGAAAACAGCTAAAACTGATTGTATGAAGAATGCTTGAGCTTACACTGTTTTCTTTAAGGAAATGACCTGTTTTCATCATTATCATCATGGTATGAATGATTAGGCATAGTTTTAGAACCTGATTCACTAAACTACGTTTTGACACTTATTTTTACTTTCAAAGCTTTTGCAGAAGGGGAAAACAGCTAAAACGCACTGTATGAAGAATGCTTGAGCTTACACTGTGCCTTTTAACCAAATGACCTGTTTTCATCATTATTATTATGGTATAAAAGATTAGGTATAGTTTTAGAACCTGATTCACACAACTACGTTTTGAACCTTATTGTTACTTTTAAAGCTTTTGCAGAAGGACAAAACAGCTAAAACGGATTGTATGATGAAATGCTTGAGCTTACACTGTTTCTTTTAAGCAAATTACCTGTTTTCATCATTATCATCATGGTATGAATGATTAGGCATAGTTTTAGAACCTGATTCACTCAACTACGTTTTGACCCTTATTGTTACTTTCAATGCTTTTGCAGGAGAAAACAGCTAAAACGGACTGTATGATGAAATGCTTGAGCTTACACTGTTTCTTTTAACCAAATGACCTGTTTTCATCATTATTATTATGGTATAAAAGATTAGGTATAGTTTTAGAACCTGATTCAGACAACTACGTTTTGAACCTTATTGTTACTTTTAAAGCTTTTGCAGAAGGACAAAACAGCTAAAACGGACTGTATGATGAAATGCTTGAGCTTACACTGTTTCTTTTAAGCAAATGACCTGTTTTCATCTTTATCATTATGGTATGAATGATTAGGCATAGTTTTAGAACCTGATTCACTCAACTACGTTTTGACCCTTATTGTTACTTTCAAAGCTTTTAAAGAAGGAGAAAACAGCTAAAACGGATTGTATGATGAAATGCTTGAGCTTACACTGTTTCTTTTAAGCAAATGACCTCTTTTCATCATTATCATCATGGTATGAAGGATTAGGCATAGTTTTAGAACTTGATTCACTCAACTACGTTTTGACCCTTATTGTTACTTTCAAAGCTTTTGCAGTAGGAGAAAACTTCTAAAACGGATTGTATGAAGAATGCTTGAGCTTACACTGTTTCCTTTAAGGAAATGACCTGTTTTCATCATTATCATCATGGTATGAATGATTAGGCATAGTTTTAGAACCTGATTCACTTAACTTTGTTTTGACCCTTATTGTTACTTTCAATGCTTTTGCAGGAGAAAACAGCTAAAACGGACTGTATGATGAAATGCTTGAGCTTACACTGTTTCTTTTAACCAAATGACCTGTTTTCATCATTATTATTATGGTATAAAAGATTAGGTATAGTTTTAGAACCTGATTCAGACAACTACGTTTTGAACCTTATTGTTACTTTTAAAGCTTTTGCAGAAGGACAAAACAGCTAAAACGGACTGTATGATGAAATGCTTGAGCTTACACTGTTTCTTTTAAGCAAATGACCTGTTTTCATCTTTATCATTATGGTATGAATGATTAGGCATAGTTTTAGAACCTGATTCACTCAACTACGTTTTGACCCTTATTGTTACTTTCAAAGCTTTTAAAGAAGGAGAAAACAGCTAAAACGGATTGTATGATGAAATGCTTGAGCTTACACTGTTTCTTTTAAGCAAATGACCTCTTTTCATCATTATCATCATGGTATGAAGGATTAGGCATAGTTTTAGAACTTGATTCACTCAACTACGTTTTGACCCTTATTGTTACTTTCAAAGCTTTTGCAGTAGGAGAAAACTTCTAAAACGGATTGTATGAAGAATGCTTGAGCTTACACTGTTTCCTTTAAGGAAATGACCTGTTTTCATCATTATCATCATGGTATGAATGATTAGGCATAGTTTTAGAACCTGATTCACTTAACTTTGTTTTGACCCTTATTTTTACTTTCAAAGCTTTTGCAGAAGGGGAAAACAGCTAAAACTGATTGTATGAAGAATGCTTGAGCTTACACTGTTTTCTTTAAGGAAATGACCTGTTTTCATCATTATCATCATGGTATGAATGATTAGGCATAGTTTTAGAACCTGATTCACTAAACTACGTTTTGACACTTATTTTTACTTTCAAAGCTTTTGCAGAAGGGGAAAAAAGCTAAAACGCACTGTATGAAGAATGCTTGAGCTTACACTGTTTCTTTTAACCAAATGACCTGTTTTCATCATTATTATTATGGTATAAAAGATTAGGTATAGTTTTAGAACCTGATTCACACAACTACGTTTTGAACCTTATTGTTACTTTTAAAGCTTTTGCAGAAGGACAAAACAGCTAAAACGGACTGTATGATGAAATGCTTGAGCTTACACTGTTTCTTTTAAGCAAATGACCTGTTTTCATCTTTATCATTATGGTATGAATGATTAGGCATAGTTTTAGAACCTGATTCACTCAACTACGTTTTGACCCTTATTGTTACTTTCAAAGCTTTTAAAGAAGGAGAAAACAGCTAAAACGGATTGTATGATGAAATGCTTGAGCTTACACTGTTTCTTTCAAGCAGATGACCTCTTTTCATCATTATCATCATGGTATGAAGGATTAGGCATAGTTTTAGAACCTGATTCACTCAAATACGTTTTGACCCTTATTGTTACTTTCAAAGCTTTTGCAGGAGAAAACAGCTAAAACGGACTGTATGATGAAATGCTTGAGCTTACACTGTTTCTTTTAAGCAAATGACCTCTTTTCATCATTATCATCATGGTATGAAGGATTAGGCATAGTTTTAGAACTTGATTCACTCAACTACGTTTTGACCCTTATTGTTACTTTCAAAGCTTTTGCAGTAGGAGAAAACTTCTAAAACGGATTGTATGAAGAATACTTGAGCTTACACTGTTTCCTTTAAGGAAATGACCTGTTTTCATCATTATCATCATGGTATGAATGATTAGGCATAGTTTTAGAACCTGATTCACTTAACTTTGTTTTGACCCTTATTTTTACTTTCAAAGCTTTTGCAGAAGGGGAAAACAGCTAAAACGGACTGTATGATGAAATGCTTGAGCTTACACTGTTTCTTTTAAGCAAATGACCTCTTTTCATCATTATCATCATGGTATGAAGGATTAGGCATAGTTTTAGAACCTGATTCACTCAACTACGTTTTGACCCTTATTGTTACTTTCAAAGCTTTTGCAGTTGGAGAAAACTTCTAAAACGGATTGTATGAAGAATGCTTGAGCTTACACTGTTTCCTTTAAGAAAATGACCTGTTTTCATCATTATCATCATGGTATGAATGATTAGGCATAGTTTTAGAACCTGATTCACTTAACTACGTTTTGACACTTATTGTTACTTTCAAAGCTTTTAAAGAAGGAGAAAACAGCTAAAACGGATTGTATGATGAAATGCTTGAGCTTACACTGTTTCTTTCAAGCAAATGACCTCTTTTCATCATTATCATCATGGTATGAAGGATTAGGCATAGTTTTAGAACCTGATTCACTCAACTACGTTTTGACCCTTATTGTTACTTTCAAAGCTTTTGCAGTTGGAGAAAACTTCTAAAACGGATTGTATGAAGAATGCTTGAGCTTACACTGTTTCCTTTAAGAAAATGACCTGTTTTCATCATTATCATCATGGTATGAATGATTAGGCATAGTTTTAGAACCTGATTCACTTAACTACGTTTTGACACTTATTGTTACTTTCAAAGCTTTTAAAGAAGGAGAAAACAGCTAAAACGGATTGTATGATGAAATGCTTGAGCTTACACTGTTTCTTTCAAGCAAATGACCTCTTTTCATCATTATCATCATGGTATGAAGGATTAGGCATAGTTTTAGAACCTGATTCACTCAACTACGTTTTGACCCTTATTGTTACTTTCAAAGCTTTTAAAGACGGAGAAAACAGCTAAAACGGACTGTATGATGAAATGATTGAGCTTACACTGTTTTCTTTAAGGAAATAACCTGTTTTCATCATTATCATCATGGTATGAATGATTAGGCATAGTTTTAGAACCTGATTCACTCAACTACGTTTTGACCCTTATTGTTACTTTTAAAGCTTTTGCAGAAGGAGAAAACAGCTAAAATGCACTGTATGAAGAATGCTTGAGCTTACACTGTGTCTTTTAAGCAGATGACCTGTTTTCATCATTATCATCATGGTATGAAGGATTAGGCATAGTTTTAGAACCTGATTCACTCAACTACGTTTTGACCCTTATTGTTACTTTTAAAGCTTTTGCAGAAGGAGAAAACAGCTAAAATGCACTGTATGAAGAATGCTTGAGCTTACACTGTGTCTTTTAAGCAAATGACCTGTTTTCATCATTATCATCATGGTATGAAGGATTAGGCATAGTTTTAGAACCTGATTCACTCAACTACGTTTTGACCCTTATTGTTACTTTCAAAGCTTTTGCAGTAGGAGAAAACTTCTAAAACGCACTGTATGAAGAATGCTTGAGCTTACACTGTTTCTTTTAAGCAAATGACCTCTTTTCATCATTATCATCATGGTATGAAGGATTAGGCATAGTTTTAGAACCTGATTCACTCAACTACGTTTTGACCCTTATTGTTACTTTTAAAGCTTTTGCAGAAGGAGAAAACAGCTAAAATGCACTGTATGAAGAATGCTTGAGCTTACACTGTTTCTTTTAAGCAAATGACCTCTTTTCATCATTATCATCATGGTATGAAGGATTAGGCATAGTTTTAGAACCTGATTCACTCAACTACGTTTTGACCCTTATTGTTACTTTTAAAGCTTTTGCAGAAGGGGAAAACAGCTAAAACGCACTGTATGAAGAGTGCTTGAGCTTACACTGTTTCTTTTAAGCAAATGACCTCTTTTCATCATTATCATCATGGTATGAAGGATTAGGCATAGTTTTAGAACCTGATTCACTCAACTACGTTTTGACCCTTATTGTTACTTTCAAAGCTTTTAAAGACGGAGAAAACAGCTAAAACGGACTGTATGATGAAATGCTTGAGCTTACACTGTTTTCTTTAAGGAAATAACCTGTTTTCATCATTATCATCATGGTATGAATGATTAGGCATAGTTTTAGAACCTGATTCACTCAACTACGTTTTGACCCTTATTGTTACTTTTAAAGCTTTTGCAGAAGGAGAAAACAGCTAAAATGCACTGTATGAAGATTGCTTGAGCTTACACTGTTTCTTTTAAGCAAATGACCTCTTTTCATCATTATCATCATGGTATGAAGGATTAGGCATAGTTTTAGAACCTGATTCACTCAACTACGTTTTGACCCTTATTGTTACTTTCAAAGCTTTTGCAGTAGGAGAAAACTTCTAAAACGGATTGTATGAAGAATGCTTGAGCTTACACTGTTTCTTTTAAGCAAATGACCTCTTTTCATCATTATCATCATGGTATGAAGGATTAGGCATAGTTTTAGAACCTGATTCACTCAACTACGTTTTGACCCTTATTGTTACTTTCGAAGCTTTTAAAGACGGAGAAAACAGCTAAAACGCACTGTATGAAGAATGCTTGAGCTTACACTGTTTCTTTTAAGCAAATGACCTGTTTTCATCATTATCATCATGGTATGAAGGATTAGGCATAGTTTTGGAACCTGATTCACTCAACTACGTTTTGACCCTTATTGTTACTTTCAAAGCTTTTAAAGACGGAGAAAACAGCTAAAACGGACTGTATGATGAAATGCTTGAGCTTACACTGTTTTCTTTAAGGAAATGACCTCTTTTCATCATTATCATCATGGTATGAAGGATTAGGCATAGTTTTAGAACCTGATTCACTCAACTACGTTTTGACCCTTATTGTTACTTTCAAAGCTTTTGCAGTAGGAGAAAACTTCTAAAACGGATTGTATGAAGAATGCTTGAGCTTACACTGTTTCCTTTAAGGAAATGACCTGTTTTCATCATTATCATCATGGTATGAAGGATTAGGCATAGTTTTAGAACCTGATTCACTCAACTACGTTTTGACCCTTATTGTTACTTTCAAAGCTTTTAAAGACGGAGAAAACAGCTAAAACGGACTGTATGATGAAGTGATTGAGCTTACACTGTTTTCTTTAAGGAAATGACCTCTTTTCATCATTATCATCATGGTATGAATGATTAGGCATAGTTTTAGAACCTGATTCACTCAACTACGTTTTGACCCTTATTGTTACTTTTAAAGCTTTGCAGAAGGAGAAAACAGCTAAAATGCACTGTATGAAGAATGCTTGAGCTTACACTGTGTCTTTTAAGCAGATGACCTGTTTTCATCATTATCATCATGGTATGAAGGATTAGGCATAGTTTTAGAACCTGATTCACTCAACTACGTTTTGACCCTTATTGTTACTTTTAAAGCTTTTGCAGAAGGAGAAAACAGCTAAAATGCACTGTATGAAGAATGCTTGAGCTTACACTGTGTCTTTTAACCAAATGACCTGTTTTCATCATTATTATTATGGTATAAAAGATTAGGTATAGTTTTAGAACCTGATTCACACAACTACGTTTTGAACCTTATTGTTACTTTTAAAGCTTTTGCAGAAGGACAAAACAGCTAAAACGGACTGTATGATGAAATGCTTGAGCTTACACTGTTTCTTTTAAGCAAATGACCTGTTTTCATCTTTATCATTATGGTATGAATGATTAGGCATAGTTTTAGAACCTGATTCACTCAACTACGTTTTGACCCTTATTGTTACTTTCAAAGCTTTTAAAGAAGGAGAAAACAGCTAAAACGGATTGTATGATGAAATGCTTGAGCTTACACTGTTTCTTTCAAGCAGATGACCTCTTTTCATCATTATCATCATGGTATGAAGGATTAGGCATAGTTTTAGAACCTGATTCACTCAAATACGTTTTGACCCTTATTGTTACTTTCAAAGCTTTTGCAGGAGAAAACAGCTAAAACGGACTGTATGATGAAATGCTTGAGCTTACACTGTTTCTTTTAAGCAAATGACCTCTTTTCATCATTATCATCATGGTATGAAGGATTAGGCATAGTTTTAGAACTTGATTCACTCAACTACGTTTTGACCCTTATTGTTACTTTCAAAGCTTTTGCAGTAGGAGAAAACTTCTAAAACGGATTGTATGAAGAATACTTGAGCTTACACTGTTTCCTTTAAGGAAATGACCTGTTTTCATCATTATCATCATGGTATGAATGATTAGGCATAGTTTTAGAACCTGATTCACTTAACTTTGTTTTGACCCTTATTTTTACTTTCAAAGCTTTTGCAGAAGGGGAAAACAGCTAAAACGGACTGTATGATGAAATGCTTGAGCTTACACTGTTTCTTTTAAGCAAATGACCTCTTTTCATCATTATCATCATGGTATGAAGGATTAGGCATAGTTTTAGAACCTGATTCACTCAACTACGTTTTGACCCTTATTGTTACTTTCAAAGCTTTTGCAGTTGGAGAAAACTTCTAAAACGGATTGTATGAAGAATGCTTGAGCTTACACTGTTTCCTTTAAGAAAATGACCTGTTTTCATCATTATCATCATGGTATGAATGATTAGGCATAGTTTTAGAACCTGATTCACTTAACTACGTTTTGACACTTATTGTTACTTTCAAAGCTTTTAAAGAAGGAGAAAACAGCTAAAACGGATTGTATGATGAAATGCTTGAGCTTACACTGTTTCTTTCAAGCAAATGACCTCTTTTCATCATTATCATCATGGTATGAAGGATTAGGCATAGTTTTAGAACCTGATTCACTCAACTACGTTTTGACCCTTATTGTTACTTTCAAAGCTTTTGCAGTTGGAGAAAACTTCTAAAACGGATTGTATGAAGAATGCTTGAGCTTACACTGTTTCCTTTAAGAAAATGACCTGTTTTCATCATTATCATCATGGTATGAATGATTAGGCATAGTTTTAGAACCTGATTCACTTAACTACGTTTTGACACTTATTGTTACTTTCAAAGCTTTTAAAGAAGGAGAAAACAGCTAAAACGGATTGTATGATGAAATGCTTGAGCTTACACTGTTTCTTTCAAGCAAATGACCTCTTTTCATCATTATCATCATGGTATGAAGGATTAGGCATAGTTTTAGAACCTGATTCACTCAACTACGTTTTGACCCTTATTGTTACTTTTAAAGCTTTTGCAGAAGGAGAAAACAGCTAAAATGCACTGTATGAAGAATGCTTGAGCTTACACTGTTTCTTTTAAGCAAATGACCTCTTTTCATCATTATCATCATGGTATGAAGGATTAGGCATAGTTTTAGAACCTGATTCACTCAACTACGTTTTGACCCTTATTGTTACTTTTAAAGCTTTTGCAGAAGGGGAAAACAGCTAAAACGCACTGTATGAAGAGTGCTTGAGCTTACACTGTTTCTTTTAAGCAAATGACCTCTTTTCATCATTATCATCATGGTATGAAGGATTAGGCATAGTTTTAGAACCTGATTCACTCAACTACGTTTTGACCCTTATTGTTACTTTCAAAGCTTTTAAAGACGGAGAAAACAGCTAAAACGGACTGTATGATGAAATGCTTGAGCTTACACTGTTTTCTTTAAGGAAATAACCTGTTTTCATCATTATCATCATGGTATGAATGATTAGGCATAGTTTTAGAACCTGATTCACTCAACTACGTTTTGACCCTTATTGTTACTTTTAAAGCTTTTGCAGAAGGAGAAAACAGCTAAAATGCACTGTATGAAGAATGCTTGAGCTTACACTGTTTCTTTTAAGCAAATGACCTCTTTTCATCATTATCATCATGGTATGAAGGATTAGGCATAGTTTTAGAACCTGATTCACTCAACTACGTTTTGACCCTTATTGTTACTTTCAAAGCTTTTGCAGTAGGAGAAAACTTCTAAAACGGATTGTATGAAGAATGCTTGAGCTTACACTGTTTCTTTTAAGCAAATGACCTCTTTTCATCATTATCATCATGGTATGAAGGATTAGGCATAGTTTTAGAACCTGATTCACTCAACTACGTTTTGACCCTTATTGTTACTTTCGAAGCTTTTAAAGACGGAGAAAACAGCTAAAACGCACTGTATGAAGAATGCTTGAGCTTACACTGTTTCTTTTAAGCAAATGACCTGTTTTCATCATTATCATCATGGTATGAAGGATTAGGCATAGTTTTGGAACCTGATTCACTCAACTACGTTTTGACCCTTATTGTTACTTTCAAAGCTTTTAAAGACGGAGAAAACAGCTAAAACGGACTGTATGATGAAATGCTTGAGCTTACACTGTTTTCTTTAAGGAAATGACCTCTTTTCATCATTATCATCATGGTATGAAGGATTAGGCATAGTTTTAGAACCTGATTCACTCAACTACGTTTTGACCCTTATTGTTACTTTCAAAGCTTTTGCAGTAGGAGAAAACTTCTAAAACGGATTGTATGAAGAATGCTTGAGCTTACACTGTTTCCTTTAAGGAAATGACCTGTTTTCATCATTATCATCATGGTATGAAGGATTAGGCATAGTTTTAGAACCTGATTCACTCAACTACGTTTTGACCCTTATTGTTACTTTCAAAGCTTTTAAAGACGGAGAAAACAGCTAAAACGGACTGTATGATGAAGTGATTGAGCTTACACTGTTTTCTTTAAGGAAATGACCTCTTTTCATCATTATCATCATGGTATGAATGATTAGGCATAGTTTTAGAACCTGATTCACTCAACTACGTTTTGACCCTTATTGTTACTTTTAAAGCTTTGCAGAAGGAGAAAACAGCTAAAATGCACTGTATGAAGAATGCTTGAGCTTACACTGTGTCTTTTAAGCAGATGACCTGTTTTCATCATTATCATCATGGTATGAAGGATTAGGCATAGTTTTAGAACCTGATTCACTCAACTACGTTTTGACCCTTATTGTTACTTTTAAAGCTTTTGCAGAAGGAGAAAACAGCTAAAATGCACTGTATGAAGAATGCTTGAGCTTACACTGTGTCTTTTAAGCAAATGACCTGTTTTCATCATTATCATCATGGTATGAATGATTAGGTATGTTTTAGAACAAGATTCACTCAACTACGTTTTGACCCTTATTGTTACTTTTAAAGCTTTTGCAGAAGGAGAAAACAGCTAAAATGCACTGTATGAAGAATGCTTGAGCTTACACTGTTTCTTTTAAGCAAATGACCTCTTTTCATCATTATCATCATGGTATGAAGGATTAGGCATAGTTTTAGAACCTGATTCACTCAACTACGTTTTGACCCTTATTGTTACTTTTAAAGCTTTTGCAGAAGGAGAAAACAGCTAAAATGCACTGTATGAAGAATGCTTGAGCTTACACTGTTTCTTTTAAGCAAATGACCTCTTTTCATCATTATCATCATGGTATGAAGGATTAGGCATAGTTTTAGAACCTGATTCACTCAACTACGTTTTGACCCTTATTGTTACTTTTAAAGCTTTTGCAGAAGGGGAAAACAGCTAAAACGCACTGTATGAAGAGTGCTTGAGCTTACACTGTTTCTTTTAAGCAAATGACCTCTTTTCATCATTATCATCATGGTATGAAGGATTAGGCATAGTTTTAGAACCTGATTCACTCAACTACGTTTTGACCCTTATTGTTACTTTCAAAGCTTTTAAAGACGGAGAAAACAGCTAAAACGGACTGTATGATGAAATGCTTGAGCTTACACTGTTTTCTTTAAGGAAATGACCTCTTTTCATCATTATCATCATGGTATGAAGGATTAGGCATAGTTTTAGAACCTGATTCACTCAACTACGTTTTGACCCTTATTGTTACTTTCAAAGCTTTTGCAGTAGGAGAAAACTTCTAAAACGGATTGTATGAAGAATGCTTGAGCTTACACTGTTTCCTTTAAGGAAATGACCTGTTTTCATCATTATCATCATGGTATGAAGGATTAGGCATAGTTTTAGAACCTGATTCACTCAACTACGTTTTGACCCTTATTGTTACTTTCAAAGCTTTTAAAGACGGAGAAAACAGCTAAAACGGACTGTATGATGAAGTGATTGAGCTTACACTGTTTTCTTTAAGGAAATGACCTCTTTTCATCATTATCATCATGGTATGAATGATTAGGCATAGTTTTAGAACCTGATTCACTCAACTACGTTTTGACCCTTATTGTTACTTTTAAAGCTTTGCAGAAGGAGAAAACAGCTAAAATGCACTGTATGAAGAATGCTTGAGCTTACACTGTGTCTTTTAAGCAGATGACCTGTTTTCATCATTATCATCATGGTATGAAGGATTAGGCATAGTTTTAGAACCTGATTCACTCAACTACGTTTTGACCCTTATTGTTACTTTTAAAGCTTTTGCAGAAGGAGAAAACAGCTAAAATGCACTGTATGAAGAATGCTTGAGCTTACACTGTGTCTTTTAAGCAAATGACCTGTTTTCATCATTATCATCATGGTATGAATGATTAGGTATGTTTTAGAACAAGATTCACTCAACTACGTTTTGACCCTTATTGTTACTTTTAAAGCTTTTGCAGAAGGAGAAAACAGCTAAAATGCACTGTATGAAGAATGCTTGAGCTTACACTGTTTCTTTTAAGCAAATGACCTCTTTTCATCATTATCATCATGGTATGAAGGATTAGGCATAGTTTTAGAACCTGATTCACTCAACTACGTTTTGACCCTTATTGTTACTTTTAAAGCTTTTGCAGAAGGAGAAAACAGCTAAAATGCACTGTATGAAGAATGCTTGAGCTTACACTGTTTCTTTTAAGCAAATGACCTCTTTTCATCATTATCATCATGGTATGAAGGATTAGGCATAGTTTTAGAACCTGATTCACTCAACTACGTTTTGACCCTTATTGTTACTTTTAAAGCTTTTGCAGAAGGGGAAAACAGCTAAAACGCACTGTATGAAGAGTGCTTGAGCTTACACTGTTTCTTTTAAGCAAATGACCTCTTTTCATCATTATCATCATGGTATGAAGGATTAGGCATAGTTTTAGAACCTGATTCACTCAACTACGTTTTGACCCTTATTGTTACTTTCAAAGCTTTTAAAGACGGAGAAAACAGCTAAAACGGACTGTATGATGAAATGCTTGAGCTTACACTGTTTTCTTTAAGGAAAGGACCTGTTTTCATCATTATCATCATGGTATGAATGATTAGGTATGTTTTAGAACAAGATTCACTCAACTACGTTTTGACCCTTATTGTTACTTTTAAAGCTTTTGCAGAAGGAGAAAACAGCTAAAATGCACTGTATGAAGAATGCTTTAGCTTACACTGTGTCTTTTAAGCAAATGACCTGTTTTCATCATTATCATCATGGTATGAAGGATTAGGCATAGTTTTAGAACCTGATTCACTCAACTACGTTTTGACCCTTACTGTTACTTTCAAAGCTTTTGCAGTAGGAGAAAACTTCTAAAACAGATTGTATGAAAAATGCTTGAGCTTACACTGTTTTCTTTAAGGAAATGACCTCTTTTCATCATTATCATCATGGTATGAAGGATTAGGCATAGTTTTAGAACCTGATTCACTCAACTACGTTTTGACCCTTATTGTTACTTTCAAAGCTTTTGCAGTAGGAGAAAACTTCTAAAACGGATTGTATGAAGAATGCTTGAGCTTACACTGTTTCTTTTAAGCAAATGACCTCTTTTCATCATTATCATCATGGTATGAAGGATTAGGCATAGTTTTAGAACCTGATTCACTCAACTACGTTTTGACCCTTATTGTTACTTTTAAAGCTTTTGCAGAAGGGGAAAACAGCTAAAACGCACTGTATGAAGAGTGCTTGAGCTTACACTGTTTCTTTTAAGCAAATGACCTCTTTTCATCATTATCATCATGGTATGAAGGATTAGGCATAGTTTTAGAACCTGATTCACTCAACTACGTTTTGACCCTTATTGTTACTTTCAAAGCTTTTAAAGACGGAGAAAACAGCTAAAACGGACTGTATGATGAAATGCTTGAGCTTACACTGTTTTCTTTAAGGAAAGGACCTGTTTTCATCATTATCATCATGGTATGAATGATTAGGTATGTTTTAGAACAAGATTCACTCAACTACGTTTTGACCCTTATTGTTACTTTTAAAGCTTTTGCAGAAGGAGAAAACAGCTAAAATGCACTGTATGAAGAATGCTTGAGCTTACATTGTTTCTTTTAAGCAAATGACCTCTTTTCATCATTATCATCATGGTATGAAGGATTAGGCATAGTTTTAGAACCTGATTCACTCAACTACGTTTTGACCCTTATTGTTACTTTTAAAGCTTTTGCAGAAGGAGAAAACAGCTAAAATGCACTGTATGAAGAATGCTTGAGCTTACACTGTTTCTTTTAAGCAAATGACCTCTTTTCATCATTATCATCATGGTATGAAGGATTAGGCATAGTTTTAGAACCTGATTCACTCAACTACGTTTTGACCCTTATTGTTACTTTTAAAGCTTTTGCAGAAGGGGAAAACAGCTAAAACGCACTGTATGAAGAGTGCTTGAGCTTACACTGTTTCTTTTAAGCAAATGACCTCTTTTCATCATTATCATCATGGTATGAAGGATTAGGCATAGTTTTAGAACCTGATTCACTCAACTACGTTTTGACCCTTATTGTTACTTTCAAAGCTTTTAAAGACGGAGAAAACAGCTAAAACGGACTGTATGATGAAATGCTTGAGCTTACACTGTTTTCTTTAAGGAAATAACCTGTTTTCATCATTATCATCATGGTATGAATGATTAGGCATAGTTTTAGAACCTGATTCACTCAACTACGTTTTGACCCTTATTGTTACTTTTAAAGCTTTTGCAGAAGGAGAAAACAGCTAAAATGCACTGTATGAAGAATGCTTGAGCTTACACTGTTTCTTTTAAGCAAATGACCTCTTTTCATCATTATCATCATGGTATGAAGGATTAGGCATAGTTTTAGAACCTGATTCACTCAACTACGTTTTGACCCTTATTGTTACTTTCAAAGCTTTTGCAGTAGGAGAAAACTTCTAAAACGGATTGTATGAAGAATGCTTGAGCTTACACTGTTTCTTTTAAGCAAATGACCTCTTTTCATCATTATCATCATGGTATGAAGGATTAGGCATAGTTTTAGAACCTGATTCACTCAACTACGTTTTGACCCTTATTGTTACTTTCGAAGCTTTTAAAGACGGAGAAAACAGCTAAAACGCACTGTATGAAGAATGCTTGAGCTTACACTGTTTCTTTTAAGCAAATGACCTGTTTTCATCATTATCATCATGGTATGAAGGATTAGGCATAGTTTTGGAACCTGATTCACTCAACTACGTTTTGACCCTTATTGTTACTTTCAAAGCTTTTAAAGACGGAGAAAACAGCTAAAACGGACTGTATGATGAAATGCTTGAGCTTACACTGTTTTCTTTAAGGAAATGACCTCTTTTCATCATTATCATCATGGTATGAAGGATTAGGCATAGTTTTAGAACCTGATTCACTCAACTACGTTTTGACCCTTATTGTTACTTTCAAAGCTTTTGCAGTAGGAGAAAACTTCTAAAACGGATTGTATGAAGAATGCTTGAGCTTACACTGTTTCCTTTAAGGAAATGACCTGTTTTCATCATTATCATCATGGTATGAAGGATTAGGCATAGTTTTAGAACCTGATTCACTCAACTACGTTTTGACCCTTATTGTTACTTTCAAAGCTTTTAAAGACGGAGAAAACAGCTAAAACGGACTGTATGATGAAGTGATTGAGCTTACACTGTTTTCTTTAAGGAAATGACCTCTTTTCATCATTATCATCATGGTATGAATGATTAGGCATAGTTTTAGAACCTGATTCACTCAACTACGTTTTGACCCTTATTGTTACTTTTAAAGCTTTGCAGAAGGAGAAAACAGCTAAAATGCACTGTATGAAGAATGCTTGAGCTTACACTGTGTCTTTTAAGCAGATGACCTGTTTTCATCATTATCATCATGGTATGAAGGATTAGGCATAGTTTTAGAACCTGATTCACTCAACTACGTTTTGACCCTTATTGTTACTTTTAAAGCTTTTGCAGAAGGAGAAAACAGCTAAAATGCACTGTATGAAGAATGCTTGAGCTTACACTGTGTCTTTTAAGCAAATGACCTGTTTTCATCATTATCATCATGGTATGAATGATTAGGTATGTTTTAGAACAAGATTCACTCAACTACGTTTTGACCCTTATTGTTACTTTTAAAGCTTTTGCAGAAGGAGAAAACAGCTAAAATGCACTGTATGAAGAATGCTTGAGCTTACACTGTTTCTTTTAAGCAAATGACCTCTTTTCATCATTATCATCATGGTATGAAGGATTAGGCATAGTTTTAGAACCTGATTCACTCAACTACGTTTTGACCCTTATTGTTACTTTTAAAGCTTTTGCAGAAGGAGAAAACAGCTAAAATGCACTGTATGAAGAATGCTTGAGCTTACACTGTTTCTTTTAAGCAAATGACCTCTTTTCATCATTATCATCATGGTATGAAGGATTAGGCATAGTTTTAGAACCTGATTCACTCAACTACGTTTTGACCCTTATTGTTACTTTTAAAGCTTTTGCAGAAGGGGAAAACAGCTAAAACGCACTGTATGAAGAGTGCTTGAGCTTACACTGTTTCTTTTAAGCAAATGACCTCTTTTCATCATTATCATCATGGTATGAAGGATTAGGCATAGTTTTAGAACCTGATTCACTCAACTACGTTTTGACCCTTATTGTTACTTTCAAAGCTTTTAAAGACGGAGAAAACAGCTAAAACGGACTGTATGATGAAATGCTTGAGCTTACACTGTTTTCTTTAAGGAAATGACCTCTTTTCATCATTATCATCATGGTATGAAGGATTAGGCATAGTTTTAGAACCTGATTCACTCAACTACGTTTTGACCCTTATTGTTACTTTCAAAGCTTTTGCAGTAGGAGAAAACTTCTAAAACGGATTGTATGAAGAATGCTTGAGCTTACACTGTTTCCTTTAAGGAAATGACCTGTTTTCATCATTATCATCATGGTATGAAGGATTAGGCATAGTTTTAGAACCTGATTCACTCAACTACGTTTTGACCCTTATTGTTACTTTCAAAGCTTTTAAAGACGGAGAAAACAGCTAAAACGGACTGTATGATGAAGTGATTGAGCTTACACTGTTTTCTTTAAGGAAATGACCTCTTTTCATCATTATCATCATGGTATGAATGATTAGGCATAGTTTTAGAACCTGATTCACTCAACTACGTTTTGACCCTTATTGTTACTTTTAAAGCTTTGCAGAAGGAGAAAACAGCTAAAATGCACTGTATGAAGAATGCTTGAGCTTACACTGTGTCTTTTAAGCAGATGACCTGTTTTCATCATTATCATCATGGTATGAAGGATTAGGCATAGTTTTAGAACCTGATTCACTCAACTACGTTTTGACCCTTATTGTTACTTTTAAAGCTTTTGCAGAAGGAGAAAACAGCTAAAATGCACTGTATGAAGAATGCTTGAGCTTACACTGTGTCTTTTAAGCAAATGACCTGTTTTCATCATTATCATCATGGTATGAATGATTAGGTATGTTTTAGAACAAGATTCACTCAACTACGTTTTGACCCTTATTGTTACTTTTAAAGCTTTTGCAGAAGGAGAAAACAGCTAAAATGCACTGTATGAAGAATGCTTGAGCTTACACTGTTTCTTTTAAGCAAATGACCTCTTTTCATCATTATCATCATGGTATGAAGGATTAGGCATAGTTTTAGAACCTGATTCACTCAACTACGTTTTGACCCTTATTGTTACTTTTAAAGCTTTTGCAGAAGGAGAAAACAGCTAAAATGCACTGTATGAAGAATGCTTGAGCTTACACTGTTTCTTTTAAGCAAATGACCTCTTTTCATCATTATCATCATGGTATGAAGGATTAGGCATAGTTTTAGAACCTGATTCACTCAACTACGTTTTGACCCTTATTGTTACTTTTAAAGCTTTTGCAGAAGGGGAAAACAGCTAAAACGCACTGTATGAAGAGTGCTTGAGCTTACACTGTTTCTTTTAAGCAAATGACCTCTTTTCATCATTATCATCATGGTATGAAGGATTAGGCATAGTTTTAGAACCTGATTCACTCAACTACGTTTTGACCCTTATTGTTACTTTCAAAGCTTTTAAAGACGGAGAAAACAGCTAAAACGGACTGTATGATGAAATGCTTGAGCTTACACTGTTTTCTTTAAGGAAAGGACCTGTTTTCATCATTATCATCATGGTATGAATGATTAGGTATGTTTTAGAACAAGATTCACTCAACTACGTTTTGACCCTTATTGTTACTTTTAAAGCTTTTGCAGAAGGAGAAAACAGCTAAAATGCACTGTATGAAGAATGCTTTAGCTTACACTGTGTCTTTTAAGCAAATGACCTGTTTTCATCATTATCATCATGGTATGAAGGATTAGGCATAGTTTTAGAACCTGATTCACTCAACTACGTTTTGACCCTTACTGTTACTTTCAAAGCTTTTGCAGTAGGAGAAAACTTCTAAAACAGATTGTATGAAAAATGCTTGAGCTTACACTGTTTTCTTTAAGGAAATGACCTCTTTTCATCATTATCATCATGGTATGAAGGATTAGGCATAGTTTTAGAACCTGATTCACTCAACTACGTTTTGACCCTTATTGTTACTTTCAAAGCTTTTGCAGTAGGAGAAAACTTCTAAAACGGATTGTATGAAGAATGCTTGAGCTTACACTGTTTCTTTTAAGCAAATGACCTCTTTTCATCATTATCATCATGGTATGAAGGATTAGGCATAGTTTTAGAACCTGATTCACTCAACTACGTTTTGACCCTTATTGTTACTTTTAAAGCTTTTGCAGAAGGGGAAAACAGCTAAAACGCACTGTATGAAGAGTGCTTGAGCTTACACTGTTTCTTTTAAGCAAATGACCTCTTTTCATCATTATCATCATGGTATGAAGGATTAGGCATAGTTTTAGAACCTGATTCACTCAACTACGTTTTGACCCTTATTGTTACTTTCAAAGCTTTTAAAGACGGAGAAAACAGCTAAAACGGACTGTATGATGAAATGCTTGAGCTTACACTGTTTTCTTTAAGGAAAGGACCTGTTTTCATCATTATCATCATGGTATGAATGATTAGGTATGTTTTAGAACAAGATTCACTCAACTACGTTTTGACCCTTATTGTTACTTTTAAAGCTTTTGCAGAAGGAGAAAACAGCTAAAATGCACTGTATGAAGAATGCTTGAGCTTACATTGTTTCTTTTAAGCAAATGACCTCTTTTCATCATTATCATCATGGTATGAAGGATTAGGCATAGTTTTAGAACCTGATTCACTCAACTACGTTTTGACCCTTATTGTTACTTTTAAAGCTTTTGCAGAAGGAGAAAACAGCTAAAATGCACTGTATGAAGAATGCTTGAGCTTACACTGTTTCTTTTAAGCAAATGACCTCTTTTCATCATTATCATCATGGTATGAAGGATTAGGCATAGTTTTAGAACCTGATTCACTCAACTACGTTTTGACCCTTATTGTTACTTTTAAAGCTTTTGCAGAAGGGGAAAACAGCTAAAACGCACTGTATGAAGAGTGCTTGAGCTTACACTGTTTCTTTTAAGCAAATGACCTCTTTTCATCATTATCATCATGGTATGAAGGATTAGGCATAGTTTTAGAACCTGATTCACTCAACTACGTTTTGACCCTTATTGTTACTTTCAAAGCTTTTAAAGACGGAGAAAACAGCTAAAACGGACTGTATGATGAAATGCTTGAGCTTACACTGTTTTCTTTAAGGAAAGGACCTGTTTTCATCATTATCATCATGGTATGAATGATTAGGTATGTTTTAGAACAAGATTCACTCAACTACGTTTTGACCCTTATTGTTACTTTTAAAGCTTTTGCAGAAGGAGAAAACAGCTAAAATGCACTGTATGAAGAATGCTTGAGCTTACACTGTTTCTTTTAAGCAAATGACCTCTTTTCATCATTATCATCATGGTATGAAGGATTAGGCATAGTTTTAGAACCTGATTCACTCAACTACGTTTTGACCCTTATTGTTACTTTTAAAGCTTTTGCAGAAGGAGAAAACAGCTAAAATGCACTGTATGAAGAATGCTTGAGCTTACACTGTTTCTTTTAAGCAAATGACCTCTTTTCATCATTATCATCATGGTATGAAGGATTAGGCATAGTTTTAGAACCTGATTCACTCAACTACGTTTTGACCCTTATTGTTACTTTTAAAGCTTTTGCAGAAGGGGAAAACAGCTAAAACGCACTGTATGAAGAGTGCTTGAGCTTACACTGTTTCTTTTAAGCAAATGACCTCTTTTCATCATTATCATCATGGTATGAAGGATTAGGCATAGTTTTAGAACCTGATTCACTCAACTACGTTTTGACCCTTATTGTTACTTTCAAAGCTTTTAAAGACGGAGAAAACAGCTAAAACGGACTGTATGATGAAATGCTTGAGCTTACACTGTTTTCTTTAAGGAAAGGACCTGTTTTCATCATTATCATCATGGTATGAATGATTAGGTATGTTTTAGAACAAGATTCACTCAACTACGTTTTGACCCTTATTGTTACTTTTAAAGCTTTTGCAGAAGGAGAAAACAGCTAAAATGCACTGTATGAAGAATGCTTGAGCTTACACTGTTTCTTTTAAGCAAATGACCTCTTTTCATCATTATCATCATGGTATGAAGGATTAGGCATAGTTTTAGAACCTGATTCACTCAACTACGTTTTGACCCTTATTGTTACTTTTAAAGCTTTTGCAGAAGGAGAAAACAGCTAAAATGCACTGTATGAAGAATGCTTGAGCTTACACTGTTTCTTTTAAGCAAATGACCTCTTTTCATCATTATCATCATGGTATGAAGGATTAGGCATAGTTTTAGAACCTGATTCACTCAACTACGTTTTGACCCTTATTGTTACTTTTAAAGCTTTTGCAGAAGGGGAAAACAGCTAAAACGCACCGTATGAAGAGTGCTTGAGCTTACACTGTTTCTTTTAAGCAAATGACCTCTTTTCATCATTATCATCATGGTATGAAGGATTAGGCATAGTTTTAGAACCTGATTCACTCAACTACGTTTTGACCCTTATTGTTACTTTCAAAGCTTTTAAAGACGGAGAAAACAGCTAAAACGGACTGTATGATGAAATGCTTGAGCTTACACTGTTTTCTTTAAGGAAAGGACCTGTTTTCATCATTATCATCATGGTATGAATGATTAGGTATGTTTTAGAACAAGATTCACTCAACTACGTTTTGACCCTTATTGTTACTTTTAAAGCTTTTGCAGAAGGAGAAAACAGCTAAAATGCACTGTATGAAGAATGCTTTAGCTTACACTGTGTCTTTTAAGCAAATGACCTGTTTTCATCATTATCATCATGGTATGAAGGATTAGGCATAGTTTTAGAACCTGATTCACTCAACTACGTTTTGACCCTTACTGTTACTTTCAAAGCTTTTGCAGTAGGAGAAAACTTCTAAAACAGATTGTATGAAAAATGCTTGAGCTTACACTGTTTTCTTTAAGGAAATGACCTCTTTTCATCATTATCATCATGGTATGAAGGATTAGGCATAGTTTTAGAACCTGATTCACTCAACTACGTTTTGACCCTTATTGTTACTTTCAAAGCTTTTGCAGTAGGAGAAAACTTCTAAAACGGATTGTATGAAGAATGCTTGAGCTTACACTGTTTCTTTTAAGCAAATGACCTCTTTTCATCATTATCATCATGGTATGAAGGATTAGGCATAGTTTTAGAACCTGATTCACTCAACTACGTTTTGACCCTTATTGTTACTTTCAAAGCTTTTAAAGACGGAGAAAACAGCTAAAACGGACTGTATGATGAAATGCTTGAGCTTACACTGTTTTCTTTAAGGAAAGGACCTGTTTTCATCATTATCATCATGGTATGAATGATTAGGTATGTTTTAGAACAAGATTCACTCAACTACGTTTTGACCCTTATTGTTACTTTTAAAGCTTTTGCAGAAGGAGAAAACAGCTAAAATGCACTGTATGAAGAATGCTTGAGCTTACATTGTTTCTTTTAAGCAAATTACCTCTTTTCATCATTATCATCATGGTATGAAGGATTAGGCATAGTTTTAGAACCTGATTCACTCAACTACGTTTTGACCCTTATTGTTACTTTTAAAGCTTTTGCAGAAGGGGAAAACAGCTAAAACGCACTGTATGAAGAGTGCTTGAGCTTACACTGTTTCTTTTAAGCAAATGACCTCTTTTCATCATTATCATCATGGTATGAAGGATTAGGCATAGTTTTAGAACCTGATTCACTCAACTACGTTTTGACCCTTATTGTTACTTTCAAAGCTTTTAAAGACGGAGAAAACAGCTAAAACGGACTGTATGATGAAATGCTTGAGCTTACACTGTTTTCTTTAAGGAAAGGACCTGTTTTCATCATTATCATCATGGTATGAATGATTAGGTATGTTTTAGAACAAGATTCACTCAACTACGTTTTGACCCTTATTGTTACTTTTAAAGCTTTTGCAGAAGTAGAAAACAGCTAAAATGCACTGTATGAAGAATGCTTGAGCTTACATTGTTTCTTTTAAGCAAATTACCTCTTTTCATCATTATCATCATGGTATGAAGGATTAGGCATAGTTTTAGAACCTGATTCACTCAACTACGTTTTGACCCTTATTGTTACTTTTAAAGCTTTTGCAGAAGGAGAAAACAGCTAAAATGCACTGTATGAAGAATGCTTGAGCTTACACTGTTTCTTTTAAGCAAATGACCTCTTTTCATCATTATCATCATGGTATGAAGGATTAGGCATAGTTTTAGAACCTGATTCACTCAACTACGTTTTGACCCTTATTGTTACTTTTAAAGCTTTTGCAGAAGGGGAAAACAGCTAAAACGCACTGTATGAAGAGTGCTTGAGCTTACACTGTTTCTTTTAAGCAAATGACCTCTTTTCATCATTATCATCATGGTATGAAGGATTAGGCATAGTTTTAGAACCTGATTCACTCAACTACGTTTTGACCCTTATTGTTACTTTCAAAGCTTTTAAAGACGGAGAAAACAGCTAAAACGGACTGTATGATGAAATGCTTGAGCTTACACTGTTTTCTTTAAGGAAAGGACCTGTTTTCATCATTATCATCATGGTATGAATGATTAGGTATGTTTTAGAACAAGATTCACTCAACTACGTTTTGACCCTTATTGTTACTTTTAAAGCTTTTGCAGAAGGAGAAAACAGCTAAAATGCACTGTATGAAGAATGCTTGAGCTTACACTGTTTCTTTTAAGCAAATGACCTCTTTTCATCATTATCATCATGGTATGAAGGATTAGGCATAGTTTTAGAACCTGATTCACTCAACTACGTTTTGACCCTTATTGTTACTTTTAAAGCTTTTGCAGAAGGAGAAAACAGCTAAAATGCACTGTATGAAGAATGCTTGAGCTTACACTGTTTCTTTTAAGCAAATGACCTCTTTTCATCATTATCATCATGGTATGAAGGATTAGGCATAGTTTTAGAACCTGATTCACTCAACTACGTTTTGACCCTTATTGTTACTTTTAAAGCTTTTGCAGAAGGGGAAAACAGCTAAAACGCACTGTATGAAGAGTGCTTGAGCTTACACTGTTTCTTTTAAGCAAATGACCTCTTTTCATCATTATCATCATGGTATGAAGGATTAGGCATAGTTTTAGAACCTGATTCACTCAACTACGTTTTGACCCTTATTGTTACTTTCAAAGCTTTTAAAGACGGAGAAAACAGCTAAAACGGACTGTATGATGAAATGCTTGAGCTTACACTGTTTTCTTTAAGGAAAGGACCTGTTTTCATCATTATCATCATGGTATGAATGATTAGGTATGTTTTAGAACAAGATTCACTCAACTACGTTTTGACCCTTATTGTTACTTTTAAAGCTTTTGCAGAAGGAGAAAACAGCTAAAATGCACTGTATGAAGAATGCTTGAGCTTACACTGTTTCTTTTAAGCAAATGACCTCTTTTCATCATTATCATCATGGTATGAAGGATTAGGCATAGTTTTAGAACCTGATTCACTTAACTACGTTTTGACCCTTATTGTTACTTTTAAAGCTTTTGCAGAAGGAGAAAACAGCTAAAATGCACTGTATGAAGAATGCTTGAGCTTACACTGTTTCTTTTAAGCAAATGACCTCTTTTCATCATTATCATCATGGTATGAAGGATTAGGCATAGTTTTAGAACCTGATTCACTCAACTACGTTTTGACCCTTATTGTTACTTTTAAAGCTTTTGCAGAAGGGGAAAACAGCTAAAACGCACCGTATGAAGAGTGCTTGAGCTTACACTGTTTCTTTTAAGCAAATGACCTCTTTTCATCATTATCATCATGGTATGAAGGATTAGGCATAGTTTTAGAACCTGATTCACTCAACTACGTTTTGACCCTTATTGTTACTTTCAAAGCTTTTAAAGACGGAGAAAACAGCTAAAACGGACTGTATGATGAAATGCTTGAGCTTACACTGTTTTCTTTAAGGAAAGGACCTGTTTTCATCATTATCATCATGGTATGAATGATTAGGTATGTTTTAGAACAAGATTCACTCAACTACGTTTTGACCCTTATTGTTACTTTTAAAGCTTTTGCAGAAGGAGAAAACAGCTAAAATGCACTGTATGAAGAATGCTTTAGCTTACACTGTGTCTTTTAAGCAAATGACCTGTTTTCATCATTATCATCATGGTATGAAGGATTAGGCATAGTTTTAGAACCTGATTCACTCAACTACGTTTTGACCCTTACTGTTACTTTCAAAGCTTTTGCAGTAGGAGAAAACTTCTAAAACGGATTGTATGAAAAATGCTTGAGCTTACACTGTTTTCTTTAAGGAAATGACCTCTTTTCATCATTATCATCATGGTATGAAGGATTAGGCATAGTTTTAGAACCTGATTCACTCAACTACGTTTTGACCCTTATTGTTACTTTCAAAGCTTTTGCAGTAGGAGAAAACTTCTAAAACGGATTGTATGAAGAATGCTTGAGCTTACACTGTTTCTTTTAAGCAAATGACCTCTTTTCATCATTATCATCATGGTATGAAGGATTAGGCATAGTTTTAGAACCTGATTCACTCAACTACGTTTTGACCCTTATTGTTACTTTCAAAGCTTTTAAAGACGGAGAAAACAGCTAAAACGGACTGTATGATGAAATGCTTGAGCTTACACTGTTTTCTTTAAGGAAATAACCTGTTTTCATCATTATCATCATGGTATGAATGATTAGGCATAGTTTTAGAACCTGATTCACTCAACTACGTTTTGACCCTTATTGTTACTTTCAAAGCTTTTGCAGTAGGAGAAAACTTCTAAAACGGATTGTATGAAAAATGCTTGAGCTTACACTGTTTCCTTTAAGGAAATGACCTCTTTTCATCATTATCATCATGGTATGAAGGATTAGGCATAGTTTTAGAACCTGATTCACTCAACTACGTTTTGACCCTTATTGTTACTTTTAAAGCTTTTGCAGAAGGGGAAAACAGCTAAAACGCACTGTATGAAGAATGCTTGAGCTTACACTGTTTCTTTTAAGCAAATGACCTCTTTTCATCATTATCATCATGGTATGAAGGATTAGGCATAGTTTTAGAACCTGATTCACTCAACTACGTTTTGACCCTTATTGTTACTTTTAAAGCTTTTGCAGAAGGAGAAAACAGCTAAAATGCACTGTATGAAGAATGCTTGAGCTTACACTGTTTCTTTTAAGCAAATGACCTCTTTTCATCATTATCATCATGGTATGAAGGATTAGGCATAGTTTTAGAACCTGATTCACTCAACTACGTTTTGACCCTTATTGTTACTTTCAAAGCTTTTAAAGACGGAGAAAACAGCTAAAACGGACTGTATGATGAAATGCTTGAGCTTACACTGTTTTCTTTAAGGAAATAACCTGTTTTCATCATTATCATCATCGTATGAATGATTAGGCATAGTTTTAGAACCTGATTCACTCAACTACGTTTTGACCCTTATTGTTACTTTTAAAGCTTTTAAAGACGGAGAAAACAGCTAAAACCCACTGTATGAAGAATGCTTGAGCTTACACTGTTTCTTTTAAGCAAATGACCTCTTTTCATCATTATCATCATGGTATGAAGGATTAGGCATAGTTTCAGAACCTGATTCACTCAACTACGTTTTGACCCTTATTGTTACTTTTAAAGCTTTTGCAGAAGGAGAAAACAGCTAAAATGCACTGTATGAAGAATGCTTGAGCTTACACTGTTTCTTTTAAGCAAATGACCTCTTTTCATCATTATCATCATGGTATGAAGGATTAGGCATAGTTTTAGAACCTGATTCACTCAACTACGTTTTGACCCTTATTGTTACTTTCAAAGCTTTTAAAGACGGAGAAAACAGCTAAAACGCACTGTATGAAGAATGCTTGAGCTTACACTGTTTCTTTTAAGCAAATGACCTGTTTTCATCATTATCATCATGGTATGAAGGATTAGGCATAGTTTTAGAACCTGATTCACTCAACTACGTTTTGACCCTTATTGTTACTTTCAAAGCTTTTAAAGACGGAGAAAACAGCTAAGACGGACTGTATGATGAAATGCTTGAGCTTACACTGTTTTCTTTAAGGAAATGACCTCTTTTCATCATTATCATCATGGTATGAAGGATTAGGCATAGTTTTAGAACCTGATTCACTCAACTACGTTTTGACCCTTATTGTTACTTTCAAAGCTTTTGCAGTAGGAGAAAACTTCTAAAACGGATTGTATGAAGAATGCTTGAGCTTACACTGTTTCCTTTAAGGAAATGACCTCTTTTCATCATTATCATCATGGTATGAAGGATTAGGCATAGTTTTAGAACCTGATTCACTCAACTACGTTTTGACCCTTATTGTTACTTTCAAAGCTTTTAAAGACGGAGAAAACAGCTAAAACGCACTGTATGAAGAATGCTTGAGCTTACACTGTTTCTTTTAAGCTAATGACCTGTTTTCATCATTATCATCATGGTATGAAGGATTAGGCATAGTTTTAGAACCTGATTCACTCAACTACGTTTTGACCCTTATTGTTACTTTCAAAGCTTTTGCAGTAGGAGAAAACTTCTAAAACGGATTGTATGAAGAATGCTTGAGCTTACACTGTTTCCTTTAAGGAAATGACCTGTTTTCATCATTATCATCATGGTATGAAGGATTAGGCATAGTTTTAGAACCTGATTCACTCAACTACGTTTTGACTCTTATTGTTACTTTCAAAGCTTTTGCAGTAGGAGAAAACTTCTAAAACGGATTGTATGAAGAATGCTTGAGCTTACACTGTTTCCTTTAAGGAAATGACCTGTTTTCATCATTATCATCATGGTATGAAGGATTAGGCATAGTTTTAGAACCTGATTCACTCAACTACGTTTTGACCCTTATTGTTACTTTCAAAGCTTTTAAAGACGGAGAAAACAGCTAAAATGCACTGTATGAAGAATGCTTGAGCTTACACTGTTTCTTTTAAGCAAATGACCTCTTTTCATCATTATCATCATGGTATGAAGGATTAGGCATAGTTTTAGAACCTGATTCACTCAACTACGTTTTGACCCTTATTGTTACTTTCAAAGCTTTTAAAGACGGAGAAAACAGCTAAAACGGACTGTATGATGAAATGCTTGAGCTTACACTGTTTTCTTTAAGGAAATAACCTGTTTTCATCATTATCATCATGGTATGAATGATTAGGCATAGTTTTAGAACCTGATTCACTCAACTACGTTTTGACCCTTATTGTTACTTTCAAAGCTTTTAAAGAAGGAGAAAACAGCTAAAACGGACTGTATGATGAAATGCTTGAGCTTACACTGTTTTCTTTAAGGAAATAACCTGTTTTCATCATTATCATCATGGTATGAATGATTAGGCATAGTTTTAGAACCTGATTCACTCAACTACGTTTTGACCCTTATTGTTACTTTTAAAGCTTTTGCAGAAGGGGAAAACAGCTAAAACGCACTGTATGAAGAGTGCTTGAGCTTACACTGTTTCCTTTAAGGAAATGACCTCTTTTCATCATTATCATCATGGTATGAAGGATTAGGCATAGTTTTAGAAACTGATTCACTCAACTATGTTTTGACCCTTATTGTTACTTTTAAAGCTTTTGCAGAAGGAGAAAACAGCTAAAATGCACTGTATGAAGAATGCTTGAGCTTACACTGTTTCTTTTAAGCAAATGACCTCTTTTCATCATTATCATCATGGTATGAAGGATTAGGCATAGTTTTAGAACCTGATTCACTCAACTACGTTTTGACCCTTATTGTTACTTTTAAAGCTTTTGCAGAAGGGGAAAACAGCTAAAACGCACCGTATGAAGAGTGCTTGAGCTTACACTGTTTCTTTTAAGCAAATGACCTCTTTTCATCATTATCATCATGGTATGAAGGATTAGGCATAGTTTTAGAACCTGATTCACTCAACTACGTTTTGACCCTTATTGTTACTTTCAAAGCTTTTAAAGACGGAGAAAACAGCTAAAACGGACTGTATGATGAAATGCTTGAGCTTACACTGTTTTCTTTAAGGAAAGGACCTGTTTTCATCATTATCATCATGGTATGAATGATTAGGTATGTTTTAGAACAAGATTCACTCAACTACGTTTTGACCCTTATTGTTACTTTTAAAGCTTTTGCAGAAGGAGAAAACAGCTAAAATGCACTGTATGAAGAATGCTTTAGCTTACACTGTGTCTTTTAAGCAAATGACCTGTTTTCATCATTATCATCATGGTATGAAGGATTAGGCATAGTTTTAGAACCTGATTCACTCAACTACGTTTTGACCCTTACTGTTACTTTCAAAGCTTTTGCAGTAGGAGAAAACTTCTAAAACGGATTGTATGAAAAATGCTTGAGCTTACACTGTTTTCTTTAAGGAAATGACCTCTTTTCATCATTATCATCATGGTATGAAGGATTAGGCATAGTTTTAGAACCTGATTCACTCAACTACGTTTTGACCCTTATTGTTACTTTCAAAGCTTTTGCAGTAGGAGAAAACTTCTAAAACGGATTGTATGAAGAATGCTTGAGCTTACACTGTTTCTTTTAAGCAAATGACCTCTTTTCATCATTATCATCATGGTATGAAGGATTAGGCATAGTTTTAGAACCTGATTCACTCAACTACGTTTTGACCCTTATTGTTACTTTCAAAGCTTTTAAAGACGGAGAAAACAGCTAAAACGGACTGTATGATGAAATGCTTGAGCTTACACTGTTTTCTTTAAGGAAATAACCTGTTTTCATCATTATCATCATGGTATGAATGATTAGGCATAGTTTTAGAACCTGATTCACTCAACTACGTTTTGACCCTTATTGTTACTTTCAAAGCTTTTGCAGTAGGAGAAAACTTCTAAAACGGATTGTATGAAAAATGCTTGAGCTTACACTGTTTCCTTTAAGGAAATGACCTCTTTTCATCATTATCATCATGGTATGAAGGATTAGGCATAGTTTTAGAACCTGATTCACTCAACTACGTTTTGACCCTTATTGTTACTTTTAAAGCTTTTGCAGAAGGGGAAAACAGCTAAAACGCACTGTATGAAGAATGCTTGAGCTTACACTGTTTCTTTTAAGCAAATGACCTCTTTTCATCATTATCATCATGGTATGAAGGATTAGGCATAGTTTTAGAACCTGATTCACTCAACTACGTTTTGACCCTTATTGTTACTTTTAAAGCTTTTGCAGAAGGAGAAAACAGCTAAAATGCACTGTATGAAGAATGCTTGAGCTTACACTGTTTCTTTTAAGCAAATGACCTCTTTTCATCATTATCATCATGGTATGAAGGATTAGGCATAGTTTTAGAACCTGATTCACTCAACTACGTTTTGACCCTTATTGTTACTTTCAAAGCTTTTAAAGACGGAGAAAACAGCTAAAACGGACTGTATGATGAAATGCTTGAGCTTACACTGTTTTCTTTAAGGAAATAACCTGTTTTCATCATTATCATCATCGTATGAATGATTAGGCATAGTTTTAGAACCTGATTCACTCAACTACGTTTTGACCCTTATTGTTACTTTCAAAGCTTTTAAAGACGGAGAAAACAGCTAAAACCCACTGTATGAAGAATGCTTGAGCTTACACTGTTTCTTTTAAGCAAATGACCTCTTTTCATCATTATCATCATGGTATGAAGGATTAGGCATAGTTTCAGAACCTGATTCACTCAACTACGTTTTGACCCTTATTGTTACTTTTAAAGCTTTTGCAGAAGGAGAAAACAGCTAAAATGCACTGTATGAAGAATGCTTGAGCTTACACTGTTTCTTTTAAGCAAATGACCTCTTTTCATCATTATCATCATGGTATGAAGGATTAGGCATAGTTTTAGAACCTGATTCACTCAACTACGTTTTGACCCTTATTGTTACTTTCAAAGCTTTTAAAGACGGAGAAAACAGCTAAAACGCACTGTATGAAGAATGCTTGAGCTTACACTGTTTCTTTTAAGCAAATGACCTGTTTTCATCATTATCATCATGGTATGAAGGATTAGGCATAGTTTTAGAACCTGATTCACTCAACTACGTTTTGACCCTTATTGTTACTTTCAAAGCTTTTAAAGACGGAGAAAACAGCTAAGACGGACTGTATGATGAAATGCTTGAGCTTACACTGTTTTCTTTAAGGAAATGACCTCTTTTCATCATTATCATCATGGTATGAAGGATTAGGCATAGTTTTAGAACCTGATTCACTCAACTACGTTTTGACCCTTATTGTTACTTTCAAAGCTTTTGCAGTAGGAGAAAACTTCTAAAACGGATTGTATGAAGAATGCTTGAGCTTACACTGTTTCCTTTAAGGAAATGACCTCTTTTCATCATTATCATCATGGTATGAAGGATTAGGCATAGTTTTAGAACCTGATTCACTCAACTACGTTTTGACCCTTATTGTTACTTTCAAAGCTTTTAAAGACGGAGAAAACAGCTAAAACGCACTGTATGAAGAATGCTTGAGCTTACACTGTTTCTTTTAAGCTAATGACCTGTTTTCATCATTATCATCATGGTATGAAGGATTAGGCATAGTTTTAGAACCTGATTCACTCAACTACGTTTTGACCCTTATTGTTACTTTCAAAGCTTTTGCAGTAGGAGAAAACTTCTAAAACGGATTGTATGAAGAATGCTTGAGCTTACACTGTTTCCTTTAAGGAAATGACCTGTTTTCATCATTATCATCATGGTATGAAGGATTAGGCATAGTTTTAGAACCTGATTCACTCAACTACGTTTTGACTCTTATTGTTACTTTCAAAGCTTTTGCAGTAGGAGAAAACTTCTAAAACGGATTGTATGAAGAATGCTTGAGCTTACACTGTTTCCTTTAAGGAAATGACCTGTTTTCATCATTATCATCATGGTATGAAGGATTAGGCATAGTTTTAGAACCTGATTCACTCAACTACGTTTTGACCCTTATTGTTACTTTCAAAGCTTTTAAAGACGGAGAAAACAGCTAAAATGCACTGTATGAAGAATGCTTGAGCTTACACTGTTTCTTTTAAGCAAATGACCTCTTTTCATCATTATCATCATGGTATGAAGGATTAGGCATAGTTTTAGAACCTGATTCACTCAACTACGTTTTGACCCTTATTGTTACTTTCAAAGCTTTTAAAGACGGAGAAAACAGCTAAAACGGACTGTATGATGAAATGCTTGAGCTTACACTGTTTTCTTTAAGGAAATAACCTGTTTTCATCATTATCATCATGGTATGAATGATTAGGCATAGTTTTAGAACCTGATTCACTCAACTACGTTTTGACCCTTATTGTTACTTTCAAAGCTTTTAAAGAAGGAGAAAACAGCTAAAACGGACTGTATGATGAAATGCTTGAGCTTACACTGTTTTCTTTAAGGAAATAACCTGTTTTCATCATTATCATCATGGTATGAATGATTAGGCATAGTTTTAGAACCTGATTCACTCAACTACGTTTTGACCCTTATTGTTACTTTTAAAGCTTTTGCAGAAGGGGAAAACAGCTAAAACGCACTGTATGAAGAGTGCTTGAGCTTACACTGTTTCCTTTAAGGAAATGACCTCTTTTCATCATTATCATCATGGTATGAAGGATTAGGCATAGTTTTAGAAACTGATTCACTCAACTATGTTTTGACCCTTATTGTTACTTTTAAAGCTTTTGCAGAAGGAGAAAACAGCTAAAATGCACTGTATGAAGAATGCTTGAGCTTACACTGTTTCTTTTAAGCAAATGACCTCTTTTCATCATTATCATCATGGTATGAAGGATTAGGCATAGTTTTAGAACCTGATTCACTCAACTACGTTTTGACCCTTATTGTTACTTTCAAAGCTTTTAAAGACGGAGAAAACAGCTAAAACGGACTGTATGATGAAATGCTTGAGCTTACACTGTTTTCTTTAAGGAAATAACCTGTTTTCATCATTATCATCATGGTATGAATGATTAGGCATAGTTTTAGAACCTGATTCACTCAACTACGTTTTGACCCTTATTGTTACTTTCAAAGCTTTTAAAGACGGAGAAAACAGCTAAAACGGACTGTATGATGAAATGCTTGAGCTTACACTGTTTTCTTTAAGGAAATAACCTGTTTTCATCATTATCATCATGGTATGAATGATTAGGCATAGTTTTAGAACCTGATTCACTCAACTACGTTTTGACCCTTATTGTTACTTTCAAAGCTTTTAAAGACGGAGAAAACAGCTAAAACGCACTGTATGAAGAATGCTTGAGCTTACACTGTTTCTTTTAAGCAAATGACCTCTTTTCATCATTATCATCATGGTATGAAGGATTAGGCATAGTTTTAGAACCTGATTCACTCAACTACGTTTTGACCCTTATTGTTACTTTTAAAGCTTTTGCAGAAGGAGAAAACAGCTAAAATGCACTGTATGAAGAATGCTTGAGCTTACACTGTTTCTTTTAAGCAAATGACCTCTTTTCATCATTATCATCATGGTATGAAGGATTAGGCATAGTTTTAGAACCTGATTCACTCAACTACGTTTTGACCCTTATTGTTACTTTTAAAGCTTTTGCAGAAGGGGAAAACAGCTAAAACGCACTGTATGAAGAGTGCTTGAGCTTACACTGTTTCCTTTAAGGAAATGACCTCTTTTCATCATTATCATCATGGTATGAAGGATTAGGCATAGTTTTAGAAACTGATTCACTCAACTATGTTTTGACCCTTATTGTTACTTTTAAAGCTTTTGCAGAAGGAGAAAACAGCTAAAATGCACTGTATGAAGAATGCTTGAGCTTACACTGTTTCTTTTAAGCAAATGACCTCTTTTCATCATTATCATCATGGTATGAAGGATTAGGCATAGTTTTAGAACCTGATTCACTCAACTACGTTTTGACCCTTATTGTTACTTTCAAAGCTTTTAAAGACGGAGAAAACAGCTAAAACGGACTGTATGATGAAATGCTTGAGCTTACACTGTTTTCTTTAAGGAAATAACCTGTTTTCATCATTATCATCATGGTATGAATGATTAGGCATAGTTTTAGAACCTGTTTCACTCAACTACGTTTTGACCCTTATTGTTACTTTCAAAGCTTTTAAAGACGGAGAAAACAGCTAAAACGGACTGTATGATGAAATGCTTGAGCTTACACTGTTTTCTTTAAGGAAATAACCTGTTTTCATCATTATCATCATGGTATGAATGATTAGGCATAGTTTTAGAACCTGATTCACTCAACTACGTTTTGACCCTTATTGTTACTTTCAAAGCTTTTAAAGACGGAGAAAACAGCTAAAACGCACTGTATGAAGAATGCTTGAGCTTACACTGTTTCTTTTAAGCAAATGACCTCTTTTCATCATTATCATCATGGTATGAAGGATTAGGCATAGTTTTAGAACCTGATTCACTCAACTACGTTTTGACCCTTATTGTTACTTTTAAAGCTTTTGCAGAAGGAGAAAACAGCTAAAATGCACTGTATGAAGAATGCTTGAGCTTACACTGTTTCTTTTAAGCAAATGACCTCTTTTCATCATTATCATCATGGTATGAAGGATTAGGCATAGTTTTAGAACCTGATTCACTCAACTACGTTTTGACCCTTATTGTTACTTTCAAAGCTTTTGCAGTAGGAGAAAACTTCTAAAACGGATTGTATGAAGAATGCTTGAGCTTACACTGTTTCTTTTAAGCAAATGACCTCTTTTCATCATTATCATCATGGTATGAAGGATTAGGCATAGTTTTAGAACCTGATTGACTCAACTACGTTTTGACCCTTATTGTTACTTTCGAAGCTTTTAAAGACGGAGAAAACAGCTAAAACGCACTGTATGAAGAATGCTTGAGCTTACACTGTTTCTTTTAAGCAAATGACCTGTTTTCATCATTATCATCATGGTATGAAGGATTAGGCATAGTTTTGGAACCTGATTCACTCAACTACGTTTTGACCCTTATTGTTACTTTCAAAGCTTTTAAAGACGGAGAAAACAGCTAAAACGGACTGTATGATGAAATGCTTGAGCTTACAATGTTTTCTTTAAGGAAATGACCTCTTTTCATCATTATCATCATGGTATGAAGGATTAGGCATAGTTTTAGAACCTGATTCACTCAACTACGTTTTGACCCTTATTGTTACTTTCAAAGCTTTTGCAGTAGGAGAAAACTTCTAAAACGGATTGTATGAAGAATGCTTGAGCTTACACTGTTTCCTTTAAGGAAATGACCTGTTTTCATCATTATCATCATGGTATGAAGGATTAGGCATAGTTTTAGAACCTGATTCACTCAACTACGTTTTGACCCTTATTGTTACTTTCAAAGCTTTTAAAGACGGAGAAAACAGCTAAAACGGACTGTATGATGAAATGCTTGAGCTTACACTGTTTTCTTTAAGGAAATAACCTGTTTTCATCATTATCATCATGGTATGAATGATTAGGCATAGTTTTAGAACCTGATTCACTCAACTACGTTTTGACCCTTATTGTTACTTTCAAAGCTTTTAAAGACGGAGAAAACAGCTAAAACGCACTGTATGAAGAATGCTTGAGCTTACACTGTTTCCTTTAAGGAAATGACCTGTTTTCATCATTATCATCATGGTATGAAGGATTAGGCATAGTTTTAGAACCTGATTCACTCAACTACGTTTTGACCCTTATTGTTACTTTCAAAGCTTTTAAAGACGGAGAAAACAGCTAAAACGGACTGTATGATGAAATGCTTGAGCTTACACTGTTTTCTTTAAGGAAATAACCTGTTTTCATCATTATCATCATGGTATGAATGATTAGGCATAGTTTTAGAACCTGATTCACTCAACTACGTTTTGACCCTTATTGTTACTTTCAAAGCTTTTAAAGACGGAGAAAACAGCTAAAACGCACTGTATGAAGAATGCTTGAGCTTACACTGTTTCTTTTAAGCAAATGACCTCTTTTCATCATTATCATCATGGTATGAAGGATTAGGCATAGTTTTAGAACCTGATTCACTCAACTACGTTTTGACCCTTATTGTTACTTTTAAAGCTTTTGCAGAAGGAGAAAACAGCTAAAATGCACTGTATGAAGAATGCTTGAGCTTACACTGTTTCTTTTAAGCAAATGACCTCTTTTCATCATTATCATCATGGTATGAAGGATTAGGCATAGTTTTAGAACCTGATTCACTCAACTACGTTTTGACCCTTATTGTTACTTTTAAAGCTTTTGCAGAAGGGGAAAACAGCTAAAACGCACTGTATGAAGAGTGCTTGAGCTTACACTGTTTCCTTTAAGGAAATGACCTCTTTTCATCATTATCATCATGGTATGAAGGATTAGGCATAGTTTTAGAAACTGATTCACTCAACTATGTTTTGACCCTTATTGTTACTTTTAAAGCTTTTGCAGAAGGAGAAAACAGCTAAAATGCACTGTATGAAGAATGCTTGAGCTTACACTGTTTCTTTTAAGCAAATGACCTCTTTTCATCATTATCATCATGGTATGAAGGATTAGGCATAGTTTTAGAACCTGATTCACTCAACTACGTTTTGACCCTTATTGTTACTTTCAAAGCTTTTAAAGACGGAGAAAACAGCTAAAACGGACTGTATGATGAAATGCTTGAGCTTACACTGTTTTCTTTAAGGAAATAACCTGTTTTCATCATTATCATCATGGTATGAATGATTAGGCATAGTTTTAGAACCTGATTCACTCAACTACGTTTTGACCCTTATTGTTACTTTCAAAGCTTTTAAAGACGGAGAAAACAGCTAAAACGGACTGTATGATGAAATGCTTGAGCTTACACTGTTTTCTTTAAGGAAATAACCTGTTTTCATCATTATCATCATGGTATGAATGATTAGGCATAGTTTTAGAACCTGATTCACTCAACTACGTTTTGACCCTTATTGTTACTTTCAAAGCTTTTAAAGACGGAGAAAACAGCTAAAACGCACTGTATGAAGAATGCTTGAGCTTACACTGTTTCTTTTAAGCAAATGACCTCTTTTCATCATTATCATCATGGTATGAAGGATTAGGCATAGTTTTAGAACCTGATTCACTCAACTACGTTTTGACCCTTATTGTTACTTTTAAAGCTTTTGCAGAAGGAGAAAACAGCTAAAATGCACTGTATGAAGAATGCTTGAGCTTACACTGTTTCTTTTAAGCAAATGACCTCTTTTCATCATTATCATCATGGTATGAAGGATTAGGCATAGTTTTAGAACCTGATTCACTCAACTACGTTTTGACCCTTATTGTTACTTTCAAAGCTTTTGCAGTAGGAGAAAACTTCTAAAACGGATTGTATGAAGAATGCTTGAGCTTACACTGTTTCTTTTAAGCAAATGACCTCTTTTCATCATTATCATCATGGTATGAAGGATTAGGCATAGTTTTAGAACCTGATTGACTCAACTACGTTTTGACCCTTATTGTTACTTTCGAAGCTTTTAAAGACGGAGAAAACAGCTAAAACGCACTGTATGAAGAATGCTTGAGCTTACACTGTTTCTTTTAAGCAAATGACCTGTTTTCATCATTATCATCATGGTATGAAGGATTAGGCATAGTTTTGGAACCTGATTCACTCAACTACGTTTTGACCCTTATTGTTACTTTCAAAGCTTTTAAAGACGGAGAAAACAGCTAAAACGGACTGTATGATGAAATGCTTGAGCTTACACTGTTTTCTTTAAGGAAATGACCTCTTTTCATCATTATCATCATGGTATGAAGGATTAGGCATAGTTTTAGAACCTGATTCACTCAACTACGTTTTGACCCTTATTGTTACTTTCAAAGCTTTTGCAGTAGGAGAAAACTTCTAAAACGGATTGTATGAAGAATGCTTGAGCTTACACTGTTTCCTTTAAGGAAATGACCTGTTTTCATCATTATCATCATGGTATGAAGGATTAGGCATAGTTTTAGAACCTGATTCACTCAACTACGTTTTGACCCTTATTGTTACTTTCAAAGCTTTTAAAGACGGAGAAAACAGCTAAAACGGACTGTATGATGAAATGCTTGAGCTTACACTGTTTTCTTTAAGGAAATAACCTGTTTTCATCATTATCATCATGGTATGAATGATTAGGCATAGTTTTAGAACCTGATTCACTCAACTACGTTTTGACCCTTATTGTTACTTTCAAAGCTTTTAAAGACGGAGAAAACAGCTAAAACGCACTGTATGAAGAATGCTTGAGCTTACACTGTTTCTTTTAAGCAAATGACCTCTTTTCATCATTATCATCATGGTATGAAGGATTAGGCATAGTTTTAGAACCTGATTCACTCAACTACGTTTTGACCCTTATTGTTACTTTTAAAGCTTTTGCAGAAGGAGAAAACAGCTAAAATGCACTGTATGAAGAATGCTTGAGCTTACACTGTTTCTTTTAAGCAAATGACCTCTTTTCATCATTATCATCATGGTATGAAGGATTAGGCATAGTTTTAGAACCTGATTCACTCAACTACGTTTTGACCCTTATTGTTACTTTTAAAGCTTTTGCAGAAGGGGAAAACAGCTAAAACGCACTGTATGAAGAGTGCTTGAGCTTACACTGTTTCCTTTAAGGAAATGACCTCTTTTCATCATTATCATCATGGTATGAAGGATTAGGCATAGTTTTAGAAACTGATTCACTCAACTATGTTTTGACCCTTATTGTTACTTTTAAAGCTTTTGCAGAAGGAGAAAACAGCTAAAATGCACTGTATGAAGAATGCTTGAGCTTACACTGTTTCTTTTAAGCAAATGACCTCTTTTCATCATTATCATCATGGTATGAAGGATTAGGCATAGTTTTAGAACCTGATTCACTCAACTACGTTTTGACCCTTATTGTTACTTTCAAAGCTTTTAAAGACGGAGAAAACAGCTAAAACGGACTGTATGATGAAATGCTTGAGCTTACACTGTTTTCTTTAAGGAAATAACCTGTTTTCATCATTATCATCATGGTATGAATGATTAGGCATAGTTTTAGAACCTGATTCACTCAACTACGTTTTGACCCTTATTGTTACTTTCAAAGCTTTTAAAGACGGAGAAAACAGCTAAAACGGACTGTATGATGAAATGCTTGAGCTTACACTGTTTTCTTTAAGGAAATAACCTGTTTTCATCATTATCATCATGGTATGAATGATTAGGCATAGTTTTAGAACCTGATTCACTCAACTACGTTTTGACCCTTATTGTTACTTTCAAAGCTTTTAAAGACGGAGAAAACAGCTAAAACGCACTGTATGAAGAATGCTTGAGCTTACACTGTTTCTTTTAAGCAAATGACCTCTTTTCATCATTATCATCATGGTATGAAGGATTAGGCATAGTTTTAGAACCTGATTCACTCAACTACGTTTTGACCCTTATTGTTACTTTTAAAGCTTTTGCAGAAGGAGAAAACAGCTAAAATGCACTGTATGAAGAATGCTTGAGCTTACACTGTTTCTTTTAAGCAAATGACCTCTTTTCATCATTATCATCATGGTATGAAGGATTAGGCATAGTTTTAGAACCTGATTCACTCAACTACGTTTTGACCCTTATTGTTACTTTCAAAGCTTTTGCAGTAGGAGAAAACTTCTAAAACGGATTGTATGAAGAATGCTTGAGCTTACACTGTTTCTTTTAAGCAAATGACCTCTTTTCATCATTATCATCATGGTATGAAGGATTAGGCATAGTTTTAGAACCTGATTGACTCAACTACGTTTTGACCCTTATTGTTACTTTCGAAGCTTTTAAAGACGGAGAAAACAGCTAAAACGCACTGTATGAAGAATGCTTGAGCTTACACTGTTTCTTTTAAGCAAATGACCTGTTTTCATCATTATCATCATGGTATGAAGGATTAGGCATAGTTTTGGAACCTGATTCACTCAACTACGTTTTGACCCTTATTGTTACTTTCAAAGCTTTTAAAGACGGAGAAAACAGCTAAAACGGACTGTATGATGAAATGCTTGAGCTTACACTGTTTTCTTTAAGGAAATGACCTCTTTTCATCATTATCATCATGGTATGAAGGATTAGGCATAGTTTTAGAACCTGATTCACTCAACTACGTTTTGACCCTTATTGTTACTTTCAAAGCTTTTGCAGTAGGAGAAAACTTCTAAAACGGATTGTATGAAGAATGCTTGAGCTTACACTGTTTCCTTTAAGGAAATGACCTGTTTTCATCATTATCATCATGGTATGAAGGATTAGGCATAGTTTTAGAACCTGATTCACTCAACTACGTTTTGACCCTTATTGTTACTTTCAAAGCTTTTAAAGACGGAGAAAACAGCTAAAACGGACTGTATGATGAAATGATTGAGCTTACACTGTTTTCTTTAAGGAAATAACCTGTTTTCATCATTATCATCATGGTATGAATGATTAGGCATAGTTTTAGAACCTGATTCACTCAACTACGTTTTGACCCTTATTGTTACTTTTAAAGCTTTTGCAGAAGGAGAAAACAGCTAAAATGCACTGTATGAAGAATGCTTGAGCTTACACTGTGTCTTTTAAGCAGATGACCTGTTTTCATCATTATCATCATGGTATGAAGGATTAGGCATAGTTTTAGAACTTGATTCACTCAACTACGTTTTGACCCTTATTGTTACTTTTAAAGCTTTTGCAGAAGGAGAAAACAGCTAAAATGCACTGTATGAAGAATGCTTGAGCTTACACTGTGTCTTTTAAGCAAATGACCTGTTTTCATCATTATCATCATGGTATGAAGGATTAGGCATAGTTTTAGAACCTGATTCACTCAACTACGTTTTGACCCTTATTGTTACTTTCAAAGCTTTTGCAGTAGGAGAAAACTTCTAAAACGGATTGTATGAAGAATGCTTGAGCTTACACTGTTTCCTTTAAGGAAATTACCTGTTTTCATCATTATCATCATGGTATGAAGGATTAGGCATAGTTTTAGAACCTGATTCACTCAACTACGTTTTGACCCTTATTGTTACTTTCAAAGCTTTTGCAGTAGGAGAAAACTTCTAAAACGGATTGTATGAAGAAAGCTTGAGCGTACACTGTTTCTTTTAACCAAATGACCTGTTTTCATCATTATTATTATGGTATAAAAGATTAGGTATAGTTTTAGAACCTGATTCACACAACTACGTTTTGAACCTTATTGTTACTTTTAAAGCTTTTGCAGAAGGACAAAACAGCTAAAACGGATTGTATGATGAAATGCTTGAGCTTACACTGTTTCTTTTAAGCAAATTACCTGTTTTCATCATTATCATCATGGTATGAATGATTAGGCATAGTTTTAGAACCTGATTCACTCAACTACGTTTTGACCCTTATTGTTACTTTCAATGCTTTTGCAGGAGAAAACAGCTAAAACGGACTGTATGATGAAATGCTTGAGCTTACACTGTTTCTTTTAACCAAATGACCTGTTTTCATCATTATTATTATGGTATAAAAGATTAGGTATAGTTTTAGAACCTGATTCAGACAACTACGTTTTGAACCTTATTGTTACTTTTAAAGCTTTTGCAGAAGGACAAAACAGCTAAAACGGACTGTATGATGAAATGCTTGAGCTTACACTGTTTCTTTTAAGCAAATGACCTGTTTTCATCTTTATCATTATGGTATGAATGATTAGGCATAGTTTTAGAACCTGATTCACTCAACTACGTTTTGACCCTTATTGTTACTTTCAAAGCTTTTAAAGAAGGAGAAAACAGCTAAAACGGATTGTATGATGAAATGCTTGAGCTTACACTGTTTCTTTTAAGCAAATGACCTCTTTTCATCATTATCATCATGGTATGAAGGATTAGGCATAGTTTTAGAACTTGATTCACTCAACTACGTTTTGACCCTTATTGTTACTTTCAAAGCTTTTGCAGTAGGAGAAAACTTCTAAAACGGATTGTATGAAGAATGCTTGAGCTTACACTGTTTCCTTTAAGGAAATGACCTGTTTTCATCATTATCATCATGGTATGAATGATTAGGCATAGTTTTAGAACCTGATTCACTTAACTTTGTTTTGACCCTTATTTTTACTTTCAAAGCTTTTGCAGAAGGGGAAAACAGCTAAAACTGATTGTATGAAGAATGCTTGAGCTTACACTGTTTTCTTTAAGGAAATGAGCTGTTTTCATCATTATCATCATGGTATGAATGATTAGGCATAGTTTTAGAACCTGATTCACTAAACTACGTTTTGACACTTATTTTTACTTTCAAAGCTTTTGCAGAAGGGGAAAACAGCTAAAACGCACTGTATGAAGAATGCTTGAGCTTACACTGTTTCTTTTAACCAAATGACCTGTTTTCATCATTATTATTATGGTATAAAAGATTAGGTATAGTTTTAGAACCTGATTCACACAACTACGTTTTGAACCTTATTGTTACTTTTAAAGCTTTTGCAGAAGGACAAAACAGCTAAAACGGATTGTATGATGAAATGCTTGAGCTTACACTGTTTCTTTTAAGCAAATTACCTGTTTTCATCATTATCATCATGGTATGAATGATTAGGCATAGTTTTAGAACCTGATTCACTCAACTACGTTTTGACCCTTATTGTTACTTTCAAAGCTTTTAAAGAAGGAGAAAACAGCTAAAACGGATTGTATGATGAAATGCTTGAGCTTACACTGTTTCTTTTAAGCAAATGACCTCTTTTCATCATTATCATCATGGTATGAATGATTAGGCATAGTTTTAGAACCTGATTCACTAAACTACGTTTTGACACTTATTTTTACTTTCAAAGCTTTTGCAGAAGGGGAAAACAGCTAAAACGCACTGTATGAAGAATGCTTGAGCTTACACTGTTTCTTTTAACCAAATGACCTGTTTTCATCATTATTATTATGGTATAAAAGATTAGGTATAGTTTTAGAACCTGATTCACACAACTACGTTTTGAACCTTATTGTTACTTTTAAAGCTTTTGCAGAAGGACAAAACAGCTAAAACGGACTGTATGATGAAATGCTTGAGCTTACACTGTTTCTTTTAAGCAAATGACCTGTTTTCATCATTATCATCATGGTATGAAGGATTAGGCATAGTTTTAGAACTTGATTCACTCAACTACGTTTTGACCCTTATTGTTACTTTCAAAGCTTTTGCAGTAGGAGAAAACTTCTAAAACGGATTGTATGAAGAATGCTTGAGCTTACACTGTTTCCTTTAAGGAAATGACCTGTTTTCATCATTATCATCATGGTATGAATGATTAGGCATAGTTTTAGAACCTGATTCACTTAACTTTGTTTTGACCCTTATTTTTACTTTCAAAGCTTTTGCAGAAGGGGAAAACAGCTAAAACTGATTGTATGAAGAATGCTTGAGCTTACACTGTTTTCTTTAAGGAAATGACCTGTTTTCATCATTATCATCATGGTATGAATGATTAGGCATAGTTTCAGAACCTGATTCACTCAACTACGTTTTGACCCTTATTGTTACTTTTAAAGCTTTTGCAGAAGGAGAAAACAGCTAAAATGCACTGTATGAAGAATGCTTGAGCTTACACTGTTTCTTTTAAGCAAATGACCTCTTTTCATCATTATCATCATGGTATGAAGGATTAGGCATAGTTTTAGAACCTGATTCACTCAACTACGTTTTGACCCTTATTGTTACTTTCAAAGCTTTTAAAGACGGAGAAAACAGCTAAAACGCACTGTATGAAGAATGCTTGAGCTTACACTGTTTCTTTTAAGCAAATGACCTGTTTTCATCATTATCATCATGGTATGAAGGATTAGGCATAGTTTTAGAACCTGATTCACTCAACTACGTTTTGACCCTTATTGTTACTTTCAAAGCTTTTAAAGACGGAGAAAACAGCTAAAACGGACTGTATGATGAAATGCTTGAGCTTACACTGTTTTCTTTAAGGAAATGACCTCTTTTCATCATTATCATCATGGTATGAAGGATTAGGCATAGTTTTAGAACCTGATTCACTCAACTACGTTTTGACCCTTATTGTTACTTTCAAAGCTTTTGCAGTAGGAGAAAACTTCTAAAACGGATTGTATGAAGAATGCTTGAGCTTACACTGTTTCCTTTAAGGAAATGACCTCTTTTCATCATTATCATCATGGTATGAAGGATTAGGCATAGTTTTAGAACCTGATTCACTCAACTACGTTTTGACCCTTATTGTTACTTTCAAAGCTTTTAAAGACGGAGAAAACAGCTAAAACGCACTGTATGAAGAATGCTTGAGCTTACACTGTTTCTTTTAAGCTAATGACCTGTTTTCATCATTATCATCATGGTATTAAGGATTAGGCATAGTTTTAGAACCTGATTCACTCAACTACGTTTTGACCCTTATTGTTACTTTCAAAGCTTTTGCAGTAGGAGAAAACTTCTAAAACGGATTGTATGAAGAATGCTTGAGCTTACACTGTTTCCTTTAAGGAAATGACCTGTTTTCATCATTATCATCATGGTATGAAGGATTAGGCATAGTTTTAGAACCTGATTCACTCAACTACGTTTTGACTCTTATTGTTACTTTCAAAGCTTTTGCAGTAGGAGAAAACTTCTAAAACGGATTGTATGAAGAATGCTTGAGCTTACACTGTTTCCTTTAAGGAAATGACCTGTTTTCATCATTATCATCATGGTATGAAGGATTAGGCATAGTTTTAGAACCTGATTCACTCAACTACGTTTTGACCCTTATTGTTACTTTCAAAGCTTTTAAAGACGGAGAAAACAGCTAAAATGCACTGTATGAAGAATGCTTGAGCTTACACTGTTTCTTTTAAGCAAATGACCTCTTTTCATCATTATCATCATGGTATGAAGGATTAGGCATAGTTTTAGAACCTGATTCACTCAACTACGTTTTGACCCTTATTGTTACTTTCAAAGCTTTTAAAGACGGAGAAAACAGCTAAAACGGACTGTATGATGAAATGCTTGAGCTTACACTGTTTTCTTTAAGGAAATAACCTGTTTTCATCATTATCATCATGGTATGAATGATTAGGCATAGTTTTAGAACCTGATTCACTCAACTACGTTTTGACCCTTATTGTTACTTTCAAAGCTTTTAAAGAAGGAGAAAACAGCTAAAACGGACTGTATGATGAAATGCTTGAGCTTACACTGTTTTCTTTAAGGAAATAACCTGTTTTCATCATTATCATCATGGTATGAATGATTAGGCATAGTTTTAGAACCTGATTTACTCAACTACGTTTTGACCCTTATTGTTACTTTTAAAGCTTTTGCAGAAGGGGAAAACAGCTAAAACGCACTGTATGAAGAGTGCTTGAGCTTACACTGTTTCCTTTAAGGAAATGACCTCTTTTCATCATTATCATCATGGTATGAAGGATTAGGCATAGTTTTAGAAACTGATTCACTCAACTATGTTTTGACCCTTATTGTTACTTTTAAAGCTTTTGCAGAAGGAGAAAACAGCTAAAATGCACTGTATGAAGAATGCTTGAGCTTACACTGTTTCTTTTAAGCAAATGACCTCTTTTCATCATTATCATCATGGTATGAAGGATTAGGCATAGTTTTAGAACCTGATTCACTCAACTACGTTTTGACCCTTATTGTTACTTTCAAAGCTTTTAAAGACGGAGAAAACAGCTAAAACGGACTGTATGATGAAATGCTTGAGCTTACACTGTTTTCTTTAAGGAAATAACCTGTTTTCATCATTATCATCATGGTATGAATGATTAGGCATAGTTTTAGAACCTGATTCACTCAACTACGTTTTGACCCTTATTGTTACTTTCAAAGCTTTTAAAGACGGAGAAAACAGCTAAAACGGACTGTATGATGAAATGCTTGAGCTTACACTGTTTTCTTTAAGGAAATAACCTGTTTTCATCATTATCATCATGGTATGAATGATTAGGCATAGTTTTAGAACCTGATTCACTCAACTACGTTTTGACCCTTATTGTTACTTTCAAAGCTTTTAAAGACGGAGAAAACAGCTAAAACGCACTGTATGAAGAATGCTTGAGCTTACACTGTTTCTTTTAAGCAAATGACCTCTTTTCATCATTATCATCATGGTATGAAGGATTAGGCATAGTTTTAGAACCTGATTCACTCAACTACGTTTTGACCCTTATTGTTACTTTTAAAGCTTTTGCAGAAGGAGAAAACAGCTAAAATGCACTGTATGAAGAATGCTTGAGCTTACACTGTTTCTTTTAAGCAAATGACCTCTTTTCATCATTATCATCATGGTATGAAGGATTAGGCATAGTTTTAGAACCTGATTCACTCAACTACGTTTTGACCCTTATTGTTACTTTTAAAGCTTTTGCAGAAGGGGAAAACAGCTAAAACGCACTGTATGAAGAGTGCTTGAGCTTACACTGTTTCCTTTAAGGAAATGACCTCTTTTCATCATTATCATCATGGTATGAATGATTAGGCATAGTTTTAGAACCTGATTCACTTAACTTTGTTTTGACCCTTATTTTTACTTTCAAAGCTTTTGCAGAAGGGGAAAACAGCTAAAACTGATTGTATGAAGAATGCTTGAGCTTACACTGTTTTCTTTAAGGAAATGAGCTGTTTTCATCATTATCATCATGGTATGAATGATTAGGCATAGTTTTAGAACCTGATTCACTAAACTACGTTTTGACACTTATTTTTACTTTCAAAGCTTTTGCAGAAGGGGAAAACAGCTAAAACGCACTGTATGAAGAATGCTTGAGCTTACACTGTTTCTTTTAACCAAATGACCTGTTTTCATCATTATTATTATGGTATAAAAGATTAGGTATAGTTTTAGAACCTGATTCACACAACTACGTTTTGAACCTTATTGTTACTTTTAAAGCTTTTGCAGAAGGACAAAACAGCTAAAACGGATTGTATGATGAAATGCTTGAGCTTACACTGTTTCTTTTAAGCAAATTACCTGTTTTCATCATTATCATCATGGTATGAATGATTAGGCATAGTTTTAGAACCTGATTCACTCAACTACGTTTTGACCCTTATTGTTACTTTCAAAGCTTTTAAAGAAGGAGAAAACAGCTAAAACGGATTGTATGATGAAATGCTTGAGCTTACACTGTTTCTTTTAAGCAAATGACCTCTTTTCATCATTATCATCATGGTATGAATGATTAGGCATAGTTTTAGAACCTGATTCACTAAACTACGTTTTGACACTTATTTTTACTTTCAAAGCTTTTGCAGAAGGGGAAAACAGCTAAAACGCACTGTATGAAGAATGCTTGAGCTTACACTGTTTCTTTTAACCAAATGACCTGTTTTCATCATTATTATTATGGTATAAAAGATTAGGTATAGTTTTAGAACCTGATTCACACAACTACGTTTTGAACCTTATTGTTACTTTTAAAGCTTTTGCAGAAGGACAAAACAGCTAAAACGGACTGTATGATGAAATGCTTGAGCTTACACTGTTTCTTTTAAGCAAATGACCTGTTTTCATCATTATCATCATGGTATGAAGGATTAGGCATAGTTTTAGAACTTGATTCACTCAACTACGTTTTGACCCTTATTGTTACTTTCAAAGCTTTTGCAGTAGGAGAAAACTTCTAAAACGGATTGTATGAAGAATGCTTGAGCTTACACTGTTTCCTTTAAGGAAATGACCTGTTTTCATCATTATCATCATGGTATGAATGATTAGGCATAGTTTTAGAACCTGATTCACTTAACTTTGTTTTGACCCTTATTTTTACTTTCAAAGCTTTTGCAGAAGGGGAAAACAGCTAAAACTGATTGTATGAAGAATGCTTGAGCTTACACTGTTTTCTTTAAGGAAATGACCTGTTTTCATCATTATCATCATGGTATGAATGATTAGGCATAGTTTCAGAACCTGATTCACTCAACTACGTTTTGACCCTTATTGTTACTTTTAAAGCTTTTGCAGAAGGAGAAAACAGCTAAAATGCACTGTATGAAGAATGCTTGAGCTTACACTGTTTCTTTTAAGCAAATGACCTCTTTTCATCATTATCATCATGGTATGAAGGATTAGGCATAGTTTTAGAACCTGATTCACTCAACTACGTTTTGACCCTTATTGTTACTTTCAAAGCTTTTAAAGACGGAGAAAACAGCTAAAACGCACTGTATGAAGAATGCTTGAGCTTACACTGTTTCTTTTAAGCAAATGACCTGTTTTCATCATTATCATCATGGTATGAAGGATTAGGCATAGTTTTAGAACCTGATTCACTCAACTACGTTTTGACCCTTATTGTTACTTTCAAAGCTTTTAAAGACGGAGAAAACAGCTAAAACGGACTGTATGATGAAATGCTTGAGCTTACACTGTTTTCTTTAAGGAAATGACCTCTTTTCATCATTATCATCATGGTATGAAGGATTAGGCATAGTTTTAGAACCTGATTCACTCAACTACGTTTTGACCCTTATTGTTACTTTCAAAGCTTTTGCAGTAGGAGAAAACTTCTAAAACGGATTGTATGAAGAATGCTTGAGCTTACACTGTTTCCTTTAAGGAAATGACCTCTTTTCATCATTATCATCATGGTATGAAGGATTAGGCATAGTTTTAGAACCTGATTCACTCAACTACGTTTTGACCCTTATTGTTACTTTCAAAGCTTTTAAAGACGGAGAAAACAGCTAAAACGCACTGTATGAAGAATGCTTGAGCTTACACTGTTTCTTTTAAGCTAATGACCTGTTTTCATCATTATCATCATGGTATTAAGGATTAGGCATAGTTTTAGAACCTGATTCACTCAACTACGTTTTGACCCTTATTGTTACTTTCAAAGCTTTTGCAGTAGGAGAAAACTTCTAAAACGGATTGTATGAAGAATGCTTGAGCTTACACTGTTTCCTTTAAGGAAATGACCTGTTTTCATCATTATCATCATGGTATGAAGGATTAGGCATAGTTTTAGAACCTGATTCACTCAACTACGTTTTGACTCTTATTGTTACTTTCAAAGCTTTTGCAGTAGGAGAAAACTTCTAAAACGGATTGTATGAAGAATGCTTGAGCTTACACTGTTTCCTTTAAGGAAATGACCTGTTTTCATCATTATCATCATGGTATGAAGGATTAGGCATAGTTTTAGAACCTGATTCACTCAACTACGTTTTGACCCTTATTGTTACTTTCAAAGCTTTTAAAGACGGAGAAAACAGCTAAAATGCACTGTATGAAGAATGCTTGAGCTTACACTGTTTCTTTTAAGCAAATGACCTCTTTTCATCATTATCATCATGGTATGAAGGATTAGGCATAGTTTTAGAACCTGATTCACTCAACTACGTTTTGACCCTTATTGTTACTTTCAAAGCTTTTAAAGACGGAGAAAACAGCTAAAACGGACTGTATGATGAAATGCTTGAGCTTACACTGTTTTCTTTAAGGAAATAACCTGTTTTCATCATTATCATCATGGTATGAATGATTAGGCATAGTTTTAGAACCTGATTCACTCAACTACGTTTTGACCCTTATTGTTACTTTCAAAGCTTTTAAAGAAGGAGAAAACAGCTAAAACGGACTGTATGATGAAATGCTTGAGCTTACACTGTTTTCTTTAAGGAAATAACCTGTTTTCATCATTATCATCATGGTATGAATGATTAGGCATAGTTTTAGAACCTGATTTACTCAACTACGTTTTGACCCTTATTGTTACTTTTAAAGCTTTTGCAGAAGGGGAAAACAGCTAAAACGCACTGTATGAAGAGTGCTTGAGCTTACACTGTTTCCTTTAAGGAAATGACCTCTTTTCATCATTATCATCATGGTATGAAGGATTAGGCATAGTTTTAGAAACTGATTCACTCAACTATGTTTTGACCCTTATTGTTACTTTTAAAGCTTTTGCAGAAGGAGAAAACAGCTAAAATGCACTGTATGAAGAATGCTTGAGCTTACACTGTTTCTTTTAAGCAAATGACCTCTTTTCATCATTATCATCATGGTATGAAGGATTAGGCATAGTTTTAGAACCTGATTCACTCAACTACGTTTTGACCCTTATTGTTACTTTCAAAGCTTTTAAAGACGGAGAAAACAGCTAAAACGGACTGTATGATGAAATGCTTGAGCTTACACTGTTTTCTTTAAGGAAATAACCTGTTTTCATCATTATCATCATGGTATGAATGATTAGGCATAGTTTTAGAACCTGATTCACTCAACTACGTTTTGACCCTTATTGTTACTTTCAAAGCTTTTAAAGACGGAGAAAACAGCTAAAACGGACTGTATGATGAAATGCTTGAGCTTACACTGTTTTCTTTAAGGAAATAACCTGTTTTCATCATTATCATCATGGTATGAATGATTAGGCATAGTTTTAGAACCTGATTCACTCAACTACGTTTTGACCCTTATTGTTACTTTCAAAGCTTTTAAAGACGGAGAAAACAGCTAAAACGCACTGTATGAAGAATGCTTGAGCTTACACTGTTTCTTTTAAGCAAATGACCTCTTTTCATCATTATCATCATGGTATGAAGGATTAGGCATAGTTTTAGAACCTGATTCACTCAACTACGTTTTGACCCTTATTGTTACTTTTAAAGCTTTTGCAGAAGGAGAAAACAGCTAAAATGCACTGTATGAAGAATGCTTGAGCTTACACTGTTTCTTTTAAGCAAATGACCTCTTTTCATCATTATCATCATGGTATGAAGGATTAGGCATAGTTTTAGAACCTGATTCACTCAACTACGTTTTGACCCTTATTGTTACTTTTAAAGCTTTTGCAGAAGGGGAAAACAGCTAAAACGCACTGTATGAAGAGTGCTTGAGCTTACACTGTTTCCTTTAAGGAAATGACCTCTTTTCATCATTATCATCATGGTATGAAGGATTAGGCATAGTTTTAGAAACTGATTCACTCAACTATGTTTTGACCCTTATTGTTACTTTTAAAGCTTTTGCAGAAGGAGAAAACAGCTAAAATGCACTGTATGAAGAATGCTTGAGCTTACACTGTTTCTTTTAAGCAAATGACCTCTTTTCATCATTATCATCATGGTATGAAGGATTAGGCATAGTTTTAGAACCTGATTCACTCAACTACGTTTTGACCCTTATTGTTACTTTCAAAGCTTTTAAAGACGGAGAAAACAGCTAAAACGGACTGTATGATGAAATGCTTGAGCTTACACTGTTTTCTTTAAGGAAATAACCTGTTTTCATCATTATCATCATGGTATGAATGATTAGGCATAGTTTTAGAACCTGATTCACTCAACTACGTTTTGACCCTTATTGTTACTTTCAAAGCTTTTAAAGACGGAGAAAACAGCTAAAACGGACTGTATGATGAAATGCTTGAGCTTACACTGTTTTCTTTAAGGAAATAACCTGTTTTCATCATTATCATCATGGTATGAATGATTAGGCATAGTTTTAGAACCTGATTCACTCAACTACGTTTTGACCCTTATTGTTACTTTCAAAGCTTTTAAAGACGGAGAAAACAGCTAAAACGCACTGTATGAAGAATGCTTGAGCTTACACTGTTTCTTTTAAGCAAATGACCTCTTTTCATCATTATCATCATGGTATGAAGGATTAGGCATAGTTTTAGAACCTGATTCACTCAACTACGTTTTGACCCTTATTGTTACTTTTAAAGCTTTTGCAGAAGGAGAAAACAGCTAAAATGCACTGTATGAAGAATGCTTGAGCTTACACTGTTTCTTTTAAGCAAATGACCTCTTTTCATCATTATCATCATGGTATGAAGGATTAGGCATAGTTTTAGAACCTGATTCACTCAACTACGTTTTGACCCTTATTGTTACTTTCAAAGCTTTTGCAGTAGGAGAAAACTTCTAAAACGGATTGTATGAAGAATGCTTGAGCTTACACTGTTTCTTTTAAGCAAATGACCTCTTTTCATCATTATCATCATGGTATGAAGGATTAGGCATAGTTTTAGAACCTGATTGACTCAACTACGTTTTGACCCTTATTGTTACTTTCGAAGCTTTTAAAGACGGAGAAAACAGCTAAAACGGACTGTATGATGAAATGCTTGAGCTTACACTGTTTTCTTTAAGGAAATGACCTCTTTTCATCATTATCATCATGGTATGAAGGATTAGGCATAGTTTTAGAACCTGATTCACTCAACTACGTTTTGACCCTTATTGTTACTTTCAAAGCTTTTGCAGTAGGAGAAAACTTCTAAAACGGATTGTATGAAGAATGCTTGAGCTTACACTGTTTCCTTTAAGGAAATGACCTGTTTTCATCATTATCATCATGGTATGAAGGATTAGGCATAGTTTTAGAACCTGATTCACTCAACTACGTTTTGACCCTTATTGTTACTTTCAAAGCTTTTAAAGACGGAGAAAACAGCTAAAACGGACTGTATGATGAAATGATTGAGCTTACACTGTTTTCTTTAAGGAAATAACCTGTTTTCATCATTATCATCATGGTATGAATGATTAGGCATAGTTTTAGAACCTGATTCACTCAACTACGTTTTGACCCTTATTGTTACTTTTAAAGCTTTTGCAGAAGGAGAAAACAGCTAAAATGCACTGTATGAAGAATGCTTGAGCTTACACTGTGTCTTTTAAGCAGATGACCTGTTTTCATCATTATCATCATGGTATGAAGGATTAGGCATAGTTTTAGAACTTGATTCACTCAACTACGTTTTGACCCTTATTGTTACTTTTAAAGCTTTTGCAGAAGGAGAAAACAGCTAAAATGCACTGTATGAAGAATGCTTGAGCTTACACTGTGTCTTTTAAGCAAATGACCTGTTTTCATCATTATCATCATGGTATGAAGGATTAGGCATAGTTTTAGAACCTGATTCACTCAACTACGTTTTGACCCTTATTGTTACTTTCAAAGCTTTTGCAGTAGGAGAAAACTTCTAAAACGGATTGTATGAAGAATGCTTGAGCTTACACTGTTTCCTTTAAGGAAATTACCTGTTTTCATCATTATCATCATGGTATGAAGGATTAGGCATAGTTTTAGAACCTGATTCACTCAACTACGTTTTGACCCTTATTGTTACTTTCAAAGCTTTTGCAGTAGGAGAAAACTTCTAAAACGGATTGTATGAAGAAAGCTTGAGCGTACACTGTTTCTTTTAACCAAATGACCTGTTTTCATCATTATTATTATGGTATAAAAGATTAGGTATAGTTTTAGAACCTGATTCACACAACTACGTTTTGAACCTTATTGTTACTTTTAAAGCTTTTGCAGAAGGACAAAACAGCTAAAACGGATTGTATGATGAAATGCTTGAGCTTACACTGTTTCTTTTAAGCAAATTACCTGTTTTCATCATTATCATCATGGTATGAATGATTAGGCATAGTTTTAGAACCTGATTCACTCAACTACGTTTTGACCCTTATTGTTACTTTCAATGCTTTTGCAGGAGAAAACAGCTAAAACGGACTGTATGATGAAATGCTTGAGCTTACACTGTTTCTTTTAACCAAATGACCTGTTTTCATCATTATTATTATGGTATAAAAGATTAGGTATAGTTTTAGAACCTGATTCAGACAACTACGTTTTGAACCTTATTGTTACTTTTAAAGCTTTTGCAGAAGGACAAAACAGCTAAAACGGACTGTATGATGAAATGCTTGAGCTTACACTGTTTCTTTTAAGCAAATGACCTGTTTTCATCTTTATCATTATGGTATGAATGATTAGGCATAGTTTTAGAACCTGATTCACTCAACTACGTTTTGACCCTTATTGTTACTTTCAAAGCTTTTAAAGAAGGAGAAAACAGCTAAAACGGATTGTATGATGAAATGCTTGAGCTTACACTGTTTCTTTTAAGCAAATGACCTCTTTTCATCATTATCATCATGGTATGAAGGATTAGGCATAGTTTTAGAACTTGATTCACTCAACTACGTTTTGACCCTTATTGTTACTTTCAAAGCTTTTGCAGTAGGAGAAAACTTCTAAAACGGATTGTATGAAGAATGCTTGAGCTTACACTGTTTCCTTTAAGGAAATGACCTGTTTTCATCATTATCATCATGGTATGAATGATTAGGTATAGTTTTAGAACCTGATTCACTTAACTTTGTTTTGACCCTTATTTTTACTTTCAAAGCTTTTGCAGAAGGGGAAAACAGCTAAAACTGATTGTATGAAGAATGCTTGAGCTTACACTGTTTTCTTTAAGGAAATGACCTGTTTTCATCATTATCATCATGGTATGAATGATTAGGCATAGTTTTAGAACCTGATTCACTAAACTACGTTTTGACACTTATTTTTACTTTCAAAGCTTTTGCAGAAGGGGAAAACAGCTAAAACGCACTGTATGAAGAATGCTTGAGCTTACACTGTTTCTTTTAACCAAATGACCTGTTTTCATCATTATTATTATGGTATAAAAGATTAGGTATAGTTTTAGAACCTGATTCACACAACTACGTTTTGAACCTTATTGTTACTTTTAAAGCTTTTGCAGAAGGACAAAACAGCTAAAACGGATTGTATGATGAAATGCTTGAGCTTACACTGTTTCTTTTAAGCAAATTACCTGTTTTCATCATTATCATCATGGTATGAATGATTAGGCATAGTTTTAGAACCTGATTCACTCAACTACGTTTTGACCCTTATTGTTACTTTCAAAGCTTTTAAAGAAGGAGAAAACAGCTAAAACGGATTGTATGATGAAATGCTTGAGCTTACACTGTTTCTTTTAAGCAAATGACCTCTTTTCATCATTATCATCATGGTATGAAGGATTAGGCATAGTTTTAGAACTTGATTCACTCAACTACGTTTTGACCCTTATTGTTACTTTCAAAGCTTTTGCAGTAGGAGAAAACTTCTAAAACGGATTGTATGAAGAATGCTTGAGCTTACACTGTTTCCTTTAAGGAAATGACCTGTTTTCATCATTATCATCATGGTATGAATGATTAGGCATAGTTTTAGAACCTGATTCACTTAACTTTGTTTTGACCCTTATTTTTACTTTCAAAGCTTTTGCAGAAGGGGAAAACAGCTAAAACTGATTGTATGAAGAATGCTTGAGCTTACACTGTTTTCTTTAAGGAAATGACCTGTTTTCATCATTATCATCATGGTATGAATGATTAGGCATAGTTTTAGAACCTGATTCACTAAACTACGTTTTGACACTTATTTTTACTTTCAAAGCTTTTGCAGAAGGGGAAAACAGCTAAAACGCACTGTATGAAGAATGCTTGAGCTTACACTGTTTCTTTTAACCAAATGACCTGTTTTCATCATTATTATTATGGTATAAAAGATTAGGTATAGTTTTAGAACCTGATTCACACAACTACGTTTTGAACCTTATTGTTACTTTTAAAGCTTTTGCAGAAGGACAAAACAGCTAAAACGGACTGTATGATGAAATGCTTGAGCTTACACTGTTTCTTTTAAGCAAATGACCTGTTTTCATCTTTATCATTATGGTATGAATGATTAGGCATAGTTTTAGAACCTGATTCACTCAACTACGTTTTGACCCTTATTGTTACTTTCAAAGCTTTTAAAGAAGGAGAAAACAGCTAAAACGGATTGTATGATGAAATGCTTGAGCTTACACTGTTTCTTTCAAGCAAATGACCTCTTTTCATCATTATCATCATGGTATGAAGGATTAGGCATAGTTTTAGAACCTGATTCACTCAAATACGTTTTGACCCTTATTGTTACTTTCAAAGCTTTTGCAGGAGAAAACAGCTAAAACGGACTGTATGATGAAATGCTTGAGCTTACACTGTTTCTTTTAAGCAAATGACCTCTTTTCATCATTATCATCATGGTATGAAGGATTAGGCATAGTTTTAGAACTTGATTCACTCAACTACGTTTTGACCCTTATTGTTACTTTCAAAGCTTTTGCAGTAGGAGAAAACTTCTAAAACGGATTGTATGAAGAATACTTGAGCTTACACTGTTTCCTTTAAGGAAATGACCTGTTTTCATCATTATCATCATGGTATGAATGATTAGGCATAGTTTTAGAACCTGATTCACTTAACTTTGTTTTGACCCTTATTTTTACTTTCAAAGCTTTTGCAGAAGGGGAAAACAGCTAAAACGGATTGTATGATGAAATGCTTGAGCTTACACTGTTTCTTTCAAGCAAATGACCTCTTTTCATCATTATCATCATGGTATGAAGGATTAGGCATAGTTTTAGAACCTGATTCACTCAAATACGTTTTGACCCTTATTGTTACTTTTAAAGCTTTTGCAGGAGAAAACAGCTAAAACGGACTGTATGATGAAATGCTTGAGCTTACACTGTTTCTTTTAAGCAAATGACCTCTTTTCATCATTATCATCATGGTATGAATGATTAGGCATAGTTTTAGAACCTGATTCACTCAACTACGTTTTGACCCTTATTGTTACTTTCAATGCTTTTGCAGGAGAAAACAGCTAAAACGGACTGTATGATGAAATGCTTGAGCTTACACTGTTTCTTTTAACCAAATGACCTGTTTTCATCATTATTATTATGGTATAAAAGATTAGGTATAGTTTTAGAACCTGATTCAGACAACTACGTTTTGAACCTTATTGTTACTTTTAAAGCTTTTGCAGAAGGACAAAACAGCTAAAACGGACTGTATGATGAAATGCTTGAGCTTACACTGTTTCTTTTAAGCAAATGACCTGTTTTCATCTTTATCATTATGGTATGAATGATTAGGCATAGTTTTAGAACCTGATTCACTCAACTACGTTTTGACCCTTATTGTTACTTTCAAAGCTTTTAAAGAAGGAGAAAACAGCTAAAACGGATTGTATGATGAAATGCTTGAGCTTACACTGTTTCTTTTAAGCAAATGACCTCTTTTCATCATTATCATCATGGTATGAATGATTAGGCATAGTTTTAGAACCTGATTCACTCAACTACGTTTTGACCCTTATTGTTACTTTCAATGCTTTTGCAGGAGAAAACAGCTAAAACGGACTGTATGATGAAATGCTTGAGCTTACACTGTTTCTTTTAACCAAATGACCTGTTTTCATCATTATTATTATGGTATAAAAGATTAGGTATAGTTTTAGAACCTGATTCAGACAACTACGTTTTGAACCTTATTGTTACTTTTAAAGCTTTTGCAGAAGGACAAAACAGCTAAAACGGACTGTATGATGAAATGCTTGAGCTTACACTGTTTCCTTTAAGGAAATGACCTGTTTTCATCATTATCATCATGGTATGAATGATTAGGCATAGTTTTAGAACCTGATTCACTTAACTTTGTTTTGACCCTTATTTTTACTTTCAAAGCTTTTGCAGAAGGGGAAAACAGCTAAAACTGATTGTATGAAGAATGCTTGAGCTTACACTGTTTTCTTTAAGGAAATGACCTGTTTTCATCATTATCATCATGGTATGAATGATTAGGCATAGTTTTAGAACCTGATTCACTAAACTACGTTTTGACACTTATTTTTACTTTCAAAGCTTTTGCAGAAGGGGAAAACAGCTAAAACGCACTGTATGAAGAATGCTTGAGCTTACACTGTTTCTTTTAACCAAATGACCTGTTTTCATCATTATTATTATGGTATAAAAGATTAGGTATAGTTTTAGAACCTGATTCACACAACTACGTTTTGAACCTTATTGTTACTTTTAAAGCTTTTGCAGAAGGACAAAACAGCTAAAACGGATTGTATGATGAAATGCTTGAGCTTACACTGTTTCTTTTAAGCAAATTACCTGTTTTCATCATTATCATCATGGTATGAATGATTAGGCATAGTTTTAGAACCTGATTCACTCAACTACGTTTTGACCCTTATTGTTACTTTCAAAGCTTTTAAAGACGGAGAAAACTGCTAAAACGGACTGTATGATGAAATGCTTGAGCTTACACTGTTTTCTTTAAGGAAATAACCTGTTTTCATCATTATCATCATGGTATGAATGATTAGGCATAGTTTTAGAACCTGATTCACTCAACTACGTTTTGACCCTTATTGTTACTTTCAAAGCTTTTGCAGTTGGAGAAAACTTCTAAAACGGATTGTATGAAGAATGCTTGAGCTTACACTGTTTCCTTTAAGAAAATGACCTGTTTTCATCATTATCATCATGGTATGAATGATTAGGCATAGTTTTAGAACCTGATTCACTAAACTACGTTTTGACACTTATTTTTACTTTCAAAGCTTTTGCAGAAGGGGAAAACAGCTAAAACGCACTGTATGAAGAATGCTTGAGCTTACACTGTTTCTTTTAACCAAATGACCTGTTTTCATCATTATTATTATGGTATAAAAGATTAGGTATAGTTTTAGAACCTGATTCACACAACTACGTTTTGAACCTTATTGTTACTTTTAAAGCTTTTGCAGAAGGACAAAACAGCTAAAACGGATTGTATGATGAAATGCTTGAGCTTACACTGTTTCTTTTAAGCAAATTACCTGTTTTCATCATTATCATCATGGTATGAATGATTAGGCATAGTTTTAGAACCTGATTCACTCAACTACGTTTTGACCCTTATTGTTACTTTCAAAGCTTTTAAAGACGGAGAAAACTGCTAAAACGGACTGTATGATGAAATGCTTGAGCTTACACTGTTTTCTTTAAGGAAATAACCTGTTTTCATCATTATCATCATGGTATGAATGATTAGGCATAGTTTTAGAACCTGATTCACTCAACTACGTTTTGACCCTTATTGTTACTTTCAAAGCTTTTGCAGTTGGAGAAAACTTCTAAAACGGATTGTATGAAGAATGCTTGAGCTTACACTGTTTCCTTTAAGAAAATGACCTGTTTTCATCATTATCATCATGGTATGAATGATTAGGCATAGTTTTAGAACCTGATTCACTTAACTACGTTTTGACACTTATTGTTACTTTCAAAGCTTTTAAAGAAGGAGAAAACAGCTAAAACGGATTGTATGATGAAATGCTTGAGCTTACACTGTTTCTTTCAAGCAAATGACCTCTTTTCATCATTATCATCATGGTATGAAGGATTAGGCATAGTTTTAGAACCTGATTCACTCAAATACGTTTTGACACTTATTTTTACTTTCAAAGCTTTTGCAGAAGGGGAAAACAGCTAAAACGCACTGTATGAAGAATGCTTGAGCTTACACTGTTTCTTTTAAGCAAATGACCTGTTTTCATCTTTATCATTATGGTATGAATGATTAGGCATAGTTTTAGAACCTGATTCACTCAACTACGTTTTGACCCTTATTGTTACTTTCAAAGCTTTTAAAGAAGGAGAAAACAGCTAAAACGGATTGTATGATGAAATGCTTGAGCTTACACTGTTTCTTTTAAGCAAATGACCTCTTTTCATCATTATCATCATGGTATGAATGATTAGGCATAGTTTTAGAACCTGATTCACTCAACTACGTTTTGACCCTTATTGTTACTTTCAATGCTTTTGCAGGAGAAAACAGCTAAAACGGACTGTATGATGAAATGCTTGAGCTTACACTGTTTCTTTTAACCAAATGACCTGTTTTCATCATTATTATTATGGTATAAAAGATTAGGTATAGTTTTAGAACCTGATTCAGACAACTACGTTTTGAACCTTATTGTTACTTTTAAAGCTTTTGCAGAAGGACAAAACAGCTAAAACGGACTGTATGATGAAATGCTTGAGCTTACACTGTTTCCTTTAAGGAAATGACCTGTTTTCATCATTATCATCATGGTATGAATGATTAGGCATAGTTTTAGAACCTGATTCACTTAACTTTGTTTTGACCCTTATTTTTACTTTCAAAGCTTTTGCAGAAGGGGAAAACAGCTAAAACTGATTGTATGAAGAATGCTTGAGCTTACACTGTTTTCTTTAAGGAAATGACCTGTTTTCATCATTATCATCATGGTATGAATGATTAGGCATAGTTTTAGAACCTGATTCACTAAACTACGTTTTGACACTTATTTTTACTTTCAAAGCTTTTGCAGAAGGGGAAAACAGCTAAAACGCACTGTATGAAGAATGCTTGAGCTTACACTGTTTCTTTTAACCAAATGACCTGTTTTCATCATTATTATTATGGTATAAAAGATTAGGTATAGTTTTAGAACCTGATTCACACAACTACGTTTTGAACCTTATTGTTACTTTTAAAGCTTTTGCAGAAGGACAAAACAGCTAAAACGGATTGTATGATGAAATGCTTGAGCTTACACTGTTTCTTTTAAGCAAATTACCTGTTTTCATCATTATCATCATGGTATGAATGATTAGGCATAGTTTTAGAACCTGATTCACTCAACTACGTTTTGACCCTTATTGTTACTTTCAAAGCTTTTAAAGACGGAGAAAACTGCTAAAACGGACTGTATGATGAAATGCTTGAGCTTACACTGTTTTCTTTAAGGAAATAACCTGTTTTCATCATTATCATCATGGTATGAATGATTAGGCATAGTTTTAGAACCTGATTCACTCAACTACGTTTTGACCCTTATTGTTACTTTCAAAGCTTTTGCAGTTGGAGAAAACTTCTAAAACGGATTGTATGAAGAATGCTTGAGCTTACACTGTTTCCTTTAAGAAAATGACCTGTTTTCATCATTATCATCATGGTATGAATGATTAGGCATAGTTTTAGAACCTGATTCACTTAACTACGTTTTGACACTTATTGTTACTTTCAAAGCTTTTAAAGAAGGAGAAAACAGCTAAAACGGATTGTATGATGAAATGCTTGAGCTTACACTGTTTCTTTCAAGCAAATGACCTCTTTTCATCATTATCATCATGGTATGAAGGATTAGGCATAGTTTTAGAACCTGATTCACTCAAATACGTTTTGACCCTTATTGTTACTTTCAAAGCTTTTGCAGGAGAAAACAGCTAAAACGGACTGTATGATGAAATGCTTGAGCTTACACTGTTTCTTTTAAGCAAATGACCTCTTTTCATCATTATCATCATGGTATGAAGGATTAGGCATAGTTTTAGAACTTGATTCACTCAACTACGTTTTGACCCTTATTGTTACTTTCAAAGCTTTTGCAGTAGGAGAAAACTTCTAAAACGGATTGTATGAAGAATACTTGAGCTTACACTGTTTCCTTTAAGGAAATGACCTGTTTTCATCATTATCATCATGGTATGATTGATTAGGCATAGTTTTAGAACCTGATTCACTTAACTTTGTTTTGACCCTTATTTTTACTTTCAAAGCTTTTGCAGAAGGGGAAAACAGCTAAAACGGACTGTATGATGAAATGCTTGAGCTTACACTGTTTCTTTTAAGCAAATGACCTCTTTTCATCATTATCATCATGGTATGAAGGATTAGGCATAGTTTTAGAACCTGATTCACTCAACTACGTTTTGACCCTTATTGTTACTTTCAAAGCTTTTGCAGTTGGAGAAAACTTCTAAAACGGATTGTATGAAGAATGCTTGAGCTTACACTGTTTCCTTTAAGAAAATGACCTGTTTTCATCATTATCATCATGGTATGAATGATTAGGCATAGTTTTAGAACCTGATTCACTTAACTACGTTTTGACACTTGTTACTTTCAAAGCTTTTAAAGAAGGAGAAAACAGCTAAAACGGATTGTATGATGAAATGCTTGAGCTTACACTGTTTCTTTCAAGCAAATGACCTCTTTTCATCATTATCATCATGGTATGAAGGATTAGGCATAGTTTTAGAACCTGATTCACTCAACTACGTTTTGACCCTTATTGTTACTTTCAAAGCTTTTGCAGGAGAAAACAGCTAAAACGGACTGTATGATGAAATGCTTGAGCTTACACTGTTTCTTTTAAGCAAATGACCTGTTTTCATCTTTATCATTATGGTATGAATGATTAGGCATAGTTTTAGAACCTGATTCACTCAACTACGTTTTGACCCTTATTGTTACTTTCAAAGCTTTTTAAAGAAGGAGAAAACAGCTAAAACGGATTGTATGATGAAATGCTTGAGCTTACACTGTTTCTTTCAAGCAAATGACCTCTTTTCATCATTATCATCATGGTATGAAGGATTAGGCATAGTTTTAGAACCTGATTCACTCAACTACGTTTTGACCCTTATTGTTACTTTCAAAGCTTTTGCAGGAGAAAACAGCTAAAACGGACTGTATGATGAAATGCTTGAGCTTACACTGTTTCTTTTAAGCAAATGACCTCTTTTCATCATTATCATCATGGTATGAAGGATTAGGCATAGTTTTAGAACCTGATTCACTCAACTACGTTTTGACCCTTATTGTTACTTTCAAAGGTTTTGCAGAAGGGGAAAACAGCTAAAACGCACTGTATGAAGAATGCTTAAGCTTACACTGTTTCTTTTAACCAAATTACCTGTTTTCATCATTATTATTATGGTATAAAAGATTAGGTATAGTTTTAGAACCTGATTCACACAACTACGTTTTGAACCTTATTGTTACTTTTAAAGCTTTTGCAGAAGGACAAAACAGCTAAAACGGACTGTATGATGAAAATGCTTGAGCTTACACTGTTTCTTTTAAGCAAATGACCTGTTTTCATCTTTATCATTATGGTATGAATGATTAGGCATAGTTTTAGAACCTGATTCACTCAACTACGTTTTGACCCTTATTGTTACTTTCAAAGCTTTTGCAGAAGGGGAAAACAGCTAAAACTGATTGTATGAAGAATGCTTGAGCTTACACTGTTTTCTTTAAGGAAATGACCTGTTTTCATCATTATCATCATGGTATGAAGGATTAGGCATAGTTTTAGAACCTGATTCACTCAACTACGTTTTGACCCTTATTGTTACTTTCAAAGCTTTTAAAGAAGGAGAAAACAGCTAAAACGGATTGTATGATGAAATGCTTGAGCTTACACTGTTTCTTTCAAGCAAATGACCTCTTTTCATCATTATCATCATGGTATGAAGGATTAGGCATAGTTTTAGAACCTGATTCACTCAAATACGTTTTGACCCTTATTGTTACTTTCAAAGCTTTTGCAGGAGAAAACAGCTAAAACGGACTGTATGATGAAATGCTTGAGCTTACACTGTTTCTTTTAAGCAAATGACCTCTTTTCATCATTATCATCATGGTATGAAGGATTAGGCATAGTTTTAGAACTTGATTCACTCAACTACGTTTTGACCCTTATTGTTACTTTCAAAGCTTTTGCAGTAGGAGAAAACTTCTAAAACGGATTGTATAAAGAATACTTGAGCTTACACTGTTTCCTTTAAGGAAATGACCTGTTTTCATCATTATCATCATGGTATGAATGATTAGGCATAGTTTTAGAACCTGATTCACTTAACTTTGTTTTGACCCTTATTTTTACTTTCAAAGCTTTTGCAGAAGGGGAAAACAGCTAAAACGGACTGTATGATGAAATGCTTGAGCTTACACTGTTTCTTTTAAGCAAATGACCTCTTTTCATCATTATCATCATGGTATGAAGGATTAGGCATAGTTTTAGAACCTGATTCACTCAACTACGTTTTGACCCTTATTGTTACTTTCAAAGCTTTTGCAGTTGGAGAAAACTTCTAAAACGGATTGTATGAAGAATGCTTGAGCTTACACTGTTTCCTTTAAGAAAATGACCTGTTTTCATCATTATCATCATGGTATGAATGATTAGGCATAGTTTTAGAACCTGATTCACTTAACTACGTTTTGACACTTATTGTTACTTTCAAAGCTTTTAAAGAAGGAGAAAACAGCTAAAACGGATTGTATGATGAAATGCTTGAGCTTACACTGTTTCTTTCAAGCAAATGACCTCTTTTCATCATTATCATCATGGTATGAAGGATTAGGCATAGTTTTAGAACCTGATTCACTCAAATACGTTTTGACCCTTATTGTTACTTTCAAAGCTTTTGCAGGAGAAAACAGCTAAAACGGACTGTATGATGAAATGCTTGAGCTTACACTGTTTCTTTTAAGCAAATGACCTCTTTTCATCATTATCATCATGGTATGAAGGATTAGGCATAGTTTTAGAACTTGATTCACTCAACTACGTTTTGACCCTTATTGTTACTTTCAAAGCTTTTGCAGTAGGAGAAAACTTCTAAAACGGATTGTATGAAGAATACTTGAGCTTACACTGTTTCCTTTAAGGAAATGACCTGTTTTCATCATTATCATCATGGTATGAATGATTAGGCATAGTTTTAGAACCTGATTCACTTAACTTTGTTTTGACCCTTATTTTTACTTTCAAAGCTTTTGCAGAAGGGGAAAACAGCTAAAACGGACTGTATGATGAAATGCTTGAGCTTACACTGTTTCTTTTAAGCAAATGACCTCTTTTCATCATTATCATCATGGTATGAAGGATTAGGCATAGTTTTAGAACCTGATTCACTCAACTACGTTTTGACCCTTATTGTTACTTTCAAAGCTTTTGCAGTTGGAGAAAACTTCTAAAACGGATTGTATGAAGAATGCTTGAGCTTACACTGTTTCCTTTAAGAAAATGACCTGTTTTCATCATTATCATCATGGTATGAATGATTAGGCATAGTTTTAGAACCTGATTCACTTAACTACGTTTTGACACTTATTGTTACTTTCAAAGCTTTTAAAGAAGGAGAAAACAGCTAAAACGGATTGTATGATGAAATGCTTGAGCTTACACTGTTTCTTTCAAGCAAATGACCTCTTTTCATCATTATCATCATGGTATGAAGGATTAGGCATAGTTTTAGAACCTGATTCACTCAACTACGTTTTGACCCTTATTGTTACTTTCAAAGCTTTTGCAGGAGAAAACAGATAAAACGGACTGTATGATGAAATGCTTGAGCTTACACTGTTTCTTTTAAGCAAATGACCTGTTTTCATCTTTATCATTATGGTATGAATGATTAGGCATAGTTTTAGAACCTGATTCACTCAACTACGTTTTGACCCTTATTGTTACTTTCAAAGCTTTTTAAAGAAGGAGAAAACAGCTAAAACGGATTGTATGATGAAATGCTTGAGCTTACACTGTTTCTTTCAAGCAAATGACCTCTTTTCATCATTATCATCATGGTATGAAGGATTAGGCATAGTTTTAGAACCTGATTCACTCAACTACGTTTTGACCCTTATTGTTACTTTCAAAGCTTTTGCAGGAGAAAACAGCTAAAACGGACTGTATGATGAAATGCTTGAGCTTACACTGTTTCTTTTAAGCAAATGACCTCTTTTCATCATTATCATCATGGTATGAAGGATTAGGCATAGTTTTAGAACCTGATTCACTCAACTACGTTTTGACCCTTATTGTTACTTTCAAAGCTTTTGCAGTTGGAGAAAACTTCTAAAACGGATTGTATGAAGAATGCTTGAGCTTACACTGTTTCCTTTAAGAAAATGACCTGTTTTCATCATTATCATCATGGTATGAATAATTAGGCATAGTTTTAGAACCTGATTCACTTAACTACGTTTTGACACTTATTGTTACTTTCAAAGCTTTTAAAGAAGGAGAAAACAGCTAAAACGGATTGTATGATGAAATGCTTGAGCTTACACTGTTTCTTTCAAGCAAATGACCTCTTTTCATCATTATCATCATGGTATGAAGGATTAGGCATAGTTTTAGAACCTGATTCACTCAACTACGTTTTGACCCTTATTGTTACTTTCAAAGCTTTTGCAGGAGAAAACAGCTAAAACGGACTGTATGATGAAATGCTTGAGCTTACACTGTTTCTTTTAACCAAATGACCTGTTTTCATCATTATTATTATGGTATAAAAGATTAGGTATAGTTTTAGAACCTGATTCAGACAACTACGTTTTGAACCTTATTGTTACTTTTAAAGCTTTTGCAGAAGGACAAAACAGCTAAAACGGACTGTATGATGAAATGCTTGAGCTTACACTGTTTCTTTTAAGCAAATGACCTGTTTTCATCTTTATCATTATGGTATGAATGATTAGGCATAGTTTTAGAACCTGATTCACTCAACTACGTTTTGACCCTTATTGTTACTTTCAAAGCTTTTAAAGAAGGAGAAAACAGCTAAAACGGATTGTATGATGAAATGCTTGAGCTTACACTGTTTCTTTCAAGCAAATGACCTCTTTTCATCATTATCATCATGGTATGAAGGATTAGGCATAGTTTTAGAACCTGATTCACTCAACTACGTTTTGACCCTTATTGTTACTTTCAAAGCTTTTGCAGGAGAAAACAGATAAAACGGACTGTATGATGAAATGCTTGAGCTTACACTGTTTCTTTTAAGCAAATGACCTGTTTTCATCTTTATCATTATGGTATGAATGATTAGGCATAGTTTTAGAACCTGATTCACTCAACTACGTTTTGACCCTTATTGTTACTTTCAAAGCTTTTTAAAGAAGGAGAAAACAGCTAAAACGGATTGTATGATGAAATGCTTGAGCTTACACTGTTTCTTTCAAGCAAATGACCTCTTTTCATCATTATCATCATGGTATGAAGGATTAGGCATAGTTTTAGAACCTGATTCACTCAACTACGTTTTGACCCTTATTGTTACTTTCAAAGCTTTTGCAGGAGAAAACAGCTAAAACGGACTGTATGATGAAATGCTTGAGCTTACACTGTTTCTTTTAAGCAAATGACCTCTTTTCATCATTATCATCATGGTATGAAGGATTAGGCATAGTTTTAGAACCTGATTCACTCAACTACGTTTTGACCCTTATTGTTACTTTCAAAGCTTTTGCAGTTGGAGAAAACTTCTAAAACGGATTGTATGAAGAATGCTTGAGCTTACACTGTTTCCTTTAAGAAAATGACCTGTTTTCATCATTATCATCATGGTATGAATAATTAGGCATAGTTTTAGAACCTGATTCACTTAACTACGTTTTGACACTTATTGTTACTTTCAAAGCTTTTAAAGAAGGAGAAAACAGCTAAAACGGATTGTATGATGAAATGCTTGAGCTTACACTGTTTCTTTCAAGCAAATGACCTCTTTTCATCATTATCATCATGGTATGAAGGATTAGGCATAGTTTTAGAACCTGATTCACTCAACTACGTTTTGACCCTTATTGTTACTTTCAAAGCTTTTGCAGGAGAAAACAGCTAAAACGGACTGTATGATGAAATGCTTGAGCTTACACTGTTTCTTTTAACCAAATGACCTGTTTTCATCATTATTATTATGGTATAAAAGATTAGGTATAGTTTTAGAACCTGATTCAGACAACTACGTTTTGAACCTTATTGTTACTTTTAAAGCTTTTGCAGAAGGACAAAACAGCTAAAACGGACTGTATGATGAAATGCTTGAGCTTACACTGTTTCTTTTAAGCAAATGACCTGTTTTCATCTTTATCATTATGGTATGAATGATTAGGCATAGTTTTAGAACCTGATTCACTCAACTACGTTTTGACCCTTATTGTTACTTTCAAAGCTTTTAAAGAAGGAGAAAACAGCTAAAACGGATTGTATGATGAAATGCTTGAGCTTACACTGTTTCTTTTAAGCAAATGACCTCTTTTCATCATTATCATCATGGTATGAAGGATTAGGCATAGTTTTAGAACTTGATTCACTCAACTACGTTTTGACCCTTATTGTTACTTTCAAAGCTTTTGCAGTAGGAGAAAACTTCTAAAACGGATTGTATGAAGAATGCTTGAGCTTACACTGTTTCCTTTAAGGAAATGACCTGTTTTCATCATTATCATCATGGTATGAATGATTAGGCATAGTTTTAGAACCTGATTCACTAAACTACGTTTTGACACTTATTTTTACTTTCAAAGCTTTTGCAGAAGGGGAAAACAGCTAAAACGCACTGTATGAAGAATGCTTGAGCTTACACTGTTTCTTTTAACCAAATGACCTGTTTTCATCATTATTATTATGGTATAAAAGATTAGGTATAGTTTTAGAACCTGATTCACACAACTACGTTTTGAACCTTATTGTTACTTTTAAAGCTTTTGCAGAAGGACAAAACAGCTAAAACGGACTGTATGATGAAATGCTTGAGCTTACACTGTTTCTTTTAAGCAAATGACCTGTTTTCATCTTTATCATTATGGTATGAATGATTAGGCATAGTTTTAGAACCTGATTCACTCAACTACGTTTTGACCCTTATTGTTACTTTCAAAGCTTTTGCAGAAGGGGAAAACAGCTAAAACGCACTGTATGAAGAATGCTTAAGCTTACACTGTTTCTTTTAACCAAATGACCTGTTTTCATCATTATTATTATGGTATAAAAGATTAGGTATAGTTTTAGAACCTGATTCACACAACTACGTTTTGAACCTTATTGTTACTTTTAAAGCTTTTGCAGAAGGACAAAACAGCTAAAACGGACTGTATGATGAAATGCTTGAGCTTACACTGTTTCTTTTAAGCAAATGACCTGTTTTCATCTTTATCATCATGGTATGAATGATTAGGCATAGTTTTAGAACCTGATTCACTTAACTACGTTTTGACACTTATTGTTACTTTCAAAGCTTTTAAAGAAGGAGAAAACAGCTAAAACGGATTGTATGATGAAATGCTTGAGCTTACACTGTTTCTTTCAAGCAAATGACCTCTTTTCATCATTATCATCATGGTATGAAGGATTAGGCATAGTTTTAGAACCTGATTCACTCAACTACGTTTTGACCCTTATTGTTACTTTCAAAGCTTTTGCAGGAGAAAACAGCTAAAACGGACTGTATGATGAAATGCTTGAGCTTACACTGTTTCTTTTAAGCAAATGACCTCTTTTCATCATTATCATCATGGTATGAAGGATTAGGCATAGTTTTAGAACTTGGTTCACTCAACTACGTTTTGACCCTTATTGTTACTTTCAAAGCTTTTGCAGTAGGAGAAAACTTCTAAAACGGATTGTATGAAGAATGCTTGACCTTACACTGTTTCCTTTAAGGAAATGACCTGTTTTCATCATTATCATCATGGTATGAATGATTAGGCATAGTTTTAGAACCTGATTCACTTAACTACGTTTTGACCCTTATTTTTACTTTCAAAGCTTTTGCAGAAGGGGAAAACAGCTAAAACGGACTGTATGATGAAATGCTTGAGCTTACACTGTTTCTTTTAAGCAAATGACCTCTTTTCATCATTATCATTATGGTATGAATGATTAGGCATAGTTTTAGAACCTGATTCACTCAACTACGTTTTGACCCTTATTGTTACTTTCAAAGCTTTTAAAGAAGGAGAAAACAGCTAAAACGGATTGTATGATGAAATGCTTGAGCTTACACTGTTTCTTTTAAGCAAATGACCTGTTTTCATCATTATCATCATGGTATGAATGATTAGGCATAGTTTTAGAACCTGATTCACTTAACTACGTTTTGACACTCATTTTTACTTTCAAAGCTTTTGCAGAAGGGGAAAACAGCTAAAACGCACTGTATGAAGAATGCTTAAGCTTACACTGTTTCTTTTAACCAAATGACCTGTTTTCATCATTATTATTATGGTATAAAAGATTAGGTATAGTTTTAGAACCTGATTCACACAACTACGTTTTGACCCTTATTTTTACTTTCAAAGCTTTTAAAGAAGGAGAAAACAGCTAAAACGGATTGTATGATGAAATGCTTGAGCTTACACTGTTTCTTTCAAGCAAATGACCTCTTTTCATCATTATCATCATGGTATGAAGGATTAGGCATAGTTTTAGAACCTGATTCACTCAACTACGTTTTGACCCTTATTGTTACTTTCAAAGCTTTTGCAGGAGAAAACAGCTAAAACGGACTGTATGATGAAATGCTTGAGCTTACACTGTTTCTTTTAACCAAATGACCTGTTTTCATCATTATTATTATGGTATAAAAGATTAGGTATAGTTTTAGAACCTGATTCAGACAACTACGTTTTGAACCTTATTGTTACTTTTAAAGCTTTTGCAGAAGGACAAAACAGCTAAAACGGACTGTATGATGAAATGCTTGAGCTTACACTGTTTCTTTTAAGCAAATGACCTGTTTTCATCTTTATCATTATGGTATGAATGATTAGGCATAGTTTTAGAACCTGATTCACTCAACTACGTTTTGACCCTTATTGTTACTTTCAAAGCTTTTAAAGAAGGAGAAAACAGCTAAAACGGATTGTATGATGAAATGCTTGAGCTTACACTGTTTCTTTTAAGCAAATGACCTGTTTTCATCATTATCATCATGGTATGAATGATTAGGCATAGTTTTAGAACCTGATTCACTTAACTACGTTTTGACACTCATTTTTACTTTCAAAGCTTTTGCAGAAGGGGAAAACAGCTAAAACGCACTGTATGAAGAATGCTTAAGCTTACACTGTTTCTTTTAACCAAATGACCTGTTTTCATCATTATTATTATGGTATAAAAGATTAGGTATAGTTTTAGAACCTGATTCACACAACTACGTTTTGAACCTTATTGTTACTTTCAAAGCTTTTGCAGTAGGAGAAAACTTCTAAAACGGGTTGTATGAAGAATGCTTGAGCTTACACTGTTTCCTTTAAGGAAATGACCTGTTTTCATCATTATCATCATGGTATGAATGATTAGGCATAGTTTTAGAACCTGATTCACTTAACTACGTTTTGACCCTTATTTTTACTTTCAAAGCTTTTAAAGAAGGAGAAAACAGCTAAAACGGATTGTATGATGAAATGCTTGAGCTTACACTGTTTCTTTCAAGCAAATGACCTCTTTTCATCATTATCATCATGGTATGAAGGATTAGGCATAGTTTTAGAACCTGATTCACTCAACTACGTTTTGACCCTTATTGTTACTTTCAAAGCTTTTGCAGGAGAAAACAGCTAAAACGGACTGTATGATGAAATGCTTGAGCTTACACTGTTTCTTTTAACCAAATGACCTGTTTTCATCATTATTATTATGGTATAAAAGATTAGGTATAGTTTTAGAACCTGATTCAGACAACTACGTTTTGAACCTTATTGTTACTTTTAAAGCTTTTGCAGAAGGACAAAACAGCTAAAACGGACTGTATGATGAAATGCTTGAGCTTACACTGTTTCTTTTAAGCAAATGACCTGTTTTCATCTTTATCATTATGGTATGAATGATTAGGCATAGTTTTAGAACCTGATTCACTCAACTACGTTTTGACCCTTATTGTTACTTTCAAAGCTTTTAAAGAAGGAGAAAACAGCTAAAACGGATTGTATGATGAAATGCTTGAGCTTACACTGTTTCTTTCAAGCAAATGACCTCTTTTCATCATTATCATCATGGTATGAAGGATTAGGCATAGTTTTAGAACCTGATTCACTCAACTACGTTTTGACCCTTATTGTTACTTTCAAAGCTTTTAAAGAAGGAGAAAACAGCTAAAACGGATTGTATGATGAAATGCTTGAGCTTACACTGTTTCTTTCAAGCAAATGACCTCTTTTCATCATTATCATCATGGTATGAAGGATTAGGCATAGTTTTAGAACCTGATTCACTCAACTACGTTTTGACCCTTATTGTTACTTTCAAAGCTTTTGCAGTTGGAGAAAACTTCTAAAACGGATTGTATGAAGAATGCTTGAGCTTACACTGTTTCCTTTAAGAAAATGACCTGTTTTCATCATTATCATCATGGTATGAATGATTAGGCATAGTTTTAGAACCTGATTCACTTAACTACGTTTTGACACTTATTGTTACTTTCAAAGCTTTTAAAGAAGGAGAAAACAGCTAAAACGGATTGTATGATGAAATGCTTGAGCTTACACTGTTTCTTTCAAGCAAATGACCTCTTTTCATCATTATCATCATGGTATGAAGGATTAGGCATAGTTTTAGAACCTGATTCACTCAAATACGTTTTGACCCTTATTGTTACTTTCAAAGCTTTTGCAGGAGAAAACAGCTAAAACGGACTGTATGATGAAATGCTTGAGCTTACACTGTTTCTTTTAAGCAAATGACCTCTTTTCATCATTATCATCATGGTATGAAGGATTAGGCATAGTTTTAGAACTTGATTCACTCAACTACGTTTTGACCCTTATTGTTACTTTCAAAGCTTTTGCAGTAGGAGAAAACTTCTAAAACGGATTGTATGAAGAATACTTGAGCTTACACTGTTTCCTTTAAGGAAATGACCTGTTTTCATCATTATCATCATGGTATGAATGATTAGGCATAGTTTTAGAACCTGATTCACTTAACTTTGTTTTGACCCTTATTTTTACTTTCAAAGCTTTTGCAGAAGGGGAAAACAGCTAAAACGGACTGTATGATGAAATGCTTGAGCTTACACTGTTTCTTTTAAGCAAATGACCTCTTTTCATCATTATCATCATGGTATGAAGGATTAGGCATAGTTTTAGAACCTGATTCACTCAACTACGTTTTGACCCTTATTGTTACTTTCAAAGCTTTTGCAGTTGGAGAAAACTTCTAAAACGGATTGTATGAAGAATGCTTGAGCTTACACTGTTTCCTTTAAGAAAATGACCTGTTTTCATCATTATCATCATGGTATGAATGATTAGGCATAGTTTTAGAACCTGATTCACTTAACTACGTTTTGACACTTATTGTTACTTTCAAAGCTTTTAAAGAAGGAGAAAACAGCTAAAACGGATTGTATGATGAAATGCTTGAGCTTACACTGTTTCTTTTAAGCAAATGACCTGTTTTCATCATTATCATCATGGTATGAATGATTAGGCATAGTTTTAGAACCTGATTCACTTAACTACGTTTTGACACTCATTTTTACTTTCAAAGCTTTTGCAGAAGGGGAAAACAGCTAAAACGCACTGTATGAAGAATGCTTAAGCTTACACTGTTTCTTTTAACCAAATGACCTGTTTTCATCATTATTATTATGGTATAAAAGATTAGGTATAGTTTTAGAACCTGATTCACACAACTACGTTTTGACCCTTATTTTTACTTTCAAAGCTTTTAAAGAAGGAGAAAACAGCTAAAACGGATTGTATGATGAAATGCTTGAGCTTACACTGTTTCTTTCAAGCAAATGACCTCTTTTCATCATTATCATCATGGTATGAAGGATTAGGCATAGTTTTAGAACCTGATTCACTCAACTACGTTTTGACCCTTATTGTTACTTTCAAAGCTTTTGCAGGAGAAAACAGCTAAAACGGACTGTATGATGAAATGCTTGAGCTTACACTGTTTCTTTTAACCAAATGACCTGTTTTCATCATTATTATTATGGTATAAAAGATTAGGTATAGTTTTAGAACCTGATTCAGACAACTACGTTTTGAACCTTATTGTTACTTTTAAAGCTTTTGCAGAAGGACAAAACAGCTAAAACGGACTGTATGATGAAATGCTTGAGCTTACACTGTTTCTTTTAAGCAAATGACCTGTTTTCATCTTTATCATTATGGTATGAATGATTAGGCATAGTTTTAGAACCTGATTCACTCAACTACGTTTTGACCCTTATTGTTACTTTCAAAGCTTTTAAAGAAGGAGAAAACAGCTAAAACGGATTGTATGATGAAATGCTTGAGCTTACACTGTTTCTTTTAAGCAAATGACCTGTTTTCATCATTATCATCATGGTATGAATGATTAGGCATAGTTTTAGAACCTGATTCACTTAACTACGTTTTGACACTCATTTTTACTTTCAAAGCTTTTGCAGAAGGGGAAAACAGCTAAAACGCACTGTATGAAGAATGCTTAAGCTTACACTGTTTCTTTTAACCAAATGACCTGTTTTCATCATTATTATTATGGTATAAAAGATTAGGTATAGTTTTAGAACCTGATTCACACAACTACGTTTTGAACCTTATTGTTACTTTCAAAGCTTTTGCAGTAGGAGAAAACTTCTAAAACGGGTTGTATGAAGAATGCTTGAGCTTACACTGTTTCCTTTAAGGAAATGACCTGTTTTCATCATTATCATCATGGTATGAATGATTAGGCATAGTTTTAGAACCTGATTCACTTAACTACGTTTTGACCCTTATTTTTACTTTCAAAGCTTTTAAAGAAGGAGAAAACAGCTAAAACGGATTGTATGATGAAATGCTTGAGCTTACACTGTTTCTTTCAAGCAAATGACCTCTTTTCATCATTATCATCATGGTATGAAGGATTAGGCATAGTTTTAGAACCTGATTCACTCAACTACGTTTTGACCCTTATTGTTACTTTCAAAGCTTTTGCAGGAGAAAACAGCTAAAACGGACTGTATGATGAAATGCTTGAGCTTACACTGTTTCTTTTAACCAAATGACCTGTTTTCATCATTATTATTATGGTATAAAAGATTAGGTATAGTTTTAGAACCTGATTCAGACAACTACGTTTTGAACCTTATTGTTACTTTTAAAGCTTTTGCAGAAGGACAAAACAGCTAAAACGGACTGTATGATGAAATGCTTGAGCTTACACTGTTTCTTTTAAGCAAATGACCTGTTTTCATCTTTATCATTATGGTATGAATGATTAGGCATAGTTTTAGAACCTGATTCACTCAACTACGTTTTGACCCTTATTGTTACTTTCAAAGCTTTTAAAGAAGGAGAAAACAGCTAAAACGGATTGTATGATGAAATGCTTGAGCTTACACTGTTTCTTTCAAGCAAATGACCTCTTTTCATCATTATCATCATGGTATGAAGGATTAGGCATAGTTTTAGAACCTGATTCACTCAACTACGTTTTGACCCTTATTGTTACTTTCAAAGCTTTTAAAGAAGGAGAAAACAGCTAAAACGGATTGTATGATGAAATGCTTGAGCTTACACTGTTTCTTTCAAGCAAATGACCTCTTTTCATCATTATCATCATGGTATGAAGGATTAGGCATAGTTTTAGAACCTGATTCACTCAACTACGTTTTGACCCTTATTGTTACTTTCAAAGCTTTTGCAGTTGGAGAAAACTTCTAAAACGGATTGTATGAAGAATGCTTGAGCTTACACTGTTTCCTTTAAGAAAATGACCTGTTTTCATCATTATCATCATGGTATGAATGATTAGGCATAGTTTTAGAACCTGATTCACTTAACTACGTTTTGACACTTATTGTTACTTTCAAAGCTTTTAAAGAAGGAGAAAACAGCTAAAACGGATTGTATGATGAAATGCTTGAGCTTACACTGTTTCTTTCAAGCAAATGACCTCTTTTCATCATTATCATCATGGTATGAAGGATTAGGCATAGTTTTAGAACCTGATTCACTCAAATACGTTTTGACCCTTATTGTTACTTTCAAAGCTTTTGCAGGAGAAAACAGCTAAAACGGACTGTATGATGAAATGCTTGAGCTTACACTGTTTCTTTTAAGCAAATGACCTCTTTTCATCATTATCATCATGGTATGAAGGATTAGGCATAGTTTTAGAACTTGATTCACTCAACTACGTTTTGACCCTTATTGTTACTTTCAAAGCTTTTGCAGTAGGAGAAAACTTCTAAAACGGATTGTATGAAGAATACTTGAGCTTACACTGTTTCCTTTAAGGAAATGACCTGTTTTCATCATTATCATCATGGTATGAATGATTAGGCATAGTTTTAGAACCTGATTCACTTAACTTTGTTTTGACCCTTATTTTTACTTTCAAAGCTTTTGCAGAAGGGGAAAACAGCTAAAACGGACTGTATGATGAAATGCTTGAGCTTACACTGTTTCTTTTAAGCAAATGACCTCTTTTCATCATTATCATCATGGTATGAAGGATTAGGCATAGTTTTAGAACCTGATTCACTCAACTACGTTTTGACCCTTATTGTTACTTTCAAAGCTTTTGCAGTTGGAGAAAACTTCTAAAACGGATTGTATGAAGAATGCTTGAGCTTACACTGTTTCCTTTAAGAAAATGACCTGTTTTCATCATTATCATCATGTTATGAATGATTAGGCATAGTTTTAGAACCTGATTCACTTAACTACGTTTTGACACTTATTGTTACTTTCAAAGCTTTTAAAGAAGGAGAAAACAGCTAAAACGGATTGTATGATGAAATGCTTGAGCTTACACTGTTTCTTTCAAGCAAATGACCTCTTTTCATCATTATCATCATGGTATGAAGGATTAGGCATAGTTTTAGAACCTGATTCACTCAACTACGTTTTGACCCTTATTGTTACTTTCAAAGCTTTTGCAGGAGAAAACAGATAAAACGGACTGTATGATGAAATGCTTGAGCTTACACTGTTTCTTTTAAGCAAATGACCTGTTTTCATCTTTATCATTATGGTATGAATGATTAGGCATAGTTTTAGAACCTGATTCACTCAACTACGTTTTGACCCTTATTGTTACTTTCAAAGCTTTTAAAGAAGGAGAAAACAGCTAAAACGGATTGTATGATGAAATGCTTGAGCTTACACTGTTTCTTTTAAGCAAATGACCTGTTTTCATCATTATCATCATGGTATGAATGATTAGGCATAGTTTTAGAACCTGATTCACTTAACTACGTTTTGACACTCATTTTTACTTTCAAAGCTTTTGCAGAAGGGGAAAACAGCTAAAACGCACTGTATGAAGAATGCTTAAGCTTACACTGTTTCTTTTAACCAAATGACCTGTTTTCATCATTATTATTATGGTATAAAAGATTAGGTATAGTTTTAGAACCTGATTCACACAACTACGTTTTGAACCTTATTGTTACTTTCAAAGCTTTTGCAGTAGGAGAAAACTTCTAAAACGGGTTGTATGAAGAATGCTTGAGCTTACACTGTTTCCTTTAAGGAAATGACCTGTTTTCATCATTATCATCATGGTATGAATGATTAGGCATAGTTTTAGAACCTGATTCACTTAACTACGTTTTGACCCTTATTTTTACTTTCAAAGCTTTTAAAGAAGGAGAAAACAGCTAAAACGGATTGTATGATGAAATGCTTGAGCTTACACTGTTTCTTTCAAGCAAATGACCTCTTTTCATCATTATCATCATGGTATGAAGGATTAGGCATAGTTTTAGAACCTGATTCACTCAACTACGTTTTGACCCTTATTGTTACTTTCAAAGCTTTTGCAGGAGAAAACAGCTAAAACGGACTGTATGATGAAATGCTTGAGCTTACACTGTTTCTTTTAACCAAATGACCTGTTTTCATCATTATTATTATGGTATAAAAGATTAGGTATAGTTTTAGAACCTGATTCAGACAACTACGTTTTGAACCTTATTGTTACTTTTAAAGCTTTTGCAGAAGGACAAAACAGCTAAAACGGACTGTATGATGAAATGCTTGAGCTTACACTGTTTCTTTTAAGCAAATGACCTGTTTTCATCTTTATCATTATGGTATGAATGATTAGGCATAGTTTTAGAACCTGATTCACTCAACTACGTTTTGACCCTTATTGTTACTTTCAAAGCTTTTAAAGAAGGAGAAAACAGCTAAAACGGATTGTATGATGAAATGCTTGAGCTTACACTGTTTCTTTCAAGCAAATGACCTCTTTTCATCATTATCATCATGGTATGAAGGATTAGGCATAGTTTTAGAACCTGATTCACTCAACTACGTTTTGACCCTTATTGTTACTTTCAAAGCTTTTAAAGAAGGAGAAAACAGCTAAAACGGATTGTATGATGAAATGCTTGAGCTTACACTGTTTCTTTCAAGCAAATGACCTCTTTTCATCATTATCATCATGGTATGAAGGATTAGGCATAGTTTTAGAACCTGATTCACTCAACTACGTTTTGACCCTTATTGTTACTTTCAAAGCTTTTGCAGTTGGAGAAAACTTCTAAAACGGATTGTATGAAGAATGCTTGAGCTTACACTGTTTCCTTTAAGAAAATGACCTGTTTTCATCATTATCATCATGGTATGAATGATTAGGCATAGTTTTAGAACCTGATTCACTTAACTACGTTTTGACACTTATTGTTACTTTCAAAGCTTTTAAAGAAGGAGAAAACAGCTAAAACGGATTGTATGATGAAATGCTTGAGCTTACACTGTTTCTTTCAAGCAAATGACCTCTTTTCATCATTATCATCATGGTATGAAGGATTAGGCATAGTTTTAGAACCTGATTCACTCAAATACGTTTTGACCCTTATTGTTACTTTCAAAGCTTTTGCAGGAGAAAACAGCTAAAACAGACTGTATGATGAAATGCTTGAGCTTACACTGTTTCTTTTAAGCAAATGACCTCTTTTCATCATTATCATCATGGTATGAAGGATTAGGCATAGTTTTAGAACTTGATTCACTCAACTACGTTTTGACCCTTATTGTTACTTTCAAAGCTTTTGCAGTAGGAGAAAACTTCTAAAACGGATTGTATGAAGAATACTTGAGCTTACACTGTTTCCTTTAAGGAAATGACCTGTTTTCATCATTATCATCATGGTATGAATGATTAGGCATAGTTTTAGAACCTGATTCACTTAACTTTGTTTTGACCCTTATTTTTACTTTCAAAGCTTTTGCAGAAGGGGAAAACAGCTAAAACGGACTGTATGATGAAATGCTTGAGCTTACACTGTTTCTTTTAAGCAAATGACCTCTTTTCATCATTATCATCATGGTATGAAGGATTAGGCATAGTTTTAGAACCTGATTCACTCAACTACGTTTTGACCCTTATTGTTACTTTCAAAGCTTTTGCAGTTGGAGAAAACTTCTAAAACGGATTGTATGAAGAATGCTTGAGCTTACACTGTTTCCTTTAAGAAAATGACCTGTTTTCATCATTATCATCATGGTATGAATGATTAGGCATAGTTTTAGAACCTGATTCACTTAACTACGTTTTGACACTTATTGTTACTTTCAAAGCTTTTAAAGAAGGAGAAAACAGCTAAAACGGATTGTATGATGAAATGCTTGAGCTTACACTGTTTCTTTCAAGCAAATGACCTCTTTTCATCATTATCATCATGGTATGAAGGATTAGGCATAGTTTTAGAACCTGATTCACTCAACTACGTTTTGACCCTTATTGTTACTTTCAAAGCTTTTGCAGGAGAAAACAGATAAAACGGACTGTATGATGAAATGCTTGAGCTTACACTGTTTCTTTTAAGCAAATGACCTGTTTTCATCTTTATCATTATGGTATGAATGATTAGGCATAGTTTTAGAACCTGATTCACTCAACTACGTTTTGACCCTTATTGTTACTTTCAAAGCTTTTAAAGAAGGAGAAAACAGCTAAAACGGATTGTATGATGAAATGCTTGAGCTTACACTGTTTCTTTTAAGCAAATGACCTGTTTTCATCATTATCATCATGGTATGAATGATTAGGCATAGTTTTAGAACCTGATTCACTTAACTACGTTTTGACACTCATTTTTACTTTCAAAGCTTTTGCAGAAGGGGAAAACAGCTAAAACGCACTGTATGAAGAATGCTTAAGCTTACACTGTTTCTTTTAACCAAATGACCTGTTTTCATCATTATTATTATGGTATAAAAGATTAGGTATAGTTTTAGAACCTGATTCACACAACTACGTTTTGAACCTTATTGTTACTTTCAAAGCTTTTGCAGTAGGAGAAAACTTCTAAAACGGGTTGTATGAAGAATGCTTGAGCTTACACTGTTTCCTTTAAGGAAATGACCTGTTTTCATCATTATCATCATGGTATGAATGATTAGGCATAGTTTTAGAACCTGATTCACTTAACTACGTTTTGACCCTTATTTTTACTTTCAAAGCTTTTAAAGAAGGAGAAAACAGCTAAAACGGATTGTATGATGAAATGCTTTAGCTTACACTGTTTCTTTCAAGCAAATGACCTCTTTTCATCATTATCATCATGGTATGAAGGATTAGGCATAGTTTTAGAACCTGATTCACTCAACTACGTTTTGACCCTTATTGTTACTTTCAAAGCTTTTGCAGGAGAAAACAGCTAAAACGGACTGTATGATGAAATGCTTGAGCTTACACTGTTTCTTTTAACCAAATGACCTGTTTTCATCATTATTATTATGGTATAAAAGATTAGGTATAGTTTTAGAACCTGATTCAGACAACTACGTTTTGAACCTTATTGTTACTTTTAAAGCTTTTGCAGAAGGACAAAACAGCTAAAACGGACTGTATGATGAAATGCTTGAGCTTACACTGTTTCTTTTAAGCAAATGACCTGTTTTCATCTTTATCATTATGGTATGAATGATTAGGCATAGTTTTAGAACCTGATTCACTCAACTACGTTTTGACCCTTATTGTTACTTTCAAAGCTTTTAAAGAAGGAGAAAACAGCTAAAACGGATTGTATGATGAAATGCTTGAGCTTACACTGTTTCTTTCAAGCAAATGACCTCTTTTCATCATTATCATCATGGTATGAAGGATTAGGCATAGTTTTAGAACCTGATTCACTCAACTACGTTTTGACCCTTATTGTTACTTTCAAAGCTTTTAAAGAAGGAGAAAACAGCTAAAACGGATTGTATGATGAAATGCTTGAGCTTACACTGTTTCTTTCAAGCAAATGACCTCTTTTCATCATTATCATCATGGTATGAAGGATTAGGCATAGTTTTAGAACCTGATTCACTCAAATACGTTTTGACCCTTATTGTTACTTTCAAAGCTTTTGCAGGAGAAAACAGCTAAAACGGACTGTATGATGAAATGCTTGAGCTTACACTGTTTCTTTTAAGCAAATGACCTCTTTTCATCATTATCATCATGGTATGAAGGATTAGGCATAGTTTTAGAACTTGATTCACTCAACTACGTTTTGACCCTTATTGTTACTTTCAAAGCTTTTGCAGTAGGAGAAAACTTCTAAAACGGATTGTATGAAGAATACTTGAGCTTACACTGTTTCCTTTAAGGAAATGACCTGTTTTCATCATTATCATCATGGTATGAATGATTAGGCATAGTTTTAGAACCTGATTCACTTAACTTTGTTTTGACCCTTATTGTTACTTTCAAAGCTTTTGCAGTAGGAGAAAACTTCTAAAACGGATTGTATGAAGAATGCTTGACCTTACACTGTTTCCTTTAAGGAAATGACCTGTTTTCATCATTATCATCATGGTATGAATGATTAGGCATAGTTTTAGAACCTGATTCACTTAACTACGTTTTGACCCTTATTTTTACTTTCAAAGCTTTTGCAGAAGGGGAAAACAGCTAAAACGGACTGTATGATGAAATGCTTGAGCTTACACTGTTTCTTTTAAGCAAATGACCTCTTTTCATCATTATCATTATGGTATGAATGATTAGGCATAGTTTTAGAACCTGATTCACTCAACTACGTTTTGACCCTTATTGTTACTTTCAAAGCTTTTAAAGAAGGAGAAAACAGCTAAAACGGATTGTATGATGAAATGCTTGAGCTTACACTGTTTCTTTTAAGCAAATGACCTGTTTTCATCATTATCATCATGGTATGAATGATTAGGCATAGTTTTAGAACCTGATTCACTTAACTACGTTTTGACACTCATTTTTACTTTCAAAGCTTTTGCAGAAGGGGAAAACAGCTAAAACGCACTGTATGAAGAATGCTTAAGCTTACACTGTTTCTTTTAACCAAATGACCTGTTTTCATCATTATTATTATGGTATAAAAGATTAGGTATAGTTTTAGAACCTGATTCACACAACTACGTTTTGAACCTTATTGTTACTTTCAAAGGTTTTGCAGTAGGAGAAAACTTCTAAAACGGGTTGTATGAAGAATGCTTGAGCTTACACTGTTTCCTTTAAGGAAATGACCTGTTTTCATCATTATCATCATGGTATGAATGATTAGGCATAGTTTTAGAACCTGATTCACTTAACTACGTTTTGACCCTTATTTTTACTTCCAAAGCTTTTAAAGAAGGAGAAAACAGCTAAAACGGATTGTATGATGAAATGCTTGAGCTTACACTGTTTCTTTCAAGCAAATGACCTCTTTTCATCATTATCATCATGGTATGAAGGATTAGGCATAGTTTTAGAACCTGATTCACTCAACTACGTTTTGACCCTTATTGTTACTTTCAAAGCTTTTGCAGGAGAAAACAGCTAAAACGGACTGTATGATGAAATGCTTGAGCTTACACTGTTTCTTTTAACCAAATGACCTGTTTTCATCATTATTATTATGGTATAAAAGATTAGGTATAGTTTTAGAACCTGATTCAGACAACTACGTTTTGAACCTTATTGTTACTTTTAAAGCTTTTGCAGAAGGACAAAACAGCTAAAACGGACTGTATGATGAAATGCTTGAGCTTACACTGTTTCTTTTAAGCAAATGACCTGTTTTCATCTTTATCATTATGGTATGAATGATTAGGCATAGTTTTAGAACCTGATTCACTCAACTACGTTTTGACCCTTATTGTTACTTTCAAAGCTTTTAAAGAAGGAGAAAACAGCTAAAACGGATTGTATGATGAAATGCTTGAGCTTACACTGTTTCTTTTAAGCAAATGACCTGTTTTCATCATTATCATCATGGTATGAATGATTAGGCATAGTTTTAGAACCTGATTCACTTAACTACGTTTTGACACTCATTTTTACTTTCAAAGCTTTTGCAGAAGGGGAAAACAGCTAAAACGCACTGTATGAAGAATGCTTAAGCTTACACTGTTTCTTTTAACCAAATGACCTGTTTTCATCATTATTATTATGGTATAAAAGATTAGGTATAGTTTTAGAACCTGATTCACACAACTACGTTTTGAACCTTATTGTTACTTTCAAAGCTTTTGCAGTAGGAGAAAACTTCTAAAACGGGTTGTATGAAGAATGCTTGAGCTTACACTGTTTCCTTTAAGGAAATGACCTGTTTTCATCATTATCATCATGGTATGAATGATTAGGCATAGTTTTAGAACCTGATTCACTTAACTACGTTTTGACCCTTATTTTTACTTTCAAAGCTTTTAAAGAAGGAGAAAACAGCTAAAACGGATTGTATGATGAAATGCTTGAGCTTACACTGTTTCTTTCAAGCAAATGACCTCTTTTCATCATTATCATCATGGTATGAAGGATTAGGCATAGTTTTAGAACCTGATTCACTCAACTACGTTTTGACCCTTATTGTTACTTTCAAAGCTTTTGCAGGAGAAAACAGCTAAAACGGACTGTATGATGAAATGCTTGAGCTTACACTGTTTCTTTTAACCAAATGACCTGTTTTCATCATTATTATTATGGTATAAAAGATTAGGTATAGTTTTAGAACCTGATTCAGACAACTACGTTTTGAACCTTATTGTTACTTTTAAAGCTTTTGCAGAAGGACAAAACAGCTAAAACGGACTGTATGATGAAATGCTTGAGCTTACACTGTTTCTTTTAAGCAAATGACCTGTTTTCATCTTTATCATTATGGTATGAATGATTAGGCATAGTTTTAGAACCTGATTCACTCAACTACGTTTTGACCCTTATTGTTACTTTCAAAGCTTTTAAAGAAGGAGAAAACAGCTAAAACGGATTGTATGATGAAATGCTTGAGCTTACACTGTTTCTTTCAAGCAAATGACCTCTTTTCATCATTATCATCATGGTATGAAGGATTAGGCATAGTTTTAGAACCTGATTCACTCAACTACGTTTTGACCCTTATTGTTACTTTCAAAGCTTTTAAAGAAGGAGAAAACAGCTAAAACGGATTGTATGATGAAATGCTTGAGCTTACACTGTTTCTTTCAAGCAAATGACCTCTTTTCATCATTATCATCATGGTATGAAGGATTAGGCATAGTTTTAGAACCTGATTCACTCAACTACGTTTTGACCCTTATTGTTACTTTCAAAGCTTTTGCAGTTGGAGAAAACTTCTAAAACGGATTGTATGAAGAATGCTTGAGCTTACACTGTTTCCTTTAAGAAAATGACCTGTTTTCATCATTATCATCATGGTATGAATGATTAGGCATAGTTTTAGAACCTGATTCACTTAACTACGTTTTGACACTTATTGTTACTTTCAAAGCTTTTAAAGAAGGAGAAAACAGCTAAAACGGATTGTATGATGAAATGCTTGAGCTTACACTGTTTCTTTCAAGCAAATGACCTCTTTTCATCATTATCATCATGGTATGAAGGATTAGGCATAGTTTTAGAACCTGATTCACTCAAATACGTTTTGACCCTTATTGTTACTTTCAAAGCTTTTGCAGGAGAAAACAGCTAAAACGGACTGTATGATGAAATGCTTGAGCTTACACTGTTTCTTTTAAGCAAATGACCTCTTTTCATCATTATCATCATGGTATGAAGGATTAGGCATAGTTTTAGAACTTGATTCACTCAACTACGTTTTGACCCTTATTGTTACTTTCAAAGCTTTTGCAGTAGGAGAAAACTTCTAAAACGGATTGTATGAAGAATACTTGAGCTTACACTGTTTCCTTTAAGGAAATGACCTGTTTTCATCATTATCATCATGGTATGAATGATTAGGCATAGTTTTAGAACCTGATTCACTTAACTACGTTTTGACACTTATTGTTACTTTCAAAGCTTTTAAAGAAGGAGAAAACAGCTAAAACGGATTGTATGATGAAATGCTTGAGCTTACACTGTTTCTTTCAAGCAAATGACCTCTTTTCATCATTATCATCATGGTATGAATGATTAGGCATAGTTTTAGAACCTGATTCACTTAACTTTGTTTTGACCCTTATTTTTACTTTCAAAGCTTTTGCAGAAGGGGAAAACAGCTAAAACGGACTGTATGATGAAATGCTTGAGCTTACACTGTTTCTTTTAAGCAAATGACCTCTTTTCATCATTATCATCATGGTATGAAGGATTAGGCATAGTTTTAGAACCTGATTCACTCAACTACGTTTTGACCCTTATTGTTACTTTCAAAGCTTTTGCAGTTGGAGAAAACTTCTAAAACGGATTGTATGAAGAATGCTTGAGCTTACACTGTTTCCTTTAAGAAAATGACCTGTTTTCATCATTATCATCATGGTATGAATGATTAGGCATAGTTTTAGAACCTGATTCACTTAACTACGTTTTGACACTTATTGTTACTTTCAAAGCTTTTAAAGAAGGAGAAAACAGCTAAAACGGATTGTATGATGAAATGCTTGAGCTTACACTGTTTCTTTCAAGCAAATGACCTCTTTTCATCATTATCATCATGGTATGAAGGATTAGGCATAGTTTTAGAACCTGATTCACTCAACTACGTTTTGACCCTTATTGTTACTTTCAAAGCTTTTGCAGGAGAAAACAGATAAAACGGACTGTATGATGAAATGCTTGAGCTTACACTGTTTCTTTTAAGCAAATGACCTGTTTTCATCTTTATCATTATGGTATGAATGATTAGGCATAGTTTTAGAACCTGATTCACTCAACTACGTTTTGACCCTTATTGTTACTTTCAAAGCTTTTAAAGAAGGAGAAAACAGCTAAAACGGATTGTATGATGAAATGCTTGAGCTTACACTGTTTCTTTTAAGCAAATGACCTGTTTTCATCATTATCATCATGGTATGAATGATTAGGCATAGTTTTAGAACCTGATTCACTTAACTACGTTTTGACACTCATTTTTACTTTCAAAGCTTTTGCAGAAGGGGAAAACAGCTAAAACGCACTGTATGAAGAATGCTTAAGCTTACACTGTTTCTTTTAACCAAATGACCTGTTTTCATCATTATTATTATGGTATAAAAGATTAGGTATAGTTTTAGAACCTGATTCACACAACTACGTTTTGAACCTTATTGTTACTTTCAAAGCTTTTGCAGTAGGAGAAAACTTCTAAAACGGGTTGTATGAAGAATGCTTGAGCTTACACTGTTTCCTTTAAGGAAATGACCTGTTTTCATCATTATCATCATGGTATGAATGATTAGGCATAGTTTTAGAACCTGATTCACTTAACTACGTTTTGACCCTTATTTTTACTTTCAAAGCTTTTAAAGAAGGAGAAAACAGCTAAAACGGATTGTATGATGAAATGCTTGAGCTTACACTGTTTCTTTCAAGCAAATGACCTCTTTTCATCATTATCATCATGGTATGAAGGATTAGGCATAGTTTTAGAACCTGATTCACTCAACTACGTTTTGACCCTTATTGTTACTTTCAAAGCTTTTGCAGGAGAAAACAGCTAAAACGGACTGTATGATGAAATGCTTGAGCTTACACTGTTTCTTTTAACCAAATGACCTGTTTTCATCATTATTATTATGGTATAAAAGATTAGGTATAGTTTTAGAACCTGATTCAGACAACTACGTTTTGAACCTTATTGTTACTTTTAAAGCTTTTGCAGAAGGACAAAACAGCTAAAACGGACTGTATGATGAAATGCTTGAGCTTACACTGTTTCTTTTAACCAAATGACCTGTTTTCATCATTATTATTATGGTATAAAAGATTAGGTATAGTTTTAGAACCTGATTCACACAACTACGTTTTGAACCTTATTGTTACTTTCAAAGCTTTTGCAGTAGGAGAAAACTTCTAAAACGGGTTGTATGAAGAATGCTTGAGCTTACACTGTTTCCTTTAAGGAAATGACCTGTTTTCATCATTATCATCATGGTATGAATGATTAGGCATAGTTTTAGAACCTGATTCACTTAACTACGTTTTGACCCTTATTTTTACTTTCAAAGCTTTTAAAGAAGGAGAAAACAGCTAAAACGGATTGTATGATGAAATGCTTGAGCTTACACTGTTTCTTTCAAGCAAATGACCTCTTTTCATCATTATCATCATGGTATGAAGGATTAGGCATAGTTTTAGAACCTGATTCACTCAACTACGTTTTGACCCTTATTGTTACTTTCAAAGCTTTTGCAGGAGAAAACAGCTAAAACGGACTGTATGATGAAATGCTTGAGCTTACACTGTTTCTTTTAACCAAATGACCTGTTTTCATCATTATTATTATGGTATAAAAGATTAGGTATAGTTTTAGAACCTGATTCAGACAACTACGTTTTGAACCTTATTGTTACTTTTAAAGCTTTTGCAGAAGGACAAAACAGCTAAAACGGACTGTATGATGAAATGCTTGAGCTTACACTGTTTCTTTTAAGCAAATGACCTGTTTTCATCTTTATCATTATGGTATGAATGATTAGGCATAGTTTTAGAACCTGATTCACTCAACTACGTTTTGACCCTTATTGTTACTTTCAAAGCTTTTAAAGAAGGAGAAAACAGCTAAAACGGATTGTATGATGAAATGCTTGAGCTTACACTGTTTCTTTCAAGCAAATGACCTCTTTTCATCATTATCATCATGGTATGAAGGATTAGGCATAGTTTTAGAACCTGATTCACTCAACTACGTTTTGACCCTTATTGTTACTTTCAAAGCTTTTAAAGAAGGAGAAAACAGCTAAAACGGATTGTATGATGAAATGCTTGAGCTTACACTGTTTCTTTCAAGCAAATGACCTCTTTTCATCATTATCATCATGGTATGAAGGATTAGGCATAGTTTTAGAACCTGATTCACTCAAATACGTTTTGACCCTTATTGTTACTTTCAAAGCTTTTGCAGGAGAAAACAGCTAAAACGGACTGTATGATGAAATGCTTGAGCTTACACTGTTTCTTTTAAGCAAATGACCTCTTTTCATCATTATCATCATGGTATGAAGGATTAGGCATAGTTTTAGAACTTGATTCACTCAACTACGTTTTGACCCTTATTGTTACTTTCAAAGCTTTTGCAGTAGGAGAAAACTTCTAAAACGGATTGTATGAAGAATACTTGAGCTTACACTGTTTCCTTTAAGGAAATGACCTGTTTTCATCATTATCATCATGGTATGAATGATTAGGCATAGTTTTAGAACCTGATTCACTTAACTTTGTTTTGACCCTTATTGTTACTTTCAAAGCTTTTGCAGTAGGAGAAAACTTCTAAAACGGATTGTATGAAGAATGCTTGACCTTACACTGTTTCCTTTAAGGAAATGACCTGTTTTCATCATTATCATCATGGTATGAATGATTAGGCATAGTTTTAGAACCTGATTCACTTAACTACGTTTTGACCCTTATTTTTACTTTCAAAGCTTTTGCAGAAGGGGAAAACAGCTAAAACGGACTGTATGATGAAATGCTTGAGCTTACACTGTTTCTTTTAAGCAAATGACCTCTTTTCATCATTATCATTATGGTATGAATGATTAGGCATAGTTTTAGAACCTGATTCACTCAACTACGTTTTGACCCTTATTGTTACTTTCAAAGCTTTTAAAGAAGGAGAAAACAGCTAAAACGGATTGTATGATGAAATGCTTGAGCTTACACTGTTTCTTTTAAGCAAATGACCTGTTTTCATCATTATCATCATGGTATGAATGATTAGGCATAGTTTTAGAACCTGATTCACTTAACTACGTTTTGACACTCATTTTTACTTTCAAAGCTTTTGCAGAAGGGGAAAACAGCTAAAACGCACTGTATGAAGAATGCTTAAGCTTACACTGTTTCTTTTAACCAAATGACCTGTTTTCATCATTATTATTATGGTATAAAAGATTAGGTATAGTTTTAGAACCTGATTCACACAACTACGTTTTGAACCTTATTGTTACTTTCAAAGCTTTTGCAGTAGGAGAAAACTTCTAAAACGGGTTGTATGAAGAATGCTTGAGCTTACACTGTTTCCTTTAAGGAAATGACCTGTTTTCATCATTATCATCATGGTATGAATGATTAGGCATAGTTTTAGAACCTGATTCACTTAACTACGTTTTGACCCTTATTTTTACTTTCAAAGCTTTTAAAGAAGGAGAAAACAGCTAAAACGGATTGTATGATGAAATGCTTGAGCTTACACTGTTTCTTTCAAGCAAATGACCTCTTTTCATCATTATCATCATGGTATGAAGGATTAGGCATAGTTTTAGAACCTGATTCACTCAACTACGTTTTGACCCTTATTGTTACTTTCAAAGCTTTTGCAGGAGAAAACAGCTAAAACGGACTGTATGATGAAATGCTTGAGCTTACACTGTTTCTTTTAACCAAATGACCTGTTTTCATCATTATTATTATGGTATAAAAGATTAGGTATAGTTTTAGAACCTGATTCAGACAACTACGTTTTGAACCTTATTGTTACTTTTAAAGCTTTTGCAGAAGGACAAAACAGCTAAAACGGACTGTATGATGAAATGCTTGAGCTTACACTGTTTCTTTTAAGCAAATGACCTGTTTTCATCTTTATCATTATGGTATGAATGATTAGGCATAGTTTTAGAACCTGATTCACTCAACTACGTTTTGACCCTTATTGTTACTTTCAAAGCTTTTAAAGAAGGAGAAAACAGCTAAAACGGATTGTATGATGAAATGCTTGAGCTTACACTGTTTCTTTCAAGCAAATGACCTCTTTTCATCATTATCATCATGGTATGAAGGATTAGGCATAGTTTTAGAACCTGATTCACTCAACTACGTTTTGACCCTTATTGTTACTTTCAAAGCTTTTAAAGAAGGAGAAAACAGCTAAAACGGATTGTATGATGAAATGCTTGAGCTTACACTGTTTCTTTCAAGCAAATGACCTCTTTTCATCATTATCATCATGGTATGAAGGATTAGGCATAGTTTTAGAACCTGATTCACTCAACTACGTTTTGACCCTTATTGTTACTTTCAAAGCTTTTGCAGTTGGAGAAAACTTCTAAAACGGATTGTATGAAGAATGCTTGAGCTTACACTGTTTCCTTTAAGAAAATGACCTGTTTTCATCATTATCATCATGGTATGAATGATTAGGCATAGTTTTAGAACCTGATTCACTTAACTACGTTTTGACACTTATTGTTACTTTCAAAGCTTTTAAAGAAGGAGAAAACAGCTAAAACGGATTGTATGATGAAATGCTTGAGCTTACACTGTTTCTTTCAAGCAAATGACCTCTTTTCATCATTATCATCATGGTATGAAGGATTAGGCATAGTTTTAGAACCTGATTCACTCAAATACGTTTTGACCCTTATTGTTACTTTCAAAGCTTTTGCAGGAGAAAACAGCTAAAACGGACTGTATGATGAAATGCTTGAGCTTACACTGTTTCTTTTAAGCAAATGACCTCTTTTCATCATTATCATCATGGTATGAAGGATTAGGCATAGTTTTAGAACTTGATTCACTCAACTACGTTTTGACCCTTATTGTTACTTTCAAAGCTTTTGCAGTAGGAGAAAACTTCTAAAACGGATTGTATGAAGAATACTTGAGCTTACACTGTTTCCTTTAAGGAAATGACCTGTTTTCATCATTATCATCATGGTATGAATGATTAGGCATAGTTTTAGAACCTGATTCACTTAACTACGTTTTGACACTTATTGTTACTTTCAAAGCTTTTAAAGAAGGAGAAAACAGCTAAAACGGATTGTATGATGAAATGCTTGAGCTTACACTGTTTCTTTCAAGCAAATGACCTCTTTTCATCATTATCATCATGGTATGAATGATTAGGCATAGTTTTAGAACCTGATTCACTTAACTTTGTTTTGACCCTTATTTTTACTTTCAAAGCTTTTGCAGAAGGGGAAAACAGCTAAAACGGACTGTATGATGAAATGCTTGAGCTTACACTGTTTCTTTTAAGCAAATGACCTCTTTTCATCATTATCATCATGGTATGAAGGATTAGGCATAGTTTTAGAACCTGATTCACTCAACTACGTTTTGACCCTTATTGTTACTTTCAAAGCTTTTGCAGTTGGAGAAAACTTCTAAAACGGATTGTATGAAGAATGCTTGAGCTTACACTGTTTCCTTTAAGAAAATGACCTGTTTTCATCATTATCATCATGGTATGAATGATTAGGCATAGTTTTAGAACCTGATTCACTTAACTACGTTTTGACACTTATTGTTACTTTCAAAGCTTTTAAAGAAGGAGAAAACAGCTAAAACGGATTGTATGATGAAATGCTTGAGCTTACACTGTTTCTTTCAAGCAAATGACCTCTTTTCATCATTATCATCATGGTATGAAGGATTAGGCATAGTTTTAGAACCTGATTCACTCAACTACGTTTTGACCCTTATTGTTACTTTCAAAGCTTTTGCAGGAGAAAACAGATAAAACGGACTGTATGATGAAATGCTTGAGCTTACACTGTTTCTTTTAAGCAAATGACCTGTTTTCATCTTTATCATTATGGTATGAATGATTAGGCATAGTTTTAGAACCTGATTCACTCAACTACGTTTTGACCCTTATTGTTACTTTCAAAGCTTTTAAAGAAGGAGAAAACAGCTAAAACGGATTGTATGATGAAATGCTTGAGCTTACACTGTTTCTTTTAAGCAAATGACCTGTTTTCATCATTATCATCATGGTATGAATGATTAGGCATAGTTTTAGAACCTGATTCACTTAACTACGTTTTGACACTCATTTTTACTTTCAAAGCTTTTGCAGAAGGGGAAAACAGCTAAAACGCACTGTATGAAGAATGCTTAAGCTTACACTGTTTCTTTTAACCAAATGACCTGTTTTCATCATTATTATTATGGTATAAAAGATTAGGTATAGTTTTAGAACCTGATTCACACAACTACGTTTTGAACCTTATTGTTACTTTCAAAGCTTTTGCAGTAGGAGAAAACTTCTAAAACGGGTTGTATGAAGAATGCTTGAGCTTACACTGTTTCCTTTAAGGAAATGACCTGTTTTCATCATTATCATCATGGTATGAATGATTAGGCATAGTTTTAGAACCTGATTCACTTAACTACGTTTTGACCCTTATTTTTACTTTCAAAGCTTTTAAAGAAGGAGAAAACAGCTAAAACGGATTGTATGATGAAATGCTTGAGCTTACACTGTTTCTTTCAAGCAAATGACCTCTTTTCATCATTATCATCATGGTATGAAGGATTAGGCATAGTTTTAGAACCTGATTCACTCAACTACGTTTTGACCCTTATTGTTACTTTCAAAGCTTTTGCAGGAGAAAACAGCTAAAACGGACTGTATGATGAAATGCTTGAGCTTACACTGTTTCTTTTAACCAAATGACCTGTTTTCATCATTATTATTATGGTATAAAAGATTAGGTATAGTTTTAGAACCTGATTCAGACAACTACGTTTTGAACCTTATTGTTACTTTTAAAGCTTTTGCAGAAGGACAAAACAGCTAAAACGGACTGTATGATGAAATGCTTGAGCTTACACTGTTTCTTTTAAGCAAATGACCTGTTTTCATCTTTATCATTATGGTATGAATGATTAGGCATAGTTTTAGAACCTGATTCACTCAACTACGTTTTGACCCTTATTGTTACTTTCAAAGCTTTTAAAGAAGGAGAAAACAGCTAAAACGGATTGTATGATGAAATGCTTGAGCTTACACTGTTTCTTTCAAGCAAATGACCTCTTTTCATCATTATCATCATGGTATGAAGGATTAGGCATAGTTTTAGAACCTGATTCACTCAACTACGTTTTGACCCTTATTGTTACTTTCAAAGCTTTTAAAGAAGGAGAAAACAGCTAAAACGGATTGTATGATGAAATGCTTGAGCTTACACTGTTTCTTTCAAGCAAATGACCTCTTTTCATCATTATCATCATGGTATGAAGGATTAGGCATAGTTTTAGAACCTGATTCACTCAAATACGTTTTGACCCTTATTGTTACTTTCAAAGCTTTTGCAGGAGAAAACAGCTAAAACGGACTGTATGATGAAATGCTTGAGCTTACACTGTTTCTTTCAAGCAAATGACCTCTTTTCATCATTATCATCATGGTATGAAGGATTAGGCATAGTTTTAGAACCTGATTCACTCAAATACGTTTTGACCCTTATTGTTACTTTCAAAGCTTTTGCAGGAGAAAACAGCTAAAACGGACTGTATGATGAAATGCTTGAGCTTACACTGTTTCTTTTAAGCAAATGACCTCTTTTCATCATTATCATCATGGTATGAAGGATTAGGCATAGTTTTAGAACTTGATTCACTCAACTACGTTTTGACCCTTATTGTTACTTTCAAAGCTTTTGCAGTAGGAGAAAACTTCTAAAACGGATTGTATGAAGAATACTTGAGCTTACACTGTTTCCTTTAAGGAAATGACCTGTTTTCATCATTATCATCATGGTATGAATGATTAGGCATAGTTTTAGAACCTGATTCACTTAACTTTGTTTTGACCCTTATTTTTACTTTCAAAGCTTTTGCAGAAGGGGAAAACAGCTAAAACGGACTGTATGATGAAATGCTTGAGCTTACACTGTTTCTTTTAAGCAAATGACCTCTTTTCATCATTATCATCATGGTATGAAGGATTAGGCATAGTTTTAGAACCTGATTCACTCAACTACGTTTTGACCCTTATTGTTACTTTCAAAGCTTTTGCAGTTGGAGAAAACTTCTAAAACGGATTGTATGAAGAATGCTTGAGCTTACACTGTTTCCTTTAAGAAAATGACCTGTTTTCATCATTATCATCATGGTATGAATGATTAGGCATAGTTTTAGAACCTGATTCACTTAACTACGTTTTGACACTTTTTGTTACTTTCAAAGCTTTTAAAGAAGGAGAAAACAGCTAAAACGGATTGTATGATGAAATGCTTGAGCTTACACTGTTTCTTTTAAGCAAATGACCTGTTTTCATCATTATCATCATGGTATGAATGATTAGGCATAGTTTTAGAACCTGATTCACTTAACTACGTTTTGACACTCATTTTTACTTTCAAAGCTTTTGCAGAAGGGGAAAACAGCTAAAACGCACTGTATGAAGAATGCTTAAGCTTACACTGTTTCTTTTAACCAAATGACCTGTTTTCATCATTATTATTATGGTATAAAAGATTAGGTATAGTTTTAGAACCTGATTCACACAACTACGTTTTGAACCTTATTGTTACTTTCAAAGCTTTTGCAGTAGGAGAAAACTTCTAAAACGGGTTGTATGAAGAATGCTTGAGCTTACACTGTTTCCTTTAAGGAAATGACCTGTTTTCATCATTATCATCATGGTATGAATGATTAGGCATAGTTTTAGAACCTGATTCACTTAACTACGTTTTGACCCTTATTTTTACTTTCAAAGCTTTTAAAGAAGGAGAAAACAGCTAAAACGGATTGTATGATGAAATGCTTGAGCTTACACTGTTTCTTTCAAGCAAATGACCTCTTTTCATCATTATCATCATGGTATGAAGGATTAGGCATAGTTTTAGAACCTGATTCACTCAACTACGTTTTGACCCTTATTGTTACTTTCAAAGCTTTTGCAGGAGAAAACAGCTAAAACGGACTGTATGATGAAATGCTTGAGCTTACACTGTTTCTTTTAACCAAATGACCTGTTTTCATCATTATTATTATGGTATAAAAGATTAGGTATAGTTTTAGAACCTGATTCAGACAACTACGTTTTGAACCTTATTGTTACTTTTAAAGCTTTTGCAGAAGGACAAAACAGCTAAAACGGACTGTATGATGAAATGCTTGAGCTTACACTGTTTCTTTTAAGCAAATGACCTGTTTTCATCTTTATCATTATGGTATGAATGATTAGGCATAGTTTTAGAACCTGATTCACTCAACTACGTTTTGACCCTTATTGTTACTTTCAAAGCTTTTAAAGAAGGAGAAAACAGCTAAAACGGATTGTATGATGAAATGCTTGAGCTTACACTGTTTCTTTCAAGCAAATGACCTCTTTTCATCATTATCATCATGGTATGAAGGATTAGGCATAGTTTTAGAACCTGATTCACTCAACTACGTTTTGACCCTTATTGTTACTTTCAAAGCTTTTAAAGAAGGAGAAAACAGCTAAAACGGATTGTATGATGAAATGCTTGAGCTTACACTGTTTCTTTCAAGCAAATGACCTCTTTTCATCATTATCATCATGGTATGAAGGATTAGGCATAGTTTTAGAACCTGATTCACTCAAATACGTTTTGACCCTTATTGTTACTTTCAAAGCTTTTGCAGGAGAAAACAGCTAAAACGGACTGTATGATGAAATGCTTGAGCTTACACTGTTTCTTTTAAGCAAATGACCTCTTTTCATCATTATCATCATGGTATGAAGGATTAGGCATAGTTTTAGAACTTGATTCACTCAACTACGTTTTGACCCTTATTGTTACTTTCAAAGCTTTTGCAGTAGGAGAAAACTTCTAAAACGGATTGTATGAAGAATACTTGAGCTTACACTGTTTCCTTTAAGGAAATGACCTGTTTTCATCATTATCATCATGGTATGAATGATTAGGCATAGTTTTAGAACCTGATTCACTTAACTTTGTTTTGACCCTTATTTTTACTTTCAAAGCTTTTGCAGAAGGGGAAAACAGCTAAAACGGACTGTATGATGAAATGCTTGAGCTTACACTGTTTCTTTTAAGCAAATGACCTCTTTTCATCATTATCATCATGGTATGAAGGATTAGGCATAGTTTTAGAACCTGATTCACTCAACTACGTTTTGACCCTTATTGTTACTTTCAAAGCTTTTGCAGTTGGAGAAAACTTCTAAAACGGATTGTATGAAGAATGCTTGAGCTTACACTGTTTCCTTTAAGAAAATGACCTGTTTTCATCATTATCATCATGGTATGAATGATTAGGCATAGTTTTAGAACCTGATTCACTTAACTACGTTTTGACACTTATTGTTACTTTCAAAGCTTTTAAAGAAGGAGAAAACAGCTAAAACGGATTGTATGATGAAATGCTTGAGCTTACACTGTTTCTTTTAAGCAAATGACCTGTTTTCATCATTATCATCATGGTATGAATGATTAGGCATAGTTTTAGAACCTGATTCACTTAACTACGTTTTGACACTCATTTTTACTTTCAAAGCTTTTGCAGAAGGGGAAAACAGCTAAAACGCACTGTATGAAGAATGCTTAAGCTTACACTGTTTCTTTTAACCAAATGACCTGTTTTCATCATTATTATTATGGTATAAAAGATTAGGTATAGTTTTAGAACCTGATTCACACAACTACGTTTTGAACCTTATTGTTACTTTCAAAGCTTTTGCAGTAGGAGAAAACTTCTAAAACGGGTTGTATGAAGAATGCTTGAGCTTACACTGTTTCCTTTAAGGAAATGACCTGTTTTCATCATTATCATCATGGTATGAATGATTAGGCATAGTTTTAGAACCTGATTCACTTAACTACGTTTTGACCCTTATTTTTACTTTCAAAGCTTTTAAAGAAGGAGAAAACAGCTAAAACGGATTGTATGATGAAATGCTTGAGCTTACACTGTTTCTTTCAAGCAAATGACCTCTTTTCATCATTATCATCATGGTATGAAGGATTAGGCATAGTTTTAGAACCTGATTCACTCAACTACGTTTTGACCCTTATTGTTACTTTCAAAGCTTTTGCAGGAGAAAACAGCTAAAACGGACTGTATGATGAAATGCTTGAGCTTACACTGTTTCTTTTAACCAAATGACCTGTTTTCATCATTATTATTATGGTATAAAAGATTAGGTATAGTTTTAGAACCTGATTCAGACAACTACGTTTTGAACCTTATTGTTACTTTTAAAGCTTTTGCAGAAGGACAAAACAGCTAAAACGGACTGTATGATGAAATGCTTGAGCTTACACTGTTTCTTTTAAGCAAATGACCTGTTTTCATCTTTATCATTATGGTATGAATGATTAGGCATAGTTTTAGAACCTGATTCACTCAACTACGTTTTGACCCTTATTGTTACTTTCAAAGCTTTTAAAGAAGGAGAAAACAGCTAAAACGGACTGTATGATGAAATGCTTGAGCTTACACTGTTTCTTTCAAGCAAATGACCTCTTTTCATCATTATCATCATGGTATGAAGGATTAGGCATAGTTTTAGAACCTGATTCACTCAACTACGTTTTGACCCTTATTGTTACTTTCAAAGCTTTTAAAGAAGGAGAAAACAGCTAAAACGGATTGTATGATGAAATGCTTGAGCTTACACTGTTTCTTTCAAGCAAATGACCTCTTTTCATCATTATCATCATGGTATGAAGGATTAGGCATAGTTTTAGAACCTGATTCACTCAAATACGTTTTGACCCTTATTGTTACTTTCAAAGCTTTTGCAGGAGAAAACAGCTAAAACGGACTGTATGATGAAATGCTTGAGCTTACACTGTTTCTTTTAAGCAAATGACCTCTTTTCATCATTATCATCATGGTATGAAGGATTAGGCATAGTTTTAGAACTTGATTCACTCAACTACGTTTTGACCCTTATTGTTACTTTCAAAGCTTTTGCAGTAGGAGAAAACTTCTAAAACGGATTGTATGAAGAATACTTGAGCTTACACTGTTTCCTTTAAGGAAATGACCTGTTTTCATCATTATCATCATGGTATGAATGATTAGGCATAGTTTTAGAACCTGATTCACTTAACTTTGTTTTGACCCTTATTTTTACTTTCAAAGCTTTTGCAGAAGGGGAAAACAGCTAAAACGGACTGTATGATGAAATGCTTGAGCTTACACTGTTTCTTTTAAGCAAATGACCTCTTTTCATCATTATCATCATGGTATGAAGGATTAGGCATAGTTTTAGAACCTGATTCACTCAACTACGTTTTGACCCTTATTGTTACTTTCAAAGCTTTTGCAGTTGGAGAAAACTTCTAAAACGGATTGTATGAAGAATGCTTGAGCTTACACTGTTTCCTTTAAGAAAATGACCTGTTTTCATCATTATCATCATGGTATGAATGATTAGGCATAGTTTTAGAACCTGATTCACTTAACTACGTTTTGACACTTATTGTTACTTTCAAAGCTTTTAAAGAAGGAGAAAACAGCTAAAACGGATTGTATGATGAAATGCTTGAGCTTACACTGTTTCTTTTAAGCAAATGACCTGTTTTCATCATTATCATCATGGTATGAATGATTAGGCATAGTTTTAGAACCTGATTCACTTAACTACGTTTTGACACTCATTTTTACTTTCAAAGCTTTTGCAGAAGGGGAAAACAGCTAAAACGCACTGTATGAAGAATGCTTAAGCTTACACTGTTTCTTTTAACCAAATGACCTGTTTTCATCATTATTATTATGGTATAAAAGATTAGGTATAGTTTTAGAACCTGATTCACACAACTACGTTTTGAACCTTATTGTTACTTTCAAAGCTTTTGCAGTAGGAGAAAACTTCTAAAACGGGTTGTATGAAGAATGCTTGAGCTTACACTGTTTCCTTTAAGGAAATGACCTGTTTTCATCATTATCATCATGGTATGAATGATTAGGCATAGTTTTAGAACCTGATTCACTTAACTACGTTTTGACCCTTATTTTTACTTTCAAAGCTTTTAAAGAAGGAGAAAACAGCTAAAACGGATTGTATGATGAAATGCTTGAGCTTACACTGTTTCTTTCAAGCAAATGACCTCTTTTCATCATTATCATCATGGTATGAAGGATTAGGCATAGTTTTAGAACCTGATTCACTCAACTACGTTTTGACCCTTATTGTTACTTTCAAAGCTTTTGCAGGAGAAAACAGCTAAAACGGACTGTATGATGAAATGCTTGAGCTTACACTGTTTCTTTTAACCAAATGACCTGTTTTCATCATTATTATTATGGTATAAAAGATTAGGTATAGTTTTAGAACCTGATTCAGACAACTACGTTTTGAACCTTATTGTTACTTTTAAAGCTTTTGCAGAAGGACAAAACAGCTAAAACGGACTGTATGATGAAATGCTTGAGCTTACACTGTTTCTTTTAAGCAAATGACCTGTTTTCATCTTTATCATTATGGTATGAATGATTAGGCATAGTTTTAGAACCTGATTCACTCAACTACGTTTTGACCCTTATTGTTACTTTCAAAGCTTTTAAAGAAGGAGAAAACAGCTAAAACGGATTGTATGATGAAATGCTTGAGCTTACACTGTTTCTTTCAAGCAAATGACCTCTTTTCATCATTATCATCATGGTATGAAGGATTAGGCATAGTTTTAGAACCTGATTCACTCAACTACGTTTTGACCCTTATTGTTACTTTCAAAGCTTTTAAAGAAGGAGAAAACAGCTAAAACGGATTGTATGATGAAATGCTTGAGCTTACACTGTTTCTTTCAAGCAAATGACCTCTTTTCATCATTATCATCATGGTATGAAGGATTAGGCATAGTTTTAGAACCTGATTCACTCAAATACGTTTTGACCCTTATTGTTACTTTCAAAGCTTTTGCAGGAGAAAACAGCTAAAACGGACTGTATGATGAAATGCTTGAGCTTACACTGTTTCTTTTAAGCAAATGACCTCTTTTCATCATTATCATCATGGTATGAAGGATTAGGCATAGTTTTAGAACTTGATTCACTCAACTACGTTTTGACCCTTATTGTTACTTTCAAAGCTTTTGCAGTAGGAGAAAACTTCTAAAACGGATTGTATGAAGAATACTTGAGCTTACACTGTTTCCTTTAAGGAAATGACCTGTTTTCATCATTATCATCATGGTATGAATGATTAGGCATAGTTTTAGAACCTGATTCACTTAACTTTGTTTTGACCCTTATTTTTACTTTCAAAGCTTTTGCAGAAGGGGAAAACAGCTAAAACGGACTGTATGATGAAATGCTTGAGCTTACACTGTTTCTTTTAAGCAAATGACCTCTTTTCATCATTATCATCATGGTATGAAGGATTAGGCATAGTTTTAGAACCTGATTCACTCAACTACGTTTTGACCCTTATTGTTACTTTCAAAGCTTTTGCAGTTGGAGAAAACTTCTAAAACGGATTGTATGAAGAATGCTTGAGCTTACACTGTTTCCTTTAAGAAAATGACCTGTTTTCATCATTATCATCATGGTATGAATGATTAGGCATAGTTTTAGAACCTGATTCACTTAACTACGTTTTGACACTTATTGTTACTTTCAAAGCTTTTAAAGAAGGAGAAAACAGCTAAAACGGATTGTATGATGAAATGCTTGAGCTTACACTGTTTCTTTCAAGCAAATGACCTCTTTTCATCATTATCATCATGGTATGAAGGATTAGGCATAGTTTTAGAACCTGATTCACTCAAATACGTTTTGACCCTTATTGTTACTTTCAAAGCTTTTGCAGGAGAAAACAGCTAAAACGGACTGTATGATGAAATGCTTGAGCTTACACTGTTTCTTTTAAGCAAATGACCTGTTTTCATCATTATCATCATGGTATGAATGATTAGGCATAGTTTTAGAACCTGATTCACTTAACTACGTTTTGACACTCATTTTTACTTTCAAAGCTTTTGCAGAAGGGGAAAACAGCTAAAACGCACTGTATGAAGAATGCTTAAGCTTACACTGTTTCTTTTAACCAAATGACCTGTTTTCATCATTATTATTATGGTATAAAAGATTAGGTATAGTTTTAGAACCTGATTCACACAACTACGTTTTGAACCTTATTGTTACTTTCAAAGCTTTTGCAGTAGGAGAAAACTTCTAAAACGGGTTGTATGAAGAATGCTTGAGCTTACACTGTTTCCTTTAAGGAAATGACCTGTTTTCATCATTATCATCATGGTATGAATGATTAGGCATAGTTTTAGAACCTGATTCACTTAACTACGTTTTGACCCTTATTTTTACTTTCAAAGCTTTTAAAGAAGGAGAAAACAGCTAAAACGGATTGTATGATGAAATGCTTGAGCTTACACTGTTTCTTTCAAGCAAATGACCTCTTTTCATCATTATCATCATGGTATGAAGGATTAGGCATAGTTTTAGAACCTGATTCACTCAACTACGTTTTGACCCTTATTGTTACTTTCAAAGCTTTTGCAGGAGAAAACAGCTAAAACGGACTGTATGATGAAATGCTTGAGCTTACACTGTTTCTTTTAACCAAATGACCTGTTTTCATCATTATTATTATGGTATAAAAGATTAGGTATAGTTTTAGAACCTGATTCAGACAACTACGTTTTGAACCTTATTGTTACTTTTAAAGCTTTTGCAGAAGGACAAAACAGCTAAAACGGACTGTATGATGAAATGCTTGAGCTTACACTGTTTCTTTTAAGCAAATGACCTGTTTTCATCTTTATCATTATGGTATGAATGATTAGGCATAGTTTTAGAACCTGATTCACTCAACTACGTTTTGACCCTTATTGTTACTTTCAAAGCTTTTAAAGAAGGAGAAAACAGCTAAAACGGATTGTATGATGAAATGCTTGAGCTTACACTGTTTCTTTCAAGCAAATGACCTCTTTTCATCATTATCATCATGGTATGAAGGATTAGGCATAGTTTTAGAACCTGATTCACTCAACTACGTTTTGACCCTTATTGTTACTTTCAAAGCTTTTAAAGAAGGAGAAAACAGCTAAAACGGATTGTATGATGAAATGCTTGAGCTTACACTGTTTCTTTCAAGCAAATGACCTCTTTTCATCATTATCATCATGGTATGAAGGATTAGGCATAGTTTTAGAACCTGATTCACTCAAATACGTTTTGACCCTTATTGTTACTTTCAAAGCTTTTGCAGGAGAAAACAGCTAAAACGGACTGTATGATGAAATGCTTGAGCTTACACTGTTTCTTTTAAGCAAATGACCTCTTTTCATCATTATCATCATGGTATGAAGGATTAGGCATAGTTTTAGAACTTGATTCACTCAACTACGTTTTGACCCTTATTGTTACTTTCAAAGCTTTTGCAGTAGGAGAAAACTTCTAAAACGGATTGTATGAAGAATACTTGAGCTTACACTGTTTCCTTTAAGGAAATGACCTGTTTTCATCATTATCATCATGGTATGAATGATTAGGCATAGTTTTAGAACCTGATTCACTTAACTTTGTTTTGACCCTTATTTTTACTTTCAAAGCTTTTGCAGAAGGGGAAAACAGCTAAAACGGACTGTATGATGAAATGCTTGAGCTTACACTGTTTCTTTTAAGCAAATGACCTCTTTTCATCATTATCATCATGGTATGAAGGATTAGGCATAGTTTTAGAACCTGATTCACTCAACTACGTTTTGACCCTTATTGTTACTTTCAAAGCTTTTGCAGTTGGAGAAAACTTCTAAAACGGATTGTATGAAGAATGCTTGAGCTTACACTGTTTCCTTTAAGAAAATGACCTGTTTTCATCATTATCATCATGGTATGAATGATTAGGCATAGTTTTAGAACCTGATTCACTTAACTACGTTTTGACACTTATTGTTACTTTCAAAGCTTTTAAAGAAGGAGAAAACAGCTAAAACGGATTGTATGATGAAATGCTTGAGCTTACACTGTTTCTTTCAAGCAAATGACCTCTTTTCATCATTATCATCATGGTATGAAGGATTAGGCATAGTTTTAGAACCTGATTCACTCAAATACGTTTTGACCCTTATTGTTACTTTCAAAGCTTTTGCAGTAGGAGAAAACTTCTAAAACGGATTGTATGAAGAATACTTGAGCTTACACTGTTTCCTTTAAGGAAATGACCTGTTTTCATCATTATCATCATGGTATGAATGATTAGGCATAGTTTTAGAACCTGATTCACTTAACTTTGTTTTGACCCTTATTTTTACTTTCAAAGCTTTTGCAGAAGGGGAAAACAGCTAAAACGGACTGTATGATGAAATGCTTGAGCTTACACTGTTTCTTTTAAGCAAATGACCTCTTTTCATCATTATCATCATGGTATGAAGGATTAGGCATAGTTTTAGAACCTGATTCACTCAACTACGTTTTGACCCTTATTGTTACTTTCAAAGCTTTTGCAGTTGGAGAAAACTTCTAAAACGGATTGTATGAAGAATGCTTGAGCTTACACTGTTTCCTTTAAGAAAATGACCTGTTTTCATCATTATCATCATGGTATGAATGATTAGGCATAGTTTTAGAACCTGATTCACTTAACTACGTTTTGACACTTATTGTTACTTTCAAAGCTTTTAAAGAAGGAGAAAACAGCTAAAACGGATTGTATGATGAAATGCTTGAGCTTACACTGTTTCTTTCAAGCAAATGACCTCTTTTCATCATTATCATCATGGTATGAAGGATTAGGCATAGTTTTAGAACCTGATTCACTCAACTACGTTTTGACCCTTATTGTTACTTTCAAAGCTTTTGCAGGAGAAAACAGATAAAACGGACTGTATGATGAAATGCTTGAGCTTACACTGTTTCTTTTAAGCAAATGACCTGTTTTCATCTTTATCATTATGGTATGAATGATTAGGCATAGTTTTAGAACCTGATTCACTCAACTACGTTTTGACCCTTATTGTTACTTTCAAAGCTTTTTAAAGAAGGAGAAAACAGCTAAAACGGATTGTATGATGAAATGCTTGAGCTTACACTGTTTCTTTCAAGCAAATGACCTCTTTTCATCATTTACATCATGGTATGAAGGATTAGGCATAGTTTTAGAACCTGATTCACTCAACTACGTTTTGACCCTTATTGTTACTTTCAAAGCTTTTGCAGGAGAAAACAGCTAAAACGGACTGTATGATGAAATGCTTGAGCTTACACTGTTTCTTTTAACCAAATGACCTGTTTTCATCATTATTATTATGGTATAAAAGATTAGGTATAGTTTTAGAACCTGATTCAGACAACTACGTTTTGAACCTTATTGTTACTTTTAAAGCTTTTGCAGAAGGACAAAACAGCTAAAACGGACTGTATGATGAAATGCTTGAGCTTACACTGTTTCTTTTAAGCAAATGACCTGTTTTCATCTTTATCATTATGGTATGAATGATTAGGCATAGTTTTAGAACCTGATTCACTCAACTACGTTTTGACCCTTATTGTTACTTTCAAAGCTTTTAAAGAAGGAGAAAACAGCTAAAACGGATTGTATGATGAAATGCTTGAGCTTACACTGTTTCTTTCAAGCAAATGACCTCTTTTCATCATTATCATCATGGTATGAAGGATTAGGCATAGTTTTAGAACCTGATTCACTCAACTACGTTTTGACCCTTATTGTTACTTTCAAAGCTTTTAAAGAAGGAGAAAACAGCTAAAACGGATTGTATGATGAAATGCTTGAGCTTACACTGTTTCTTTCAAGCAAATGACCTCTTTTCATCATTATCATCATGGTATGAAGGATTAGGCATAGTTTTAGAACCTGATTCACTCAAATACGTTTTGACCCTTATTGTTACTTTCAAAGCTTTTGCAGGAGAAAACAGCTAAAACGGACTGTATGATGAAATGCTTGAGCTTACACTGTTTCTTTTAAGCAAATGACCTCTTTTCATCATTATCATCATGGTATGAAGGATTAGGCATAGTTTTAGAACTTGATTCACTCAACTACGTTTTGACCCTTATTGTTACTTTCAAAGCTTTTGCAGTAGGAGAAAACTTCTAAAACGGATTGTATGAAGAATACTTGAGCTTACACTGTTTCCTTTAAGGAAATGACCTGTTTTCATCATTATCATCATGGTATGAATGATTAGGCATAGTTTTAGAACCTGATTCACTTAACTTTGTTTTGACCCTTATTTTTACTTTCAAAGCTTTTGCAGAAGGGGAAAACAGCTAAAACGGACTGTATGATGAAATGCTTGAGCTTACACTGTTTCTTTTAAGCAAATGACCTCTTTTCATCATTATCATCATGGTATGAAGGATTAGGCATAGTTTTAGAACCTGATTCACTCAACTACGTTTTGACCCTTATTGTTACTTTCAAAGCTTTTGCAGTTGGAGAAAACTTCTAAAACGGATTGTATGAAGAATGCTTGAGCTTACACTGTTTCCTTTAAGAAAATGACCTGTTTTCATCATTATCATCATGGTATGAATGATTAGGCATAGTTTTAGAACCTGATTCACTTAACTACGTTTTGACACTTATTGTTACTTTCAAAGCTTTTAAAGAAGGAGAAAACAGCTAAAACGGATTGTATGATGAAATGCTTGAGCTTACACTGTTTCTTTCAAGCAAATGACCTCTTTTCATCATTATCATCATGGTATGAAGGATTAGGCATAGTTTTAGAACCTGATTCACTCAAATACGTTTTGACCCTTATTGTTACTTTCAAAGCTTTTGCAGGAGAAAACAGCTAAAACGGACTGTATGATGAAATGCTTGAGCTTACACTGTTTCTTTTAAGCAAATGACCTGTTTTCATCATTATCATCATGGTATGAATGATTAGGCATAGTTTTAGAACCTGATTCACTTAACTACGTTTTGACACTCATTTTTACTTTCAAAGCTTTTGCAGAAGGGGAAAACAGCTAAAACGCACTGTATGAAGAATGCTTAAGCTTACACTGTTTCTTTTAACCAAATGACCTGTTTTCATCATTATTATTATGGTATAAAAGATTAGGTATAGTTTTAGAACCTGATTCACACAACTACGTTTTGAACCTTATTGTTACTTTCAAAGCTTTTGCAGTAGGAGAAAACTTCTAAAACGGGTTGTATGAAGAATGCTTGAGCTTACACTGTTTCCTTTAAGGAAATGACCTGTTTTCATCATTATCATCATGGTATGAATGATTAGGCATAGTTTTAGAACCTGATTCACTTAACTACGTTTTGACCCTTATTTTTACTTTCAAAGCTTTTAAAGAAGGAGAAAACAGCTAAAACGGATTGTATGATGAAATGCTTGAGCTTACACTGTTTCTTTCAAGCAAATGACCTCTTTTCATCATTATCATCATGGTATGAAGGATTAGGCATAGTTTTAGAACCTGATTCACTCAACTACGTTTTGACCCTTATTGTTACTTTCAAAGCTTTTGCAGGAGAAAACAGCTAAAACGGACTGTATGATGAAATGCTTGAGCTTACACTGTTTCTTTTAACCAAATGACCTGTTTTCATCATTATTATTATGGTATAAAAGATTAGGTATAGTTTTAGAACCTGATTCAGACAACTACGTTTTGAACCTTATTGTTACTTTTAAAGCTTTTGCAGAAGGACAAAACAGCTAAAACGGACTGTATGATGAAATGCTTGAGCTTACACTGTTTCTTTTAAGCAAATGACCTGTTTTCATCTTTATCATTATGGTATGAATGATTAGGCATAGTTTTAGAACCTGATTCACTCAACTACGTTTTGACCCTTATTGTTACTTTCAAAGCTTTTAAAGAAGGAGAAAACAGCTAAAACGGATTGTATGATGAAATGCTTGAGCTTACACTGTTTCTTTCAAGCAAATGACCTCTTTTCATCATTATCATCATGGTATGAAGGATTAGGCATAGTTTTAGAACCTGATTCACTCAACTACGTTTTGACCCTTATTGTTACTTTCAAAGCTTTTAAAGAAGGAGAAAACAGCTAAAACGGATTGTATGATGAAATGCTTGAGCTTACACTGTTTCTTTCAAGCAAATGACCTCTTTTCATCATTATCATCATGGTATGAAGGATTAGGCATAGTTTTAGAACCTGATTCACTCAAATACGTTTTGACCCTTATTGTTACTTTCAAAGCTTTTGCAGGAGAAAACAGCTAAAACGGACTGTATGATGAAATGCTTGAGCTTACACTGTTTCTTTTAAGCAAATGACCTCTTTTCATCATTATCATCATGGTATGAAGGATTAGGCATAGTTTTAGAACTTGATTCACTCAACTACGTTTTGACCCTTATTGTTACTTTCAAAGCTTTTGCAGTAGGAGAAAACTTCTAAAACGGATTGTATGAAGAATACTTGAGCTTACACTGTTTCCTTTAAGGAAATGACCTGTTTTCATCATTATCATCATGGTATGAATGATTAGGCATAGTTTTAGAACCTGATTCACTTAACTTTGTTTTGACCCTTATTTTTACTTTCAAAGCTTTTGCAGAAGGGGAAAACAGCTAAAACGGACTGTATGATGAAATGCTTGAGCTTACACTGTTTCTTTTAAGCAAATGACCTCTTTTCATCATTATCATCATGGTATGAAGGATTAGGCATAGTTTTAGAACCTGATTCACTCAACTACGTTTTGACCCTTATTGTTACTTTCAAAGCTTTTGCAGTTGGAGAAAACTTCTAAAACGGATTGTATGAAGAATGCTTGAGCTTACACTGTTTCCTTTAAGAAAATGACCTGTTTTCATCATTATCATCATGGTATGAATGATTAGGCATAGTTTTAGAACCTGATTCACTTAACTACGTTTTGACACTTATTGTTACTTTCAAAGCTTTTAAAGAAGGAGAAAACAGCTAAAACGGATTGTATGATGAAATGCTTGAGCTTACACTGTTTCTTTCAAGCAAATGACCTCTTTTCATCATTATCATCATGGTATGAAGGATTAGGCATAGTTTTAGAACCTGATTCACTCAAATACGTTTTGACCCTTATTGTTACTTTCAAAGCTTTTGCAGGAGAAAACAGCTAAAACGGACTGTATGATGAAATGCTTGAGCTTACACTGTTTCTTTTAAGCAAATGACCTGTTTTCATCATTATCATCATGGTATGAATGATTAGGCATAGTTTTAGAACCTGATTCACTTAACTACGTTTTGACACTCATTTTTACTTTCAAAGCTTTTGCAGAAGGGGAAAACAGCTAAAACGCACTGTATGAAGAATGCTTAAGCTTACACTGTTTCTTTTAACCAAATGACCTGTTTTCATCATTATTATTATGGTATAAAAGATTAGGTATAGTTTTAGAACCTGATTCACACAACTACGTTTTGAACCTTATTGTTACTTTCAAAGCTTTTGCAGTAGGAGAAAACTTCTAAAACGGGTTGTATGAAGAATGCTTGAGCTTACACTGTTTCCTTTAAGGAAATGACCTGTTTTCATCATTATCATCATGGTATGAATGATTAGGCATAGTTTTAGAACCTGATTCACTTAACTACGTTTTGACCCTTATTTTTACTTTCAAAGCTTTTAAAGAAGGAGAAAACAGCTAAAACGGATTGTATGATGAAATGCTTGAGCTTACACTGTTTCTTTCAAGCAAATGACCTCTTTTCATCATTATCATCATGGTATGAAGGATTAGGCATAGTTTTAGAACCTGATTCACTCAACTACGTTTTGACCCTTATTGTTACTTTCAAAGCTTTTGCAGGAGAAAACAGCTAAAACGGACTGTATGATGAAATGCTTGAGCTTACACTGTTTCTTTTAACCAAATGACCTGTTTTCATCATTATTATTATGGTATAAAAGATTAGGTATAGTTTTAGAACCTGATTCAGACAACTACGTTTTGAACCTTATTGTTACTTTTAAAGCTTTTGCAGAAGGACAAAACAGCTAAAACGGACTGTATGATGAAATGCTTGAGCTTACACTGTTTCTTTTAAGCAAATGACCTGTTTTCATCTTTATCATTATGGTATGAATGATTAGGCATAGTTTTAGAACCTGATTCACTCAACTACGTTTTGACCCTTATTGTTACTTTCAAAGCTTTTAAAGAAGGAGAAAACAGCTAAAACGGATTGTATGATGAAATGCTTGAGCTTACACTGTTTCTTTCAAGCAAATGACCTCTTTTCATCATTATCATCATGGTATGAAGGATTAGGCATAGTTTTAGAACCTGATTCACTCAACTACGTTTTGACCCTTATTGTTACTTTCAAAGCTTTTAAAGAAGGAGAAAACAGCTAAAACGGATTGTATGATGAAATGCTTGAGCTTACACTGTTTCTTTCAAGCAAATGACCTCTTTTCATCATTATCATCATGGTATGAAGGATTAGGCATAGTTTTAGAACCTGATTCACTCAAATACGTTTTGACCCTTATTGTTACTTTCAAAGCTTTTGCAGGAGAAAACAGCTAAAACGGACTGTATGATGAAATGCTTGAGCTTACACTGTTTCTTTTAAGCAAATGACCTCTTTTCATCATTATCATCATGGTATGAAGGATTAGGCATAGTTTTAGAACTTGATTCACTCAACTACGTTTTGACCCTTATTGTTACTTTCAAAGCTTTTGCAGTAGGAGAAAACTTCTAAAACGGATTGTATGAAGAATACTTGAGCTTACACTGTTTCCTTTAAGGAAATGACCTGTTTTCATCATTATCATCATGGTATGAATGATTAGGCATAGTTTTAGAACCTGATTCACTTAACTTTGTTTTGACCCTTATTTTTACTTTCAAAGCTTTTGCAGAAGGGGAAAACAGCTAAAACGGACTGTATGATGAAATGCTTGAGCTTACACTGTTTCTTTTAAGCAAATGACCTCTTTTCATCATTATCATCATGGTATGAAGGATTAGGCATAGTTTTAGAACCTGATTCACTCAACTACGTTTTGACCCTTATTGTTACTTTCAAAGCTTTTGCAGTTGGAGAAAACTTCTAAAACGGATTGTATGAAGAATGCTTGAGCTTACACTGTTTCCTTTAAGAAAATGACCTGTTTTCATCATTATCATCATGGTATGAATGATTAGGCATAGTTTTAGAACCTGATTCACTTAACTACGTTTTGACACTTATTGTTACTTTCAAAGCTTTTAAAGAAGGAGAAAACAGCTAAAACGGATTGTATGATGAAATGCTTGAGCTTACACTGTTTCTTTCAAGCAAATGACCTCTTTTCATCATTATCATCATGGTATGAAGGATTAGGCATAGTTTTAGAACCTGATTCACTCAAATACGTTTTGACCCTTATTGTTACTTTCAAAGCTTTTGCAGTAGGAGAAAACTTCTAAAACGGATTGTATGAAGAATACTTGAGCTTACACTGTTTCCTTTAAGGAAATGACCTGTTTTCATCATTATCATCATGGTATGAATGATTAGGCATAGTTTTAGAACCTGATTCACTTAACTTTGTTTTGACCCTTATTTTTACTTTCAAAGCTTTTGCAGAAGGGGAAAACAGCTAAAACGGACTGTATGATGAAATGCTTGAGCTTACACTGTTTCTTTTAAGCAAATGACCTCTTTTCATCATTATCATCATGGTATGAAGGATTAGGCATAGTTTTAGAACCTGATTCACTCAACTACGTTTTGACCCTTATTGTTACTTTCAAAGCTTTTGCAGTTGGAGAAAACTTCTAAAACGGATTGTATGAAGAATGCTTGAGCTTACACTGTTTCCTTTAAGAAAATGACCTGTTTTCATCATTATCATCATGGTATGAATGATTAGGCATAGTTTTAGAACCTGATTCACTTAACTACGTTTTGACACTTATTGTTACTTTCAAAGCTTTTAAAGAAGGAGAAAACAGCTAAAACGGATTGTGAGATGAAATGCTTGAGCTTACACTGTTTCTTTCAAGCAAATGACCTCTTTTCATCATTATCATCATGGTATGAAGGATTAGGCATAGTTTTAGAACCTGATTCACTCAACTACGTTTTGACCCTTATTGTTACTTTCAAAGCTTTTGCAGGAGAAAACAGATAAAACGGACTGTATGATGAAATGCTTGAGCTTACACTGTTTCTTTTAAGCAAATGACCTGTTTTCATCTTTATCATTATGGTATGAATGATTAGGCATAGTTTTAGAACCTGATTCACTCAACTACGTTTTGACCCTTATTGTTACTTTCAAAGCTTTTTAAAGAAGGAGAAAACAGCTAAAACGGATTGTATGATGAAATGCTTGAGCTTACACTGTTTCTTTCAAGCAAATGACCTCTTTTCATCATTTACATCATGGTATGAAGGATTAGGCATAGTTTTAGAACCTGATTCACTCAACTACGTTTTGACCCTTATTGTTACTTTCAAAGCTTTTGCAGGAGAAAACAGCTAAAACGGACTGTATGATGAAATGCTTGAGCTTACACTGTTTCTTTTAACCAAATGACCTGTTTTCATCATTATTATTATGGTATAAAAGATTAGGTATAGTTTTAGAACCTGATTCAGACAACTACGTTTTGAACCTTATTGTTACTTTTAAAGCTTTTGCAGAAGGACAAAACAGCTAAAACGGACTGTATGATGAAATGCTTGAGCTTACACTGTTTCTTTTAAGCAAATGACCTGTTTTCATCTTTATCATTATGGTATGAATGATTAGGCATAGTTTTAGAACCTGATTCACTCAACTACGTTTTGACCCTTATTGTTACTTTCAAAGCTTTTAAAGAAGGAGAAAACAGCTAAAACGGATTGTATGATGAAATGCTTGAGCTTACACTGTTTCTTTCAAGCAAATGACCTCTTTTCATCATTATCATCATGGTATGAAGGATTAGGCATAGTTTTAGAACCTGATTCACTCAACTACGTTTTGACCCTTATTGTTACTTTCAAAGCTTTTAAAGAAGGAGAAAACAGCTAAAACGGATTGTATGATGAAATGCTTGAGCTTACACTGTTTCTTTCAAGCAAATGACCTCTTTTCATCATTATCATCATGGTATGAAGGATTAGGCATAGTTTTAGAACCTGATTCACTCAAATACGTTTTGACCCTTATTGTTACTTTCAAAGCTTTTGCAGGAGAAAACAGCTAAAACGGACTGTATGATGAAATGCTTGAGCTTACACTGTTTCTTTTAAGCAAATGACCTCTTTTCATCATTATCATCATGGTATGAAGGATTAGGCATAGTTTTAGAACTTGATTCACTCAACTACGTTTTGACCCTTATTGTTACTTTCAAAGCTTTTGCAGTAGGAGAAAACTTCTAAAACGGATTGTATGAAGAATACTTGAGCTTACACTGTTTCCTTTAAGGAAATGACCTGTTTTCATCATTATCATCATGGTATGAATGATTAGGCATAGTTTTAGAACCTGATTCACTTAACTTTGTTTTGACCCTTATTTTTACTTTCAAAGCTTTTGCAGAAGGGGAAAACAGCTAAAACGGACTGTATGATGAAATGCTTGAGCTTACACTGTTTCTTTTAAGCAAATGACCTCTTTTCATCATTATCATCATGGTATGAAGGATTAGGCATAGTTTTAGAACCTGATTCACTCAACTACGTTTTGACCCTTATTGTTACTTTCAAAGCTTTTGCAGTTGGAGAAAACTTCTAAAACGGATTGTATGAAGAATGCTTGAGCTTACACTGTTTCCTTTAAGAAAATGACCTGTTTTCATCATTATCATCATGGTATGAATGATTAGGCATAGTTTTAGAACCTGATTCACTTAACTACGTTTTGACACTTATTGTTACTTTCAAAGCTTTTAAAGAAGGAGAAAACAGCTAAAACGGATTGTATGATGAAATGCTTGAGCTTACACTGTTTCTTTCAAGCAAATGACCTCTTTTCATCATTATCATCATGGTATGAAGGATTAGGCATAGTTTTAGAACCTGATTCACTCAAATACGTTTTGACCCTTATTGTTACTTTCAAAGCTTTTGCAGGAGAAAACAGCTAAAACGGACTGTATGATGAAATGCTTGAGCTTACACTGTTTCTTTTAAGCAAATGACCTGTTTTCATCATTATCATCATGGTATGAATGATTAGGCATAGTTTTAGAACCTGATTCACTTAACTACGTTTTGACACTCATTTTTACTTTCAAAGCTTTTGCAGAAGGGGAAAACAGCTAAAACGCACTGTATGAAGAATGCTTAAGCTTACACTGTTTCTTTTAACCAAATGACCTGTTTTCATCATTATTATTATGGTATAAAAGATTAGGTATAGTTTTAGAACCTGATTCACACAACTACGTTTTGAACCTTATTGTTACTTTCAAAGCTTTTGCAGTAGGAGAAAACTTCTAAAACGGGTTGTATGAAGAATGCTTGAGCTTACACTGTTTCCTTTAAGGAAATGACCTGTTTTCATCATTATCATCATGGTATGAATGATTAGGCATAGTTTTAGAACCTGATTCACTTAACTACGTTTTGACCCTTATTTTTACTTTCAAAGCTTTTAAAGAAGGAGAAAACAGCTAAAACGGATTGTATGATGAAATGCTTGAGCTTACACTGTTTCTTTCAAGCAAATGACCTCTTTTCATCATTATCATCATGGTATGAAGGATTAGGCATAGTTTTAGAACCTGATTCACTCAACTACGTTTTGACCCTTATTGTTACTTTCAAAGCTTTTGCAGGAGAAAACAGCTAAAACGGACTGTATGATGAAATGCTTGAGCTTACACTGTTTCTTTTAACCAAATGACCTGTTTTCATCATTATTATTATGGTATAAAAGATTAGGTATAGTTTTAGAACCTGATTCAGACAACTACGTTTTGAACCTTATTGTTACTTTTAAAGCTTTTGCAGAAGGACAAAACAGCTAAAACGGACTGTATGATGAAATGCTTGAGCTTACACTGTTTCTTTTAAGCAAATGACCTGTTTTCATCTTTATCATTATGGTATGAATGATTAGGCATAGTTTTAGAACCTGATTCACTCAACTACGTTTTGACCCTTATTGTTACTTTCAAAGCTTTTAAAGAAGGAGAAAACAGCTAAAACGGATTGTATGATGAAATGCTTGAGCTTACACTGTTTCTTTCAAGCAAATGACCTCTTTTCATCATTATCATCATGGTATGAAGGATTAGGCATAGTTTTAGAACCTGATTCACTCAACTACGTTTTGACCCTTATTGTTACTTTCAAAGCTTTTAAAGAAGGAGAAAACAGCTAAAACGGATTGTATGATGAAATGCTTGAGCTTACACTGTTTCTTTCAAGCAAATGACCTCTTTTCATCATTATCATCATGGTATGAAGGATTAGGCATAGTTTTAGAACCTGATTCACTCAAATACGTTTTGACCCTTATTGTTACTTTCAAAGCTTTTGCAGGAGAAAACAGCTAAAACGGACTGTATGATGAAATGCTTGAGCTTACACTGTTTCTTTTAAGCAAATGACCTCTTTTCATCATTATCATCATGGTATGAAGGATTAGGCATAGTTTTAGAACTTGATTCACTCAACTACGTTTTGACCCTTATTGTTACTTTCAAAGCTTTTGCAGTAGGAGAAAACTTCTAAAACGGATTGTATGAAGAATACTTGAGCTTACACTGTTTCCTTTAAGGAAATGACCTGTTTTCATCATTATCATCATGGTATGAATGATTAGGCATAGTTTTAGAACCTGATTCACTTAACTTTGTTTTGACCCTTATTTTTACTTTCAAAGCTTTTGCAGAAGGGGAAAACAGCTAAAACGGACTGTATGATGAAATGCTTGAGCTTACACTGTTTCTTTTAAGCAAATGACCTCTTTTCATCATTATCATCATGGTATGAAGGATTAGGCATAGTTTTAGAACCTGATTCACTCAACTACGTTTTGACCCTTATTGTTACTTTCAAAGCTTTTGCAGTTGGAGAAAACTTCTAAAACGGATTGTATGAAGAATGCTTGAGCTTACACTGTTTCCTTTAAGAAAATGACCTGTTTTCATCATTATCATCATGGTATGAATGATTAGGCATAGTTTTAGAACCTGATTCACTTAACTACGTTTTGACACTTATTGTTACTTTCAAAGCTTTTAAAGAAGGAGAAAACAGCTAAAACGGATTGTATGATGAAATGCTTGAGCTTACACTGTTTCTTTCAAGCAAATGACCTCTTTTCATCATTATCATCATGGTATGAAGGATTAGGCATAGTTTTAGAACCTGATTCACTCAAATACGTTTTGACCCTTATTGTTACTTTCAAAGCTTTTGCAGTAGGAGAAAACTTCTAAAACGGATTGTATGAAGAATACTTGAGCTTACACTGTTTCCTTTAAGGAAATGACCTGTTTTCATCATTATCATCATGGTATGAATGATTAGGCATAGTTTTAGAACCTGATTCACTTAACTTTGTTTTGACCCTTATTTTTACTTTCAAAGCTTTTGCAGAAGGGGAAAACAGCTAAAACGGACTGTATGATGAAATGCTTGAGCTTACACTGTTTCTTTTAAGCAAATGACCTCTTTTCATCATTATCATCATGGTATGAAGGATTAGGCATAGTTTTAGAACCTGATTCACTCAACTACGTTTTGACCCTTATTGTTACTTTCAAAGCTTTTGCAGTTGGAGAAAACTTCTAAAACGGATTGTATGAAGAATGCTTGAGCTTACACTGTTTCCTTTAAGAAAATGACCTGTTTTCATCATTATCATCATGGTATGAATGATTAGGCATAGTTTTAGAACCTGATTCACTTAACTACGTTTTGACACTTATTGTTACTTTCAAAGCTTTTAAAGAAGGAGAAAACAGCTAAAACGGATTGTATGATGAAATGCTTGAGCTTACACTGTTTCTTTCAAGCAAATGACCTCTTTTCATCATTATCATCATGGTATGAAGGATTAGGCATAGTTTTAGAACCTGATTCACTCAACTACGTTTTGACCCTTATTGTTACTTTCAAAGCTTTTGCAGGAGAAAACAGATAAAACGGACTGTATGATGAAATGCTTGAGCTTACACTGTTTCTTTTAAGCAAATGACCTGTTTTCATCTTTATCATTATGGTATGAATGATTAGGCATAGTTTTAGAACCTGATTCACACAACTACGTTTTGAACCTTATTGTTACTTTTAAAGCTTTTGCAGAAGGACAAAACAGCTAAAACGGACTGTATGATGAAATGCTTGAGCTTACACTGTTTCTTTTAAGCAAATGACCTGTTTTCATCTTTATCATTATGGTATGAATGATTAGGCATAGTTTTAGAACCTGATTCACTCAACTACGTTTTGACCCTTATTGTTACTTTCAAAGCTTTTGCAGAAGGGGAAAACAGCTAAAACGCACTGTATGAAGAATGCTTAAGCTTACACTGTTTCTTTTAACCAAATGACCTGTTTTCATCATTATTATTATGGTATAAAAGATTAGGTATAGTTTTAGAACCTGATTCACACAACTTTGTTTTGAACCTTATTGTTACTTTTAAAGCTTTTGCAGAAGGACAAAACAGCTAAAACGGACTGTATGATGAAATGCTTGAGCTTACACTGTTTCTTTTAAGCAAATGACCTGTTTTCATCTTTATCATCATGGTATGAATGATTAGGCATAGTTTTAGAACCTGATTCACTTAACTACGTTTTGACACTTATTGTTACTTTCAAAGCTTTTAAAGAAGGAGAAAACAGCTAAAACGGATTGTATGATGAAATGCTTGAGCTTACACTGTTTCTTTCAAGCAAATGACCTCTTTTCATCATTATCATCATGGTATGAAGGATTAGGCATAGTTTTAGAACCTGATTCACTCAACTACGTTTTGACCCTTATTGTTACTTTCAAAGCTTTTGCAGGAGAAAACAGCTAAAACGGACTGTATGATGAAATGCTTGAGCTTACACTGTTTCTTTTAAGCAAATGACCTCTTTTCATCATTATCATCATGGTATGAAGGATTAGGCATAGTTTTAGAACTTGGTTCACTCAACTACGTTTTGACCCTTATTGTTACTTTCAAAGCTTTTGCAGTAGGAGAAAACTTCTAAAACGGATTGTATGAAGAATGCTTGACCTTACACTGTTTCCTTTAAGGAAATGACCTGTTTTCATCATTATCATCATGGTATGAATGATTAGGCATAGTTTTAGAACCTGATTCACTTAACTACGTTTTGACCCTTATTTTTACTTTCAAAGCTTTTGCAGAAGGGGAAAACAGCTAAAACGGACTGTATGATGAAATGCTTGAGCTTACACTGTTTCTTTTAAGCAAATGACCTCTTTTCATCATTATCATCATGGTATGAAGGATTAGGCATAGTTTTAGAACCTGATTCACTCAACTACGTTTTGACCCTTATTGTTACTTTCAAAGCTTTTGCAGTTGGAGAAAACTTCTAAAACGGATTGTATGAAGAATGCTTGAGCTTACACTGTTTCCTTTAAGAAAATGACCTGTTTTCATCATTATCATCATGGTATGAATGATTAGGCATAGTTTTAGAACCTGATTCACTCAACTACGTTTTGACCCTTATTGTTACTTTCAAAGCTTTTAAAGAAGGAGAAAACAGCTAAAACGGATTGTATGATGAAATGCTTGAGCTTACACTGTTTCTTTTAAGCAAATGACCTGTTTTCATCATTATCATCATGGTATGAATGATTAGGCATAGTTTTAGAACCTGATTCACTTAACTACGTTTTGACACTCATTTTTACTTTCAAAGCTTTTGCAGAAGGGGAAAACAGCTAAAACGCACTGTATGAAGAATGCTTAAGCTTACACTGTTTCTTTTAACCAAATGACCTGTTTTCATCATTATCATCATGGTATGAATGATTAGGCATAGTTTTAGAACCTGATTCACTTAACTTTGTTTTGACCCTTATTTTTACTTTCAAAGCTTTTGCAGAAGGGGAAAACAGCTAAAACGGACTGTATGATGAAATGCTTGAGCTTACACTGTTTCTTTTAAGCAAATGACCTCTTTTCATCATTATCATCATGGTATGAAGGATTAGGCATAGTTTTAGAACCTGATTCACTCAACTACGTTTTGACCCTTATTGTTACTTTCAAAGCTTTTGCAGTTGGAGAAAACTTCTAAAACGGATTGTATGAAGAATGCTTGAGCTTACACTGTTTCCTTTAAGAAAATGACCTGTTTTCATCATTATCATCATGGTATGAATGATTAGGCATAGTTTTAGAACCTGATTCACTTAACTACGTTTTGACACTTATTGTTACTTTCAAAGCTTTTAAAGAAGGAGAAAACAGCTAAAACGGATTGTATGATGAAATGCTTGAGCTTACACTGTTTCTTTTAAGCAAATGACCTGTTTTCATCATTATCATCATGGTATGAATGATTAGGCATAGTTTTAGAACCTGATTCACTTAACTACGTTTTGACACTCATTTTTACTTTCAAAGCTTTTGCAGAAGGGGAAAACAGCTAAAACGCACTGTATGAAGAATGCTTAAGCTTACACTGTTTCTTTTAACCAAATGACCTGTTTTCATCATTATTATTATGGTATAAAAGATTAGGTATAGTTTTAGAACCTGATTCACACAACTACGTTTTGAACCTTATTGTTACTTTCAAAGCTTTTGCAGTAGGAGAAAACTTCTAAAACGGGTTGTATGAAGAATGCTTGAGCTTACACTGTTTCCTTTAAGGAAATGACCTGTTTTCATCATTATCATCATGGTATGAATGATTAGGCATAGTTTTAGAACCTGATTCACTTAACTACGTTTTGACCCTTATTTTTACTTTCAAAGCTTTTAAAGAAGGAGAAAACAGCTAAAACGGATTGTATGATGAAATGCTTGAGCTTACACTGTTTCTTTCAAGCAAATGACCTCTTTTCATCATTATCATCATGGTATGAAGGATTAGGCATAGTTTTAGAACCTGATTCACTCAACTACGTTTTGACCCTTATTGTTACTTTCAAAGCTTTTGCAGGAGAAAACAGCTAAAACGGACTGTATGATGAAATGCTTGAGCTTACACTGTTTCTTTTAACCAAATGACCTGTTTTCATCATTATTATTATGGTATAAAAGATTAGGTATAGTTTTAGAACCTGATTCAGACAACTACGTTTTGAACCTTATTGTTACTTTTAAAGCTTTTGCAGAAGGACAAAACAGCTAAAACGGACTGTATGATGAAATGCTTGAGCTTACACTGTTTCTTTTAAGCAAATGACCTGTTTTCATCTTTATCATTATGGTATGAATGATTAGGCATAGTTTTAGAACCTGATTCACTCAACTACGTTTTGACCCTTATTGTTACTTTCAAAGCTTTTAAAGAAGGAGAAAACAGCTAAAACGGATTGTATGATGAAATGCTTGAGCTTACACTGTTTCTTTCAAGCAAATGACCTCTTTTCATCATTATCATCATGGTATGAAGGATTAGGCATAGTTTTAGAACCTGATTCACTCAACTACGTTTTGACCCTTATTGTTACTTTCAAAGCTTTTAAAGAAGGAGAAAACAGCTAAAACGGATTGTATGATGAAATGCTTGAGCTTACACTGTTTCTTTCAAGCAAATGACCTCTTTTCATCATTATCATCATGGTATGAAGGATTAGGCATAGTTTTAGAACCTGATTCACTCAAATACGTTTTGACCCTTATTGTTACTTTCAAAGCTTTTGCAGGAGAAAACAGCTAAAACGGACTGTATGATGAAATGCTTGAGCTTACACTGTTTCTTTTAAGCAAATGACCTCTTTTCATCATTATCATCATGGTATGAAGGATTAGGCATAGTTTTAGAACTTGATTCACTCAACTACGTTTTGACCCTTATTGTTACTTTCAAAGCTTTTGCAGTAGGAGAAAACTTCTAAAACGGATTGTATGAAGAATACTTGAGCTTACACTGTTTCCTTTAAGGAAATGACCTGTTTTCATCATTATCATCATGGTATGAATGATTAGGCATAGTTTTAGAACCTGATTCACTTAACTTTGTTTTGACCCTTATTTTTACTTTCAAAGCTTTTGCAGAAGGGGAAAACAGCTAAAACGGACTGTATGATGAAATGCTTGAGCTTACACTGTTTCTTTTAAGCAAATGACCTCTTTTCATCATTATCATCATGGTATGAAGGATTAGGCATAGTTTTAGAACCTGATTCACTCAACTACGTTTTGACCCTTATTGTTACTTTCAAAGCTTTTGCAGTTGGAGAAAACTTCTAAAACGGATTGTATGAAGAATGCTTGAGCTTACACTGTTTCCTTTAAGAAAATGACCTGTTTTCATCATTATCATCATGGTATGAATGATTAGGCATAGTTTTAGAACCTGATTCACTTAACTACGTTTTGACACTTATTGTTACTTTCAAAGCTTTTAAAGAAGGAGAAAACAGCTAAAACGGATTGTATGATGAAATGCTTGAGCTTACACTGTTTCTTTCAAGCAAATGACCTCTTTTCATCATTATCATCATGGTATGAAGGATTAGGCATAGTTTTAGAACCTGATTCACTCAACTACGTTTTGACCCTTATTGTTACTTTCAAAGCTTTTGCAGGAGAAAACAGATAAAACGGACTGTATGATGAAATGCTTGAGCTTACACTGTTTCTTTTAAGCAAATGACCTGTTTTCATCTTTATCATTATGGTATGAATGATTAGGCATAGTTTTAGAACCTGATTCACACAACTACGTTTTGAACCTTATTGTTACTTTTAAAGCTTTTGCAGAAGGACAAAACAGCTAAAACGGACTGTATGATGAAATGCTTGAGCTTACACTGTTTCTTTTAAGCAAATGACCTGTTTTCATCTTTATCATTATGGTATGAATGATTAGGCATAGTTTTAGAACCTGATTCACTCAACTACGTTTTGACCCTTATTGTTACTTTCAAAGCTTTTGCAGAAGGGGAAAACAGCTAAAACGCACTGTATGAAGAATGCTTAAGCTTACACTGTTTCTTTTAACCAAATGACCTGTTTTCATCATTATTATTATGGTATAAAAGATTAGGTATAGTTTTAGAACCTGATTCACACAACTTTGTTTTGAACCTTATTGTTACTTTTAAAGCTTTTGCAGAAGGACAAAACAGCTAAAACGGACTGTATGATGAAATGCTTGAGCTTACACTGTTTCTTTTAAGCAAATGACCTGTTTTCATCTTTATCATCATGGTATGAATGATTAGGCATAGTTTTAGAACCTGATTCACTTAACTACGTTTTGACACTTATTGTTACTTTCAAAGCTTTTAAAGAAGGAGAAAACAGCTAAAACGGATTGTATGATGAAATGCTTGAGCTTACACTGTTTCTTTCAAGCAAATGACCTCTTTTCATCATTATCATCATGGTATGAAGGATTAGGCATAGTTTTAGAACCTGATTCACTCAACTACGTTTTGACCCTTATTGTTACTTTCAAAGCTTTTGCAGGAGAAAACAGCTAAAACGGACTGTATGATGAAATGCTTGAGCTTACACTGTTTCTTTTAAGCAAATGACCTCTTTTCATCATTATCATCATGGTATGAAGGATTAGGCATAGTTTTAGAACTTGGTTCACTCAACTACGTTTTGACCCTTATTGTTACTTTCAAAGCTTTTGCAGTAGGAGAAAACTTCTAAAACGGATTGTATGAAGAATGCTTGACCTTACACTGTTTCCTTTAAGGAAATGACCTGTTTTCATCATTATCATCATGGTATGAATGATTAGGCATAGTTTTAGAACCTGATTCACTTAACTACGTTTTGACCCTTATTTTTACTTTCAAAGCTTTTGCAGAAGGGGAAAACAGCTAAAACGGACTGTATGATGAAATGCTTGAGCTTACACTGTTTCTTTTAAGCAAATGACCTCTTTTCATCATTATCATCATGGTATGAAGGATTAGGCATAGTTTTAGAACCTGATTCACTCAACTACGTTTTGACCCTTATTGTTACTTTCAAAGCTTTTGCAGTTGGAGAAAACTTCTAAAACGGATTGTATGAAGAATGCTTGAGCTTACACTGTTTCCTTTAAGAAAATGACCTGTTTTCATCATTATCATCATGGTATGAATGATTAGGCATAGTTTTAGAACCTGATTCACTCAACTACGTTTTGACCCTTATTGTTACTTTCAAAGCTTTTAAAGAAGGAGAAAACAGCTAAAACGGATTGTATGATGAAATGCTTGAGCTTACACTGTTTCTTTTAAGCAAATGACCTGTTTTCATCATTATCATCATGGTATGAATGATTAGGCATAGTTTTAGAACCTGATTCACTTAACTACGTTTTGACACTCATTTTTACTTTCAAAGCTTTTGCAGAAGGGGAAAACAGCTAAAACGCACTGTATGAAGAATGCTTAAGCTTACACTGTTTCTTTTAACCAAATGACCTGTTTTCATCATTATCATCATGGTATGAATGATTAGGCATAGTTTTAGAACCTGATTCACTTAACTTTGTTTTGACCCTTATTTTTACTTTCAAAGCTTTTGCAGAAGGGGAAAACAGCTAAAACGGACTGTATGATGAAATGCTTGAGCTTACACTGTTTCTTTTAAGCAAATGACCTCTTTTCATCATTATCATCATGGTATGAAGGATTAGGCATAGTTTTAGAACCTGATTCACTCAACTACGTTTTGACCCTTATTGTTACTTTCAAAGCTTTTGCAGTTGGAGAAAACTTCTAAAACGGATTGTATGAAGAATGCTTGAGCTTACACTGTTTCCTTTAAGAAAATGACCTGTTTTCATCATTATCATCATGGTATGAATGATTAGGCATAGTTTTAGAACCTGATTCACTTAACTACGTTTTGACACTTATTGTTACTTTCAAAGCTTTTAAAGAAGGAGAAAACAGCTAAAACGGATTGTATGATGAAATGCTTGAGCTTACACTGTTTCTTTTAAGCAAATGACCTGTTTTCATCATTATCATCATGGTATGAATGATTAGGCATAGTTTTAGAACCTGATTCACTTAACTACGTTTTGACACTCATTTTTACTTTCAAAGCTTTTGCAGAAGGGGAAAACAGCTAAAACGCACTGTATGAAGAATGCTTAAGCTTACACTGTTTCTTTTAACCAAATGACCTGTTTTCATCATTATTATTATGGTATAAAAGATTAGGTATAGTTTTAGAACCTGATTCACACAACTACGTTTTGAACCTTATTGTTACTTTCAAAGCTTTTGCAGTAGGAGAAAACTTCTAAAACGGGTTGTATGAAGAATGCTTGAGCTTACACTGTTTCCTTTAAGGAAATGACCTGTTTTCATCATTATCATCATGGTATGAATGATTAGGCATAGTTTTAGAACCTGATTCACTTAACTACGTTTTGACCCTTATTTTTACTTTCAAAGCTTTTAAAGAAGGAGAAAACAGCTAAAACGGATTGTATGATGAAATGCTTGAGCTTACACTGTTTCTTTCAAGCAAATGACCTCTTTTCATCATTATCATCATGGTATGAAGGATTAGGCATAGTTTTAGAACCTGATTCACTCAACTACGTTTTGACCCTTATTGTTACTTTCAAAGCTTTTGCAGGAGAAAACAGCTAAAACGGACTGTATGATGAAATGCTTGAGCTTACACTGTTTCTTTTAACCAAATGACCTGTTTTCATCATTATTATTATGGTATAAAAGATTAGGTATAGTTTTAGAACCTGATTCAGACAACTACGTTTTGAACCTTATTGTTACTTTTAAAGCTTTTGCAGAAGGACAAAACAGCTAAAACGGACTGTATGATGAAATGCTTGAGCTTACACTGTTTCTTTTAAGCAAATGACCTGTTTTCATCTTTATCATTATGGTATGAATGATTAGGCATAGTTTTAGAACCTGATTCACTCAACTACGTTTTGACCCTTATTGTTACTTTCAAAGCTTTTAAAGAAGGAGAAAACAGCTAAAACGGATTGTATGATGAAATGCTTGAGCTTACACTGTTTCTTTCAAGCAAATGACCTCTTTTCATCATTATCATCATGGTATGAAGGATTAGGCATAGTTTTAAAACCTGATTCACTCAACTACGTTTTGACCCTTATTGTTACTTTCAAAGCTTTTAAAGAAGGAGAAAACAGCTAAAACGGATTGTATGATGAAATGCTTGAGCTTACACTGTTTCTTTCAAGCAAATGACCTCTTTTCATCATTATCATCATGGTATGAAGGATTAGGCATAGTTTTAGAACCTGATTCACTCAAATACGTTTTGACCCTTATTGTTACTTTCAAAGCTTTTGCAGGAGAAAACAGCTAAAACGGACTGTATGATGAAATGCTTGAGCTTACACTGTTTCTTTTAAGCAAATGACCTCTTTTCATCATTATCATCATGGTATGAAGGATTAGGCATAGTTTTAGAACTTGATTCACTCAACTACGTTTTGACCCTTATTGTTACTTTCAAAGCTTTTGCAGTAGGAGAAAACTTCTAAAACGGATTGTATGAAGAATACTTGAGCTTACACTGTTTCCTTTAAGGAAATGACCTGTTTTCATCATTATCATCATGGTATGAATGATTAGGCATAGTTTTAGAACCTGATTCACTTAACTTTGTTTTGACCCTTATTTTTACTTTCAAAGCTTTTGCAGAAGGGGAAAACAGCTAAAACGGACTGTATGATGAAATGCTTGAGCTTACACTGTTTCTTTTAAGCAAATGACCTCTTTTCATCATTATCATCATGGTATGAAGGATTAGGCATAGTTTTAGAACCTGATTCACTCAACTACGTTTTGACCCTTATTGTTACTTTCAAAGCTTTTGCAGTTGGAGAAAACTTCTAAAACGGATTGTATGAAGAATGCTTGAGCTTACACTGTTTCCTTTAAGAAAATGACCTGTTTTCATCATTATCATCATGGTATGAATGATTAGGCATAGTTTTAGAACCTGATTCACTTAACTACGTTTTGACACTTATTGTTACTTTCAAAGCTTTTAAAGAAGGAGAAAACAGCTAAAACGGATTGTATGATGAAATGCTTGAGCTTACACTGTTTCTTTCAAGCAAATGACCTCTTTTCATCATTATCATCATGGTATGAAGGATTAGGCATAGTTTTAGAACCTGATTCACTCAAATACGTTTTGACCCTTATTGTTACTTTCAAAGCTTTTGCAGTAGGAGAAAACTTCTAAAACGGATTGTATGAAGAATACTTGAGCTTACACTGTTTCCTTTAAGGAAATGACCTGTTTTCATCATTATCATCATGGTATGAATGATTAGGCATAGTTTTAGAACCTGATTCACTTAACTTTGTTTTGACCCTTATTTTTACTTTCAAAGCTTTTGCAGAAGGGGAAAACAGCTAAAACGGACTGTATGATGAAATGCTTGAGCTTACACTGTTTCTTTTAAGCAAATGACCTCTTTTCATCATTATCATCATGGTATGAAGGATTAGGCATAGTTTTAGAACCTGATTCACTCAACTACGTTTTGACCCTTATTGTTACTTTCAAAGCTTTTGCAGTTGGAGAAAACTTCTAAAACGGATTGTATGAAGAATGCTTGAGCTTACACTGTTTCCTTTAAGAAAATGACCTGTTTTCATCATTATCATCATGGTATGAATGATTAGGCATAGTTTTAGAACCTGATTCACTTAACTACGTTTTGACACTCATTTTTACTTTCAAAGCTTTTGCAGAAGGGGAAAACAGCTAAAACGCACTGTATGAAGAATGCTTAAGCTTACACTGTTTCTTTTAACCAAATGACCTGTTTTCATCATTATCATCATGGTATGAATGATTAGGCATAGTTTTAGAACCTGATTCACTTAACTTTGTTTTGACCCTTATTTTTACTTTCAAAGCTTTTGCAGAAGGGGAAAACAGCTAAAACGGACTGTATGATGAAATGCTTGAGCTTACACTGTTTCTTTTAAGCAAATGACCTCTTTTCATCATTATCATCATTGTATGAAGGATTAGGCATAGTTTTAGAACCTGATTCACTCAACTACGTTTTGACCCTTATTGTTACTTTCAAAGCTTTTGCAGTTGGAGAAAACTTCTAAAACGGATTGTATGAAGAATGCTTGAGCTTACACTGTTTCCTTTAAGAAAATGACCTGTTTTCATCATTATCATCATGGTATGAATGATTAGGCATAGTTTTAGAACCTGATTCACTTAACTACGTTTTGACACTTATTGTTACTTTCAAAGCTTTTAAAGAAGGAGAAAACAGCTAAAACGGATTGTATGATGAAATGCTTGAGCTTACACTGTTTCTTTTAAGCAAATGACCTGTTTTCATCATTATCATCATGGTATGAATGATTAGGCATAGTTTTAGAACCTGATTCACTTAACTACGTTTTGACACTCATTTTTACTTTCAAAGCTTTTGCAGAAGGGGAAAACAGCTAAAACGCACTGTATGAAGAATGCTTAAGCTTACACTGTTTCTTTTAACCAAATGACCTGTTTTCATCATTATTATTATGGTATAAAAGATTAGGTATAGTTTTAGAACCTGATTCACACAACTACGTTTTGAACCTTATTGTTACTTTCAAAGCTTTTGCAGTAGGAGAAAACTTCTAAAACGGGTTGTATGAAGAATGCTTGAGCTTACACTGTTTCCTTTAAGGAAATGACCTGTTTTCATCATTATCATCATGGTATGAATGATTAGGCATAGTTTTAGAACCTGATTCACTTAACTACGTTTTGACCCTTATTTTTACTTTCAAAGCTTTTAAAGAAGGAGAAAACAGCTAAAACGGATTGTATGATGAAATGCTTGAGCTTACACTGTTTCTTTCAAGCAAATGACCTCTTTTCATCATTATCATCATGGTATGAAGGATTAGGCATAGTTTTAGAACCTGATTCACTCAACTACGTTTTGACCCTTATTGTTACTTTCAAAGCTTTTGCAGGAGAAAACAGCTAAAACGGACTGTATGATGAAATGCTTGAGCTTACACTGTTTCTTTTAACCAAATGACCTGTTTTCATCATTATTATTATGGTATAAAAGATTAGGTATAGTTTTAGAACCTGATTCAGACAACTACGTTTTGAACCTTATTGTTACTTTTAAAGCTTTTGCAGAAGGACAAAACAGCTAAAACGGACTGTATGATGAAATGCTTGAGCTTACACTGTTTCTTTTAAGCAAATGACCTGTTTTCATCTTTATCATTATGGTATGAATGATTAGGCATAGTTTTAGAACCTGATTCACTCAACTACGTTTTGACCCTTATTGTTACTTTCAAAGCTTTTAAAGAAGGAGAAAACAGCTAAAACGGATTGTATGATGAAATGCTTGAGCTTACACTGTTTCTTTCAAGCAAATGACCTCTTTTCATCATTATCATCATGGTATGAAGGATTAGGCATAGTTTTAGAACCTGATTCACTCAACTACGTTTTGACCCTTATTGTTACTTTCAAAGCTTTTAAAGAAGGAGAAAACAGCTAAAACGGATTGTATGATGAAATGCTTGAGCTTACACTGTTTCTTTCAAGCAAATGACCTCTTTTCATCATTATCATCATGGTATGAAGGATTAGGCATAGTTTTAGAACCTGATTCACTCAAATACGTTTTGACCCTTATTGTTACTTTCAAAGCTTTTGCAGGAGAAAACAGCTAAAACGGACTGTATGATGAAATGCTTGAGCTTACACTGTTTCTTTTAAGCAAATGACCTCTTTTCATCATTATCATCATGGTATGAAGGATTAGGCATAGTTTTAGAACTTGATTCACTCAACTACGTTTTGACCCTTATTGTTACTTTCAAAGCTTTTGCAGTAGGAGAAAACTTCTAAAACGGATTGTATGAAGAATACTTGAGCTTACACTGTTTCCTTTAAGGAAATGACCTGTTTTCATCATTATCATCATGGTATGAATGATTAGGCATAGTTTTAGAACCTGATTCACTTAACTTTGTTTTGACCCTTATTTTTACTTTCAAAGCTTTTGCAGAAGGGGAAAACAGCTAAAACGGACTGTATGATGAAATGCTTGAGCTTACACTGTTTCTTTTAAGCAAATGACCTCTTTTCATCATTATCATCATGGTATGAAGGATTAGGCATAGTTTTAGAACCTGATTCACTCAACTACGTTTTGACCCTTATTGTTACTTTCAAAGCTTTTGCAGTTGGAGAAAACTTCTAAAACGGATTGTATGAAGAATGCTTGAGCTTACACTGTTTCCTTTAAGAAAATGACCTGTTTTCATCATTATCATCATGGTATGAATGATTAGGCATAGTTTTAGAACCTGATTCACTTAACTACGTTTTGACACTTATTGTTACTTTCAAAGCTTTTAAAGAAGGAGAAAACAGCTAAAACGGATTGTATGATGAAATGCTTGAGCTTACACTGTTTCTTTCAAGCAAATGACCTCTTTTCATCATTATCATCATGGTATGAAGGATTAGGCATAGTTTTAGAACCTGATTCACTCAAATACGTTTTGACCCTTATTGTTACTTTCAAAGCTTTTGCAGGAGAAAACAGCTAAAACGGACTGTATGATGAAATGCTTGAGCTTACACTGTTTCTTTTAAGCAAATGACCTCTTTTCATCATTATCATCATTGTATGAAGGATTAGGCATAGTTTTAGAACCTGATTCACTCAACTACGTTTTGACCCTTATTGTTACTTTCAAAGCTTTTGCAGTTGGAGAAAACTTCTAAAACGGATTGTATGAAGAATGCTTGAGCTTACACTGTTTCCTTTAAGAAAATGACCTGTTTTCATCATTATCATCATGGTATGAATGATTAGGCATAGTTTTAGAACCTGATTCACTTAACTACGTTTTGACACTTATTGTTACTTTCAAAGCTTTTAAAGGAGAAAACAGCTAAAACGGATTGTATGATGAAATGCTTGAGCTTACACTGTTTCTTTCAAGCAAATGACCTCTTTTCATCATTATCATCATGGTATGAAGGATTAGGCATAGTTTTAGAACCTGATTCACTCAACTACGTTTTGACCCTTATTGTTACTTTCAAAGCTTTTGCAGGAGAAAACAGATAAAACGGACTGTATGATGAAATGCTTGAGCTTACACTGTTTCTTTTAAGCAAATGACCTGTTTTCATCTTTATCATTATGGTATGAATGATTAGGCATAGTTTTAGAACCTGATTCACTCAACTACGTTTTGACCCTTATTGTTACTTTCAAAGCTTTTTAAAGAAGGAGAAAACAGCTAAAACGGATTGTATGATGAAATGCTTGAGCTTACACTGTTTCTTTCAAGCAAATGACCTCTTTTCATCATTTACATCATGGTATGAAGGATTAGGCATAGTTTTAGAACCTGATTCACTCAACTACGTTTTGACCCTTATTGTTACTTTCAAAGCTTTTGCAGGAGAAAACAGCTAAAACGGACTGTATGATGAAATGCTTGAGCTTACACTGTTTCTTTTAAGCAAATGACCTCTTTTCATCATTATCATCATGGTATGAAGGATTAGGCATAGTTTTAGAACCTGATTCACTCAACTACGTTTTGACCCTTATTGTTACTTTCAAAGCTTTTGCAGTTGGAGAAAACTTCTAAAACGGATTGTATGAAGAATGCTTGAGCTTACACTGTTTCCTTTAAGAAAATGACCTGTTTTCATCATTATCATCATGGTATGAATAATTAGGCATAGTTTTAGAACCTGATTCACTTAACTACGTTTTGACACTTATTGTTACTTTCAAAGCTTTTAAAGAAGGAGAAAACAGCTAAAACGGATTGTATGATGAAATGCTTGAGCTTACACTGTTTCTTTCAAGCAAATGACCTCTTTTCATCATTATCATCATGGTATGAAGGATTAGGCATAGTTTTAGAACCTGATTCAATCAACTACGTTTTGACCCTTATTGTTACTTTCAAAGCTTTTGCAGGAGAAAACAGCTAAAACGGACTGTATGATGAAATGCTTGAGCTTACACTGTTTCTTTTAACCAAATGACCTGTTTTCATCATTATTATTATGGTATAAAAGATTAGGTATAGTTTTAGAACCTGATTCAGACAACTACGTTTTGAACCTTATTGTTACTTTTAAAGCTTTTGCAGAAGGACAAAACAGCTAAAACGGACTGTATGATGAAATGCTTGAGCTTACACTGTTTCTTTTAAGCAAATGACCTGTTTTCATCTTTATCATTATGGTATGAATGATTAGGCATAGTTTTAGAACCTGATTCACTCAACTACGTTTTGACCCTTATTGTTACTTTCAAAGCTTTTAAAGAAGGAGAAAACAGCTAAAACGGATTGTATGATGAAATGCTTGAGCTTACACTGTTTCTTTTAAGCAAATGACCTCTTTTCATCATTATCATCATGGTATGAAGGATTAGGCATAGTTTTAGAACTTGATTCACTCAACTACGTTTTGACCCTTATTGTTACTTTCAAAGCTTTTGCAGTAGGAGAAAACTTCTAAAACGGATTGTATGAAGAATGCTTGAGCTTACACTGTTTCCTTTAAGAAAATGACCTGTTTTCATCATTATCATCATGGTATGAATGATTAGGCATAGTTTTAGAACCTGATTCACTTAACTACGTTTTGACACTTATTGTTACTTTCAAAGCTTTTAAAGAAGGAGAAAACAGCTAAAACGGATTGTATGATGAAATGCTTGAGCTTACACTGTTTCTTTCAAGCAAATGACCTCTTTTCATCATTATCATCATGGTATGAAGGATTAGGCATAGTTTTAGAACCTGATTCACTCAACTACGTTTTGACCCTTATTGTTACTTTCAAAGCTTTTGCAGGAGAAAACAGATAAAACGGACTGTATGATGAAATGCTTGAGCTTACACTGTTTCTTTTAAGCAAATGACCTGTTTTCATCTTTATCATTATGGTATGAATGATTAGGCATAGTTTTAGAACCTGATTCACACAACTACGTTTTGAACCTTATTGTTACTTTTAAAGCTTTTGCAGAAGGACAAAACAGCTAAAACGGACTGTATGATGAAATGCTTGAGCTTACACTGTTTCTTTTAAGCAAATGACCTGTTTTCATCTTTATCATTATGGTATGAATGATTAGGCATAGTTTTAGAACCTGATTCACTCAACTACGTTTTGACCCTTATTGTTACTTTCAAAGCTTTTGCAGAAGGGGAAAACAGCTAAAACGCACTGTATGAAGAATGCTTAAGCTTACACTGTTTCTTTTAACCAAATGACCTGTTTTCATCATTATTATTATGGTATAAAAGATTAGGTATAGTTTTAGAACCTGATTCACACAACTTTGTTTTGAACCTTATTGTTACTTTTAAAGCTTTTGCAGAAGGACAAAACAGCTAAAACGGACTGTATGATGAAATGCTTGAGCTTACACTGTTTCTTTTAAGCAAATGACCTGTTTTCATCTTTATCATCATGGTATGAATGATTAGGCATAGTTTTAGAACCTGATTCACTTAACTACGTTTTGACACTTATTGTTACTTTCAAAGCTTTTAAAGAAGGAGAAAACAGCTAAAACGGATTGTATGATGAAATGCTTGAGCTTACACTGTTTCTTTCAAGCAAATGACCTCTTTTCATCATTATCATCATGGTATGAAGGATTAGGCATAGTTTTAGAACCTGATTCACTCAACTACGTTTTGACCCTTATTGTTACTTTCAAAGCTTTTGCAGGAGAAAACAGCTAAAACGGACTGTATGATGAAATGCTTGAGCTTACACTGTTTCTTTTAAGCAAATGACCTCTTTTCATCATTATCATCATGGTATGAAGGATTAGGCATAGTTTTAGAACTTGGTTCACTCAACTACGTTTTGACCCTTATTGTTACTTTCAAAGCTTTTGCAGTAGGAGAAAACTTCTAAAACGGATTGTATGAAGAATGCTTGACCTTACACTGTTTCCTTTAAGGAAATGACCTGTTTTCATCATTATCATCATGGTATGAATGATTAGGCATAGTTTTAGAACCTGATTCACTTAACTACGTTTTGACCCTTATTTTTACTTTCAAAGCTTTTGCAGAAGGGGAAAACAGCTAAAACGGACTGTATGATGAAATGCTTGAGCTTACACTGTTTCTTTTAAGCAAATGACCTCTTTTCATCATTATCATCATGGTATGAAGGATTAGGCATAGTTTTAGAACCTGATTCACTCAACTACGTTTTGACCCTTATTGTTACTTTCAAAGCTTTTGCAGTTGGAGAAAACTTCTAAAACGGATTGTATGAAGAATGCTTGAGCTTACACTGTTTCCTTTAAGAAAATGACCTGTTTTCATCATTATCATCATGGTATGAATGATTAGGCATAGTTTTAGAACCTGATTCACTCAACTACGTTTTGACCCTTATTGTTACTTTCAAAGCTTTTAAAGAAGGAGAAAACAGCTAAAACGGATTGTATGATGAAATGCTTGAGCTTACACTGTTTCTTTTAAGCAAATGACCTGTTTTCATCATTATCATCATGGTATGAATGATTAGGCATAGTTTTAGAACCTGATTCACTTAACTACGTTTTGACACTCATTTTTACTTTCAAAGCTTTTGCAGAAGGGGAAAACAGCTAAAACGCACTGTATGAAGAATGCTTAAGCTTACACTGTTTCTTTTAACCAAATGACCTGTTTTCATCATTATTATTATGGTATAAAAGATTAGGTATAGTTTTAGAACCTGATTCACACAACTACGTTTTGAACCTTATTGTTACTTTCAAAGGTTTTGCAGTAGGAGAAAACTTCTAAAACGGGTTGTATGAAGAATGCTTGAGCTTACACTGTTTCCTTTAAGGAAATGACCTGTTTTCATCATTATCATCATGGTATGAATGATTAGGCATAGTTTTAGAACCTGATTCACTTAACTACGTTTTGACCCTTATTGTTACTTTCAAAGCTTTTAAAGAAGGAGAAAACAGCTAAAACGGATTGTATGATGAAATGCTTGAGCTTACACTGTTTCTTTTAACCAAATGACCTGTTTTCATCATTATTATTATGGTATAAAAGATTAGGTATAGTTTTAGAACCTGATTCAGACAACTACGTTTTGAACCTTATTGTTACTTTTAAAGCTTTTGCAGAAGGACAAAACAGCTAAAACGGACTGTATGATGAAATGCTTGAGCTTACACTGTTTCTTTTAAGCAAATGACCTGTTTTCATCTTTATCATTATGGTATGAATGATTAGGCATAGTTTTAGAACCTGATTCACTCAACTACGTTTTGACCCTTATTGTTACTTTCAAAGCTTTTAAAGAAGGAGAAAACAGCTAAAACGGATTGTATGATGAAATGCTTGAGCTTACACTGTTTCTTTTAAGCAAATGACCTGTTTTCATCTTTATCATTATGGTATGAATGATTAGGCATAGTTTTAGAACCTGATTCACTCAACTACGTTTTGACCCTTATTGTTACTTTCAAAGCTTTTAAAGAAGGAGAAAACAGCTAAAACGGATTGTATGATGAAATGCTTGAGCTTACACTGTTTCTTTTAAGCAAATGACCTGTTTTCATCATTATTATTATGGTATGAATGATTAGGCATAGTTTTAGAACCTGATTCACACAACTACGTTTTGAACCTTATTGTTACTTTCAAAGCTTTTGCAGTAGGAGAAAACTTCTAAAACGGGTTGTATGAAGAATGCTTGAGCTTACACTGTTTCCTTTAAGGAAATGACCTGTTTTCATCATTATCATCATGGTATGAATGATTAGGCATAGTTTTAGAACCTGATTCACTTAACTACGTTTTGACCCTTATTGTTACTTTCAAAGCTTTTGCAGAAGGGGAAAACAGCTAAAACGCACTGTATGAAGAATGCTTAAGCTTACACTGTTTCTTTTAAGCAAATGACCTGTTTTCATCATTATTATTATGGTATAAAAGATTAGGTATAGTTTTAGAACCTGATTCACACAACTACGTTTTGAACCTTATTGTTACTTTTAAAGCTTTTGCAGAAGGACAAAACAGCTAAAACGGACTGTATGATGAAATGCTTGAGCTTACACTGTTTCTTTTAAGCAAATGACCTGTTTTCATCTTTATCATCATGGTATGAATGATTAGGCATAGTTTTAGAACCTGATTCACTTAACTACGTTTTGACACTTATTGTTACTTTCAAAGCTTTTAAAGAAGGAGAAAACAGCTAAAACGGATTGTATGATCAAATGCTTGAGCTTACACTGTTTCTTTCAAGCAAATGACCTCTTTTCATCATTATCATCATGGTATGAATGATTAGGCATAGTTTTAGAACCTGATTCACACAACTACGTTTTGAACCTTATTGTTACTTTCAAAGCTTTTGCAGTAGGAGAAAACTTCTAAAACGGGTTGTATGAAGAATGCTTGAGCTTACACTGTTTCTTTTAAGCAAATGACCTCTTTTCATCATTATCATCATGGTATGAAGGATTAGGCATAGTTTTAGAACTTGATTCACTCAACTACGTTTTGACCCTTATTGTTACTTTCAAAGCTTTTGCAGTAGGAGAAAACTTCTAAAACGGATTGTATGAAGAATACTTGAGCTTACACTGTTTCCTTTAAGGAAATGACCTGTTTTCATCATTATCATCATGGTATGAATGATTAGGCATAGTTTTAGAACCTGATTCACTTAACTTTGTTTTGACCCTTATTTTTACTTTCAAAGCTTTTGCAGAAGGGGAAAACAGCTAAAACGGACTGTATGATGAAATGCTTGAGCTTACACTGTTTCTTTTAAGCAAATGACCTCTTTTCATCATTATCATCATGGTATGAAGGATTAGGCATAGTTTTAGAACCTGATTCACTCAACTACGTTTTGACCCTTATTGTTACTTTCAAAGCTTTTGCAGTTGGAGAAAACTTCTAAAACGGATTGTATGAAGAATGCTTGAGCTTACACTGTTTCCTTTAAGAAAATGACCTGTTTTCATCATTATCATCATGGTATGAATGATTAGGCATAGTTTTAGAACCTGATTCACTTAACTACGTTTTGACACTTATTGTTACTTTCAAAGCTTTTAAAGAAGGAGAAAACAGCTAAAACGGATTGTATGATGAAATGCTTGAGCTTACACTGTTTCTTTCAAGCAAATGACCTCTTTTCATCATTATCATCATGGTATGAAGGATTAGGCATAGTTTTAGAACCTGATTCACTCAACTACGTTTTGACCCTTATTGTTACTTTCAAAGCTTTTGCAGGAGAAAACAGCTAAAACGGACTGTATGATGAAATGCTTGAGCTTACACTGTTTCTTTTAACCAAATGACCTGTTTTCATCATTATTATTATGGTATAAAAGATTAGGTATAGTTTTAGAACCTGATTCACACAACTTTGTTTTGAACCTTATTGTTACTTTTAAAGCTTTTGCAGAAGGACAAAACAGCTAAAACGGACTGTATGATGAAATGCTTGAGCTTACACTGTTTCTTTTAAGCAAATGACCTGTTTTCATCTTTATCATCATGGTATGAATGATTAGGCATAGTTTTAGAACCTGATTCACTCAACTACGTTTTGACCCTTATTGTTACTTTCAAAGCTTTTTAAAGAAGGAGAAAACAGCTAAAACGGATTGTATGATGAAATGCTTGAGCTTACACTGTTTCTTTCAAGCAAATGACCTCTTTTCATCATTATCATCATGGTATGAAGGATTAGGCATAGTTTTAGAACCTGATTCACTCAACTACGTTTTGACCCTTATTGTTACTTTCAAAGCTTTTGCAGGAGAAAACAGCTAAAACGGACTGTATGATGAAATGCTTGAGCTTACACTGTTTCTTTTAAGCAAATGACCTCTTTTCATCATTATCATCATGGTATGAAGGATTAGGCATAGTTTTAGAACCTGATTCACTCAACTACGTTTTGACCCTTATTGTTACTTTCAAAGCTTTTGCAGTAGGAGAAAACTTCTAAAACGGATTGTATGAAGAATGCTTGAGCTTACACTGTTTCCTTTAAGAAAATGACCTGTTTTCATCATTATCATCATGGTATGAATGATTAGGCATAGTTTTAGAACCTGATTCACTTAACTACGTTTTGACACTTATTGTTACTTTCAAAGCTTTTAAAGAAGGAGAAAACAGCTAAAACGGATTGTATGATGAAATGCTTGAGCTTACACTGTTTCTTTCAAGCAAATGACCTCTTTTCATCATTATCATCATGGTATGAAGGATTAGGCATAGTTTTAGAACCTGATTCACTCAACTACGTTTTGACCCTTATTGTTACTTTCAAAGCTTTTGCAGGAGAAAACAGATAAAACGGACTGTATGATGAAATGCTTGAGCTTACACTGTTTCTTTTAAGCAAATGACCTGTTTTCATCTTTATCATTATGGTATGAATGATTAGGCATAGTTTTAGAACCTGATTCACACAACTACGTTTTGAACCTTATTGTTACTTTTAAAGCTTTTGCAGAAGGACAAAACAGCTAAAACGGACTGTATGATGAAATGCTTGAGCTTACACTGTTTCTTTTAAGCAAATGACCTGTTTTCATCTTTATCATTATGGTATGAATGATTAGGCATAGTTTTAGAACCTGATTCACTCAACTACGTTTTGACCCTTATTGTTACTTTCAAAGCTTTTGCAGAAGGGGAAAACAGCTAAAACGCACTGTATGAAGAATGCTTAAGCTTACACTGTTTCTTTTAACCAAATGACCTGTTTTCATCATTATTATTATGGTATAAAAGATTAGGTATAGTTTTAGAACCTGATTCACACAACTTTGTTTTGAACCTTATTGTTACTTTTAAAGCTTTTGCAGAAGGACAAAACAGCTAAAACGGACTGTATGATGAAATGCTTGAGCTTACACTGTTTCTTTTAAGCAAATGACCTGTTTTCATCTTTATCATCATGGTATGAATGATTAGGCATAGTTTTAGAACCTGATTCACTTAACTACGTTTTGACACTTATTGTTACTTTCAAAGCTTTTAAAGAAGGAGAAAACAGCTAAAACGGATTGTATGATGAAATGCTTGAGCTTACACTGTTTCTTTCAAGCAAATGACCTCTTTTCATCATTATCATCATGGTATGAAGGATTAGGCATAGTTTTAGAACCTGATTCACTCAACTACGTTTTGACCCTTATTGTTACTTTCAAAGCTTTTGCAGGAGAAAACAGCTAAAACGGACTGTATGATGAAATGCTTGAGCTTACACTGTTTCTTTTAAGCAAATGACCTCTTTTCATCATTATCATCATGGTATGAAGGATTAGGCATAGTTTTAGAACTTGGTTCACTCAACTACGTTTTGACCCTTATTGTTACTTTCAAAGCTTTTGCAGTAGGAGAAAACTTCTAAAACGGATTGTATGAAGAATGCTTGACCTTACACTGTTTCCTTTAAGGAAATGACCTGTTTTCATCATTATCATCATGGTATGAATGATTAGGCATAGTTTTAGAACCTGATTCACTTAACTACGTTTTGACCCTTATTTTTACTTTCAAAGCTTTTGCAGAAGGGGAAAACAGCTAAAACGGACTGTATGATGAAATGCTTGAGCTTACACTGTTTCTTTTAAGCAAATGACCTCTTTTCATCATTATCATTATGGTATGAATGATTAGGCATAGTTTTAGAACCTGATTCACTCAACTACGTTTTGACCCTTATTGTTACTTTCAAAGCTTTTGCAGTTGGAGAAAACTTCTAAAACGGATTGTATGAAGAATGCTTGAGCTTACACTGTTTCCTTTAAGAAAATGACCTGTTTTCATCATTATCATCATGGTATGAATGATTAGGCATAGTTTTAGAACCTGATTCACTTAACTACGTTTTGACACTTATTGTTACTTTCAAAGCTTTTAAAGAAGGAGAAAACAGCTAAAACGGATTGTATGATGAAATGCTTGAGCTTACACTGTTTCTTTCAAGCAAATGACCTCTTTTCATCATTATCATCATGGTATGAAGGATTAGGCATAGTTTTAGAACCTGATTCACTCAACTACGTTTTGACCCTTATTGTTACTTTCAAAGCTTTTGCAGGAGAAAACAGATAAAACGGACTGTATGATGAAATGCTTGAGCTTACACTGTTTCTTTTAAGCAAATGACCTCTTTTCATCATTATCATCATGGTATGAAGGATTAGGCATAGTTTTAGAACCTGATTCACTCAACTACGTTTTGACCCTTATTGTTACTTTCAAAGCTTTTGCAGTTGGAGAAAACTTCTAAAACGGATTGTATGAAGAATGCTTGAGCTTACACTGTTTCCTTTAAGAAAATGACCTGTTTTCATCATTATCATCATGGTATGAATGATTAGGCATAGTTTTAGAACCTGATTCACTTAACTACGTTTTGACACTTATTGTTACTTTCAAAGCTTTTAAAGAAGGAGAAAACAGCTAAAACGGATTGTATGATGAAATGCTTGAGCTTACACTGTTTCTTTCAAGCAAATGACCTCTTTTCATCATTATCATCATGGTATGAAGGATTAGGCATAGTTTTAGAACCTGATTCACTCAACTACGTTTTGACCCTTATTGTTACTTTCAAAGCTTTTGCAGGAGAAAACAGCTAAAACGGACTGTATGATGAAATGCTTGAGCTTACACTGTTTCTTTTAAGCAAATGACCTCTTTTCATCATTATCATCATGGTATGAAGGATTAGGCATAGTTTTAGAACCTGATTCACTCAACTACGTTTTGACCCTTATTGTTACTTTCAAAGCTTTTGCAGTTGGAGAAAACTTCTAAAACGGATTGTATGAAGAATGCTTGAGCTTACACTGTTTCCTTTAAGAAAATGACCTGTTTTCATCATTATCATCATGGTATGAATAATTAGGCATAGTTTTAGAACCTGATTCACTTAACTACGTTTTGACACTTATTGTTACTTTCAAAGCTTTTAAAGAAGGAGAAAACAGCTAAAACGGATTGTATGATGAAATGCTTGAGCTTACACTGTTTCTTTCAAGCAAATGACCTCTTTTCATCATTATCATCATGGTATGAAGGATTAGGCATAGTTTTAGAACCTGATTCACTCAACTACGTTTTGACCCTTATTGTTACTTTCAAAGCTTTTGCAGGAGAAAACAGCTAAAACGGACTGTATGATGAAATGCTTGAGCTTACACTGTTTCTTTTAACCAAATGACCTGTTTTCATCATTATTATTATGGTATAAAAGATTAGGTATAGTTTTAGAACCTGATTCAGACAACTACGTTTTGAACCTTATTGTTACTTTTAAAGCTTTTGCAGAAGGACAAAACAGCTAAAACGGACTGTATGATGAAATGCTTGAGCTTACACTGTTTCTTTTAAGCAAATGACCTGTTTTCATCTTTATCATTATGGTATGAATGATTAGGCATAGTTTTAGAACCTGATTCACTCAACTACGTTTTGACCCTTATTGTTACTTTCAAAGCTTTTAAAGAAGGAGAAAACAGCTAAAACGGATTGTATGATGAAATGCTTGAGCTTACACTGTTTCTTTTAAGCAAATGACCTCTTTTCATCATTATCATCATGGTATGAAGGATTAGGCATAGTTTTAGAACTTGATTCACTCAACTACGTTTTGACCCTTATTGTTACTTTCAAAGCTTTTGCAGTAGGAGAAAACTTCTAAAACGGATTGTATGAAGAATGCTTGAGCTTACACTGTTTCCTTTAAGAAAATGACCTGTTTTCATCATTATCATCATGGTATGAATGATTAGGCATAGTTTTATAACCTGATTCACTTAACTACGTTTTGACACTTATTGTTACTTTCAAAGCTTTTAAAGAAGGAGAAAACAGCTAAAACGGATTGTATGATGAAATGCTTGAGCTTACACTGTTTCTTTCAAGCAAATGACCTCTTTTCATCATTATCATCATGGTATGAAGGATTAGGCATAGTTTTAGAACCTGATTCACTCAACTACGTTTTGACCCTTATTGTTACTTTCAAAGCTTTTGCAGGAGAAAACAGATAAAACGGACTGTATGATGAAATGCTTGAGCTTACACTGTTTCTTTTAAGCAAATGACCTGTTTTCATCTTTATCATTATGGTATGAATGATTAGGCATAGTTTTAGAACCTGATTCACACAACTACGTTTTGAACCTTATTGTTACTTTTAAAGCTTTTGCAGAAGGACAAAACAGCTAAAACGGACTGTATGATGAAATGCTTGAGCTTACACTGTTTCTTTTAAGCAAATGACCTGTTTTCATCTTTATCATTATGGTATGAATGATTAGGCATAGTTTTAGAACCTGATTCACTCAACTACGTTTTGACCCTTATTGTTACTTTCAAAGCTTTTGCAGAAGGGGAAAACAGCTAAAACGCACTGTATGAAGAATGCTTAAGCTTACACTGTTTCTTTTAACCAAATGACCTGTTTTCATCATTATTATTATGGTATAAAAGATTAGGTATAGTTTTAGAACCTGATTCACACAACTTTGTTTTGAACCTTATTGTTACTTTTAAAGCTTTTGCAGAAGGACAAAACAGCTAAAACGGACTGTATGATGAAATGCTTGAGCTTACACTGTTTCTTTTAAGCAAATGACCTGTTTTCATCTTTATCATCATGGTATGAATGATTAGGCATAGTTTTAGAACCTGATTCACTTAACTACGTTTTGACACTTATTGTTACTTTCAAAGCTTTTAAAGAAGGAGAAAACAGCTAAAACGGATTGTATGATGAAATGCTTGAGCTTACACTGTTTCTTTCAAGCAAATGACCTCTTTTCATCATTATCATCATGGTATGAAGGATTAGGCATAGTTTTAGAACCTGATTCACTCAACTACGTTTTGACCCTTATTGTTACTTTCAAAGCTTTTGCAGGAGAAAACAGCTAAAACGGACTGTATGATGAAATGCTTGAGCTTACACTGTTTCTTTTAAGCAAATGACCTCTTTTCATCATTATCATCATGGTATGAAGGATTAGGCATAGTTTTAGAACTTGGTTCACTCAACTACGTTTTGACCCTTATTGTTACTTTCAAAGCTTTTGCAGTAGGAGAAAACTTCTAAAACGGATTGTATGAAGAATGCTTGACCTTACACTGTTTCCTTTAAGGAAATGACCTGTTTTCATCATTATCATCATGGTATGAATGATTAGGCATAGTTTTAGAACCTGATTCACTTAACTACGTTTTGACCCTTATTTTTACTTTCAAAGCTTTTGCAGAAGGGGAAAACAGCTAAAACGGACTGTATGATGAAATGCTTGAGCTTACACTGTTTCTTTTAAGCAAATGACCTCTTTTCATCATTATCATCATGGTATGAAGGATTAGGCATAGTTTTAGAACCTGATTCACTCAACTACGTTTTGACCCTTATTGTTACTTTCAAAGCTTTTGCAGTTGGAGAAAACTTCTAAAACGGATTGTATGAAGAATGCTTGAGCTTACACTGTTTCCTTTAAGAAAATGACCTGTTTTCATCATTATCATCATGGTATGAATGATTAGGCATAGTTTTAGAACCTGATTCACTCAACTACGTTTTGACCCTTATTGTTACTTTCAAAGCTTTTAAAGAAGGAGAAAACAGCTAAAACGGATTGTATGATGAAATGCTTGAGCTTACACTGTTTCTTTTAAGCAAATGACCTGTTTTCATCATTATCATCATGGTATGAATGATTAGGCATAGTTTTAGAACCTGATTCACTTAACTACGTTTTGACACTCATTTTTACTTTCAAAGCTTTTGCAGAAGGGGAAAACAGCTAAAACGCACTGTATGAAGAATGCTTAAGCTTACACTGTTTCTTTTAACCAAATGACCTGTTTTCATCATTATTATTATGGTATAAAAGATTAGGTATAGTTTTAGAACCTGATTCACACAACTACGTTTTGAACCTTATTGTTACTTTCAAAGGTTTTGCAGTAGGAGAAAACTTCTAAAACGGGTTGTATGAAGAATGCTTGAGCTTACACTGTTTCCTTTAAGGAAATGACCTGTTTTCATCATTATCATCATGGTATGAATGATTAGGCATAGTTTTAGAACCTGATTCACTTAACTACGTTTTGACCCTTATTGTTACTTTCAAAGCTTTTAAAGAAGGAGAAAACAGCTAAAACGGATTGTATGATGAAATGCTTGAGCTTACACTGTTTCTTTTAACCAAATGACCTGTTTTCATCATTATTATTATGGTATAAAAGATTAGGTATAGTTTTAGAACCTGATTCAGACAACTACGTTTTGAACCTTATTGTTACTTTTAAAGCTTTTGCAGAAGGACAAAACAGCTAAAACGGACTGTATGATGAAATGCTTGAGCTTACACTGTTTCTTTTAAGCAAATGACCTGTTTTCATCTTTATCATTATGGTATGAATGATTAGGCATAGTTTTAGAACCTGATTCACTCAACTACGTTTTGACCCTTATTGTTACTTTCAAAGCTTTTAAAGAAGGAGAAAACAGCTAAAACGGATTGTATGATGAAATGCTTGAGCTTACACTGTTTCTTTTAAGCAAATGACCTGTTTTCATCTTTATCATTATGGTATGAATGATTAGGCATAGTTTTAGAACCTGATTCACTCAACTACGTTTTGACCCTTATTGTTACTTTCAAAGCTTTTAAAGAAGGAGAAAACAGCTAAAACGGATTGTATGATGAAATGCTTGAGCTTACACTGTTTCTTTTAAGCAAATGACCTGTTTTCATCATTATTATTATGGTATGAATGATTAGGCATAGTTTTAGAACCTGATTCACACAACTACGTTTTGAACCTTATTGTTACTTTCAAAGCTTTTGCAGTAGGAGAAAACTTCTAAAACGGGTTGTATGAAGAATGCTTGAGCTTACACTGTTTCCTTTAAGGAAATGACCTGTTTTCATCATTATCATCATGGTATGAATGATTAGGCATAGTTTTAGAACCTGATTCACTTAACTACGTTTTGACCCTTATTGTTACTTTCAAAGCTTTTGCAGAAGGGGAAAACAGCTAAAACGCACTGTATGAAGAATGCTTAAGCTTACACTGTTTCTTTTAAGCAAATGACCTGTTTTCATCATTATTATTATGGTATAAAAGATTAGGTATAGTTTTAGAACCTGATTCACACAACTACGTTTTGAACCTTATTGTTACTTTTAAAGCTTTTGCAGAAGGACAAAACAGCTAAAACGGACTGTATGATGAAATGCTTGAGCTTACACTGTTTCTTTTAAGCAAATGACCTGTTTTCATCTTTATCATCATGGTATGAATGATTAGGCATAGTTTTAGAACCTGATTCACTTAACTACGTTTTGACACTTATTGTTACTTTCAAAGCTTTTAAAGAAGGAGAAAACAGCTAAAACGGATTGTATGATCAAATGCTTGAGCTTACACTGTTTCTTTCAAGCAAATGACCTCTTTTCATCATTATCATCATGGTATGAATGATTAGGCATAGTTTTAGAACCTGATTCACACAACTACGTTTTGAACCTTATTGTTACTTTCAAAGCTTTTGCAGTAGGAGAAAACTTCTAAAACGGGTTGTATGAAGAATGCTTGAGCTTACACTGTTTCTTTTAAGCAAATGACCTCTTTTCATCATTATCATCATGGTATGAAGGATTAGGCATAGTTTTAGAACTTGATTCACTCAACTACGTTTTGACCCTTATTGTTACTTTCAAAGCTTTTGCAGTAGGAGAAAACTTCTAAAACGGATTGTATGAAGAATACTTGAGCTTACACTGTTTCCTTTAAGGAAATGACCTGTTTTCATCATTATCATCATGGTATGAATGATTAGGCATAGTTTTAGAACCTGATTCACTTAACTTTGTTTTGACCCTTATTTTTACTTTCAAAGCTTTTGCAGAAGGGGAAAACAGCTAAAACGGACTGTATGATGAAATGCTTGAGCTTACACTGTTTCTTTTAAGCAAATGACCTCTTTTCATCATTATCATCATGGTATGAAGGATTAGGCATAGTTTTAGAACCTGATTCACTCAACTACGTTTTGACCCTTATTGTTACTTTCAAAGCTTTTGCAGTTGGAGAAAACTTCTAAAACGGATTGTATGAAGAATGCTTGAGCTTACACTGTTTCCTTTAAGAAAATGACCTGTTTTCATCATTATCATCATGGTATGAATGATTAGGCATAGTTTTAGAACCTGATTCACTTAACTACGTTTTGACACTTATTGTTACTTTCAAAGCTTTTAAAGAAGGAGAAAACAGCTAAAACGGATTGTATGATGAAATGCTTGAGCTTACACTGTTTCTTTCAAGCAAATGACCTCTTTTCATCATTATCATCATGGTATGAAGGATTAGGCATAGTTTTAGAACCTGATTCACTCAACTACGTTTTGACCCTTATTGTTACTTTCAAAGCTTTTGCAGGAGAAAACAGCTAAAACGGACTGTATGATGAAATGCTTGAGCTTACACTGTTTCTTTTAACCAAATGACCTGTTTTCATCATTATTATTATGGTATAAAAGATTAGGTATAGTTTTAGAACCTGATTCACACAACTTTGTTTTGAACCTTATTGTTACTTTTAAAGCTTTTGCAGAAGGACAAAACAGCTAAAACGGACTGTATGATGAAATGCTTGAGCTTACACTGTTTCTTTTAAGCAAATGACCTGTTTTCATCTTTATCATCATGGTATGAATGATTAGGCATAGTTTTAGAACCTGATTCACTCAACTACGTTTTGACCCTTATTGTTACTTTCAAAGCTTTTTAAAGAAGGAGAAAACAGCTAAAACGGATTGTATGATGAAATGCTTGAGCTTACACTGTTTCTTTCAAGCAAATGACCTCTTTTCATCATTATCATCATGGTATGAAGGATTAGGCATAGTTTTAGAACCTGATTCACTCAACTACGTTTTGACCCTTATTGTTACTTTCAAAGCTTTTGCAGGAGAAAACAGCTAAAACGGACTGTATGATGAAATGCTTGAGCTTACACTGTTTCTTTTAAGCAAATGACCTCTTTTCATCATTATCATCATGGTATGAAGGATTAGGCATAGTTTTAGAACCTGATTCACTCAACTACGTTTTGACCCTTATTGTTACTTTCAAAGCTTTTGCAGTAGGAGAAAACTTCTAAAACGGATTGTATGAAGAATGCTTGAGCTTACACTGTTTCCTTTAAGAAAATGACCTGTTTTCATCATTATCATCATGGTATGAATGATTAGGCATAGTTTTAGAACCTGATTCACTTAACTACGTTTTGACACTTATTGTTACTTTCAAAGCTTTTAAAGAAGGAGAAAACAGCTAAAACGGATTGTATGATGAAATGCTTGAGCTTACACTGTTTCTTTCAAGCAAATGACCTCTTTTCATCATTATCATCATGGTATGAAGGATTAGGCATAGTTTTAGAACCTGATTCACTCAACTACGTTTTGACCCTTATTGTTACTTTCAAAGCTTTTGCAGGAGAAAACAGATAAAACGGACTGTATGATGAAATGCTTGAGCTTACACTGTTTCTTTTAAGCAAATGACCTGTTTTCATCTTTATCATTATGGTATGAATGATTAGGCATAGTTTTAGAACCTGATTCACACAACTACGTTTTGAACCTTATTGTTACTTTTAAAGCTTTTGCAGAAGGACAAAACAGCTAAAACGGACTGTATGATGAAATGCTTGAGCTTACACTGTTTCTTTTAAGCAAATGACCTGTTTTCATCTTTATCATTATGGTATGAATGATTAGGCATAGTTTTAGAACCTGATTCACTCAACTACGTTTTGACCCTTATTGTTACTTTCAAAGCTTTTGCAGAAGGGGAAAACAGCTAAAACGCACTGTATGAAGAATGCTTAAGCTTACACTGTTTCTTTTAACCAAATGACCTGTTTTCATCATTATTATTATGGTATAAAAGATTAGGTATAGTTTTAGAACCTGATTCACACAACTTTGTTTTGAACCTTATTGTTACTTTTAAAGCTTTTGCAGAAGGACAAAACAGCTAAAACGGACTGTATGATGAAATGCTTGAGCTTACACTGTTTCTTTTAAGCAAATGACCTGTTTTCATCTTTATCATCATGGTATGAATGATTAGGCATAGTTTTAGAACCTGATTCACTTAACTACGTTTTGACACTTATTGTTACTTTCAAAGCTTTTAAAGAAGGAGAAAACAGCTAAAACGGATTGTATGATGAAATGCTTGAGCTTACACTGTTTCTTTCAAGCAAATGACCTCTTTTCATCATTATCATCATGGTATGAAGGATTAGGCATAGTTTTAGAACCTGATTCACTCAACTACGTTTTGACCCTTATTGTTACTTTCAAAGCTTTTGCAGGAGAAAACAGCTAAAACGGACTGTATGATGAAATGCTTGAGCTTACACTGTTTCTTTTAAGCAAATGACCTCTTTTCATCATTATCATCATGGTATGAAGGATTAGGCATAGTTTTAGAACTTGGTTCACTCAACTACGTTTTGACCCTTATTGTTACTTTCAAAGCTTTTGCAGTAGGAGAAAACTTCTAAAACGGATTGTATGAAGAATGCTTGACCTTACACTGTTTCCTTTAAGGAAATGACCTGTTTTCATCATTATCATCATGGTATGAATGATTAGGCATAGTTTTAGAACCTGATTCACTTAACTACGTTTTGACCCTTATTTTTACTTTCAAAGCTTTTGCAGAAGGGGAAAACAGCTAAAACGGACTGTATGATGAAATGCTTGAGCTTACACTGTTTCTTTTAAGCAAATGACCTCTTTTCATCATTATCATTATGGTATGAATGATTAGGCATAGTTTTAGAACCTGATTCACTCAACTACGTTTTGACCCTTATTGTTACTTTCAAAGCTTTTGCAGTTGGAGAAAACTTCTAAAACGGATTGTATGAAGAATGCTTGAGCTTACACTGTTTCCTTTAAGAAAATGACCTGTTTTCATCATTATCATCATGGTATGAATGATTAGGCATAGTTTTAGAACCTGATTCACTTAACTACGTTTTGACACTTATTGTTACTTTCAAAGCTTTTAAAGAAGGAGAAAACAGCTAAAACGGATTGTATGATGAAATGCTTGAGCTTACACTGTTTCTTTCAAGCAAATGACCTCTTTTCATCATTATCATCATGGTATGAAGGATTAGGCATAGTTTTAGAACCTGATTCACTCAACTACGTTTTGACCCTTATTGTTACTTTCAAAGCTTTTGCAGGAGAAAACAGATAAAACGGACTGTATGATGAAATGCTTGAGCTTACACTGTTTCTTTTAAGCAAATGACCTCTTTTCATCATTATCATCATGGTATGAAGGATTAGGCATAGTTTTAGAACCTGATTCACTCAACTACGTTTTGACCCTTATTGTTACTTTCAAAGCTTTTGCAGTTGGAGAAAACTTCTAAAACGGATTGTATGAAGAATGCTTGAGCTTACACTGTTTCCTTTAAGAAAATGACCTGTTTTCATCATTATCATCATGGTATGAATGATTAGGCATAGTTTTAGAACCTGATTCACTTAACTACGTTTTGACACTTATTGTTACTTTCAAAGCTTTTAAAGAAGGAGAAAACAGCTAAAACGGATTGTATGATGAAATGCTTGAGCTTACACTGTTTCTTTCAAGCAAATGACCTCTTTTCATCATTATCATCATGGTATGAAGGATTAGGCATAGTTTTAGAACCTGATTCACTCAACTACGTTTTGACCCTTATTGTTACTTTCAAAGCTTTTGCAGGAGAAAACAGCTAAAACGGACTGTATGATGAAATGCTTGAGCTTACACTGTTTCTTTTAAGCAAATGACCTCTTTTCATCATTATCATCATGGTATGAAGGATTAGGCATAGTTTTAGAACCTGATTCACTCAACTACGTTTTGACCCTTATTGTTACTTTCAAAGCTTTTGCAGTTGGAGAAAACTTCTAAAACGGATTGTATGAAGAATGCTTGAGCTTACACTGTTTCCTTTAAGAAAATGACCTGTTTTCATCATTATCATCATGGTATGAATAATTAGGCATAGTTTTAGAACCTGATTCACTTAACTACGTTTTGACACTTATTGTTACTTTCAAAGCTTTTAAAGAAGGAGAAAACAGCTAAAACGGATTGTATGATGAAATGCTTGAGCTTACACTGTTTCTTTCAAGCAAATGACCTCTTTTCATCATTATCATCATGGTATGAAGGATTAGGCATAGTTTTAGAACCTGATTCACTCAACTACGTTTTGACCCTTATTGTTACTTTCAAAGCTTTTGCAGGAGAAAACAGCTAAAACGGACTGTATGATGAAATGCTTGAGCTTACACTGTTTCTTTTAACCAAATGACCTGTTTTCATCATTATTATTATGGTATAAAAGATTAGGTATAGTTTTAGAACCTGATTCAGACAACTACGTTTTGAACCTTATTGTTACTTTTAAAGCTTTTGCAGAAGGACAAAACAGCTAAAACGGACTGTATGATGAAATGCTTGAGCTTACACTGTTTCTTTTAAGCAAATGACCTGTTTTCATCTTTATCATTATGGTATGAATGATTAGGCATAGTTTTAGAACCTGATTCACTCAACTACGTTTTGACCCTTATTGTTACTTTCAAAGCTTTTAAAGAAGGAGAAAACAGCTAAAACGGATTGTATGATGAAATGCTTGAGCTTACACTGTTTCTTTTAAGCAAATGACCTCTTTTCATCATTATCATCATGGTATGAAGGATTAGGCATAGTTTTAGAACTTGATTCACTCAACTACGTTTTGACCCTTATTGTTACTTTCAAAGCTTTTGCAGTAGGAGAAAACTTCTAAAACGGATTGTATGAAGAATGCTTGAGCTTACACTGTTTCCTTTAAGAAAATGACCTGTTTTCATCATTATCATCATGGTATGAATGATTAGGCATAGTTTTATAACCTGATTCACTTAACTACGTTTTGACACTTATTGTTACTTTCAAAGCTTTTAAAGAAGGAGAAAACAGCTAAAACGGATTGTATGATGAAATGCTTGAGCTTACACTGTTTCTTTCAAGCAAATGACCTCTTTTCATCATTATCATCATGGTATGAAGGATTAGGCATAGTTTTAGAACCTGATTCACTCAACTACGTTTTGACCCTTATTGTTACTTTCAAAGCTTTTGCAGGAGAAAACAGATAAAACGGACTGTATGATGAAATGCTTGAGCTTACACTGTTTCTTTTAAGCAAATGACCTGTTTTCATCTTTATCATTATGGTATGAATGATTAGGCATAGTTTTAGAACCTGATTCACACAACTACGTTTTGAACCTTATTGTTACTTTTAAAGCTTTTGCAGAAGGACAAAACAGCTAAAACGGACTGTATGATGAAATGCTTGAGCTTACACTGTTTCTTTTAAGCAAATGACCTGTTTTCATCTTTATCATTATGGTATGAATGATTAGGCATAGTTTTAGAACCTGATTCACTCAACTACGTTTTGACCCTTATTGTTACTTTCAAAGCTTTTGCAGAAGGGGAAAACAGCTAAAACGCACTGTATGAAGAATGCTTAAGCTTACACTGTTTCTTTTAACCAAATGACCTGTTTTCATCATTATTATTATGGTATAAAAGATTAGGTATAGTTTTAGAACCTGATTCACACAACTTTGTTTTGAACCTTATTGTTACTTTTAAAGCTTTTGCAGAAGGACAAAACAGCTAAAACGGACTGTATGATGAAATGCTTGAGCTTACACTGTTTCTTTTAAGCAAATGACCTGTTTTCATCTTTATCATCATGGTATGAATGATTAGGCATAGTTTTAGAACCTGATTCACTTAACTACGTTTTGACACTTATTGTTACTTTCAAAGCTTTTAAAGAAGGAGAAAACAGCTAAAACGGATTGTATGATGAAATGCTTGAGCTTACACTGTTTCTTTCAAGCAAATGACCTCTTTTCATCATTATCATCATGGTATGAAGGATTAGGCATAGTTTTAGAACCTGATTCACTCAACTACGTTTTGACCCTTATTGTTACTTTCAAAGCTTTTGCAGGAGAAAACAGCTAAAACGGACTGTATGATGAAATGCTTGAGCTTACACTGTTTCTTTTAAGCAAATGACCTCTTTTCATCATTATCATCATGGTATGAAGGATTAGGCATAGTTTTAGAACTTGGTTCACTCAACTACGTTTTGACCCTTATTGTTACTTTCAAAGCTTTTGCAGTAGGAGAAAACTTCTAAAACGGATTGTATGAAGAATGCTTGACCTTACACTGTTTCCTTTAAGGAAATGACCTGTTTTCATCATTATCATCATGGTATGAATGATTAGGCATAGTTTTAGAACCTGATTCACTTAACTACGTTTTGACCCTTATTTTTACTTTCAAAGCTTTTGCAGAAGGGGAAAACAGCTAAAACGGACTGTATGATGAAATGCTTGAGCTTACACTGTTTCTTTTAAGCAAATGACCTCTTTTCATCATTATCATTATGGTATGAATGATTAGGCATAGTTTTAGAACCTGATTCACTCAACTACGTTTTGACCCTTATTGTTACTTTCAAAGCTTTTAAAGAAGGAGAAAACAGCTAAAACGGATTGTATGATGAAATGCTTGAGCTTACACTGTTTCTTTTAAGCAAATGACCTGTTTTCATCATTATCATCATGGTATGAATGATTAGGCATAGTTTTAGAACCTGATTCACTTAACTACGTTTTGACACTCATTTTTACTTTCAAAGCTTTTGCAGAAGGGGAAAACAGCTAAAACGCACTGTATGAAGAATGCTTAAGCTTACACTGTTTCTTTTAACCAAATGACCTGTTTTCATCATTATTATTATGGTATAAAAGATTAGGTATAGTTTTAGAACCTGATTCACACAACTACGTTTTGAACCTTATTGTTACTTTCAAAGGTTTTGCAGTAGGAGAAAACTTCTAAAACGGGTTGTATGAAGAATGCTTGAGCTTACACTGTTTCCTTTAAGGAAATGACCTGTTTTCATCATTATCATCATGGTATGAATGATTAGGCATAGTTTTAGAACCTGATTCACTTAACTACGTTTTGACCCTTATTGTTACTTTCAAAGCTTTTAAAGAAGGAGAAAACAGCTAAAACGGATTGTATGATGAAATGCTTGAGCTTACACTGTTTCTTTTAACCAAATGACCTGTTTTCATCATTATTATTATGGTATAAAAGATTAGGTATAGTTTTAGAACCTGATTCAGACAACTACGTTTTGAACCTTATTGTTACTTTTAAAGCTTTTGCAGAAGGACAAAACAGCTAAAACGGACTGTATGATAAAATGCTTGAGCTTACACTGTTTCTTTTAAGCAAATGACCTGTTTTCATCTTTATCATTATGGTATGAATGATTAGGCATAGTTTTAGAACCTGATTCACTCAACTACGTTTTGACCCTTATTGTTACTTTCAAAGCTTTTAAAGAAGGAGAAAACAGCTAAAACGGATTGTATGATGAAATGCTTGAGCTTACACTGTTTCTTTTAAGCAAATGACCTGTTTTCATCATTATTATTATGGTATGAATGATTAGGCATAGTTTTAGAACCTGATTCACACAACTACGTTTTGAACCTTATTGTTACTTTCAAAGCTTTTGCAGTAGGAGAAAACTTCTAAAACGGGTTGTATGAAGAATGCTTGAGCTTACACTGTTTCCTTTAAGGAAATGACCTGTTTTCATCATTATCATCATGGTATGAATGATTAGGCATAGTTTTAGAACCTGATTCACTTAACTACGTTTTGACCCTTATTGTTACTTTCAAAGCTTTTAAAGAAGGAGAAAACAGCTAAAACGGATTGTATGATGAAATGCTTGAGCTTACACTGTTTCTTTTAACCAAATGACCTGTTTTCATCATTATTATTATGGTATAAAAGATTAGGTATAGTTTTAGAACCTGATTCAGACAACTACGTTTTGAACCTTATTGTTACTTTTAAAGCTTTTGCAGAAGGACAAAACAGCTAAAACGGACTGTATGATAAAATGCTTGAGCTTACACTGTTTCTTTTAAGCAAATGACCTGTTTTCATCTTTATCATTATGGTATGAATGATTAGGCATAGTTTTAGAACCTGATTCACTCAACTACGTTTTGACCCTTATTGTTACTTTCAAAGCTTTTAAAGAAGGAGAAAACAGCTAAAACGGATTGTATGATGAAATGCTTGAGCTTACACTGTTTCTTTTAAGCAAATGACCTGTTTTCATCATTATTATTATGGTATGAATGATTAGGCATAGTTTTAGAACCTGATTCACACAACTACGTTTTGAACCTTATTGTTACTTTCAAAGCTTTTGCAGTAGGAGAAAACTTCTAAAACGGGTTGTATGAAGAATGCTTGAGCTTACACTGTTTCCTTTAAGGAAATGACCTGTTTTCATCATTATCATCATGGTATGAATGATTAGGCATAGTTTTAGAACCTGATTCACTTAACTACGTTTTGACCCTTATTGTTACTTTCAAAGCTTTTGCAGAAGGGGAAAACAGCTAAAACGCACTGTATGAAGAATGCTTAAGCTTACACTGTTTCTTTTAAGCAAATGACCTGTTTTCATCATTATTATTATGGTATAAAAGATTAGGTATAGTTTTAGAACCTGATTCACACAACTACGTTTTGAACCTTATTGTTACTTTTAAAGCTTTTGCAGAAGGACAAAACAGCTAAAACGGACTGTATGATGAAATGCTTGAGCTTACACTGTTTCTTTTAAGCAAATGACCTGTTTTCATCTTTATCATCATGGTATGAATGATTAGGCATAGTTTTAGAACCTGATTCACTTAACTACGTTTTGACACTTATTGTTACTTTCAAAGCTTTTAAAGAAGGAGAAAACAGCTAAAACGGATTGTATGATGAAATGCTTGAGCTTACACTGTTTCTTTCAAGCAAATGACCTCTTTTCATCATTATCATCATGGTATGAATGATTAGGCATAGTTTTAGAACCTGATTCACTTAACTACGTTTTGACCCTTATTTTTACTTTCCAAGCTTTTGCAGAAGGGGAAAACAGCTAAAACGGACTGTATGATGAAATGCTTGAGCTTACACTGTTTCTTTTAAGCAAATGACCTGTTTTCATCTTTATCATTATGGTATGAATGATTAGGCATAGTTTTAGAACCTGATTCACTTAACTACGTTTTGACCCTTATTGTTACTTTCAAAGCTTTTAAAGAAGGAGAAAACAGCTAAAACGGATTGTATGATGAAATGCTTGAGCTTACACTGTTTCTTTTAAGCAAATGACCTGTTTTCATCATTATCATCATGGTATGAATGATTAGGCATAGTTTTAGAACCTGATTCACTTAACTACGTTTTGACACTCATTTTTACTTTCAAAGCTTTTGCAGAAGGGGAAAACAGCTAAAACGCACTGTATGAAGAATGCTTGAGCTTACACTGTTTCTTTTAACCAAATGACCTGTTTTCATCATTATTATTATGGTATAAAAGATTAGGTATAGTTTTAGAACCTGATTCACACAACTACGTTTTGAACCTTATTGTTACTTTCAAAGCTTTTGCAGTAGGAGAAAACTTCTAAAACGGGTTGTATGAAGAATGCTTGAGCTTACACTGTTTCCTTTAAGGAAATGACCTGTTTTCATCATTATCATCATGGTATGAATGATTAGGCATAGTTTTAGAACCTGATTCACTTAACTACGTTTTGACCCTTATTTTTACTTTCAAAGCTTTTGCAGAAGGGGAAAACAGCTAAAACGGACTGTATGATAAAATGCTTGAGCTTACACTGTTTCTTTTAAGCAAATGACCTCTTTTCATCATTATCATCATGGTATGAAGGATTAGGCATAGTTTTAGAACCTGATTCACTCAACTACGTTTTGACCCTTATTGTTACTTTCAAAGCTTTTGCAGAAGGGGAAAACAGCTAAAACGCACTGTATGAAGAATGCTTAAGCTTACACTGTTTCTTTTAACCAAATGACCTGTTTTCATCATTATTATTATGGTATAAAAGATTAGGTATAGTTTTAGAACCTGATTCACACAACTACGTTTTGAACCTTATTGTTACTTTTAAAGCTTTTGCAGAAGGACAAAACAGCTAAAACGGACTGTATGATGAAATGCTTGAGCTTAAACTGTTTCTTTTAAGCAAATGACCTGTTTTCATCTTTATCATTATGGTATGAATGATTAGGCATAGTTTTAGAACCTGATTCACTCAACTACGTTTTGACCCTTATTGTTACTTTCAAAGCTTTTAAAGAAGGAGAAAACAGCTAAAACGGATTGTATGATGAAATGCTTGAGCTTACACTGTTTCTTTCAAGCAAATGACCTCTTTTCATCATTATCATCATGGTATGAAGGATTAGGCATAGTTTTAGAACCTGATTCACTCAACTACGTTTTGACCCTTATTGTTACTTTCAAAGCTTTTGCAGGAGAAAACAGCTAAAACGGACTGTATGATGAAATGCTTGAGCTTACACTGTTTCTTTTAAGCAAATGACCTCTTTTCATCATTATCATCATGGTATGAAGGATTAGGCATAGTTTTAGAACTTGATTCACTCAACTACGTTTTGACCCTTATTGTTACTTTCAAAGCTTTTGCAGTAGGAGAAAACTTCTAAAACGGATTGTATGAAGAATGCTTGACCTTACACTGTTTCCTTTAAGGAAATGACCTGTTTTCATCATTATCATCATGGTATGAATGATTAGGCATAGTTTTAGAACCTGATTCACTTAACTTTGTTTTGACCCTTATTTTTACTTTCAAAGCTTTTGCAGAAGGGGAAAACAGCTAAAACGGACTGTATGATGAAATGCTTGAGCTTACACTGTTTCTTTTAAGCAAATGACCTCTTTTCATCATTATCATCATGGTATGAAGGATTAGGCATAGTTTTAGAACCTGATTCACTCAACTACGTTTTGACCCTTATTGTTACTTTCAAAGCTTTTGCAGTAGGAGAAAACTTCTAAAACGGATTGTATGAAGAATGCTTGAGCTTACACTGTTTCCTTTAAGAAAATGACCTGTTTTCATCATTATCATCATGGTATGAATGATTAGGCATAGTTTTAGAACCTGATTCACTTAACTACGTTTTGACCCTTATTGTTACTTTCAAAGCTTTTAAAGAAGGAGAAAACAGCTAAAACGGATTGTATGATGAAATGCTTGAGCTTACACTGTTTCTTTTAAGCAAATGACCTGTTTTCATCATTATTATTATGGTATGAATGATTAGGCATAGTTTTAGAACCTGATTCACACAACTACGTTTTGAACCTTATTGTTACTTTCAAAGCTTTTGCAGTAGGAGAAAACTTCTAAAACGGGTTGTATGAAGAATGCTTGAGCTTACACTGTTTCCTTTAAGGAAATGACCTGTTTTCATCATTATCATCATGGTATGAATGATTAGGCATAGTTTTAGAACCTGATTCACTTAACTACGTTTTGACCCTTATTGTTACTTTCAAAGCTTTTGCAGAAGGGGAAAACAGCTAAAACGCACTGTATGAAGAATGCTTAAGCTTACACTGTTTCTTTTAAGCAAATGACCTGTTTTCATCATTATTATTATGGTATAAAAGATTAGGTATAGTTTTAGAACCTGATTCACACAACTACGTTTTGAACCTTATTGTTACTTTTAAAGCTTTTGCAGAAGGACAAAACAGCTAAAACGGACTGTATGATGAAATGCTTGAGCTTAAACTGTTTCTTTTAAGCAAATGACCTGTTTTCATCTTTATCATTATGGTATGAATGATTAGGCATAGTTTTAGAACCTGATTCACTCAACTACGTTTTGACCCTTATTGTTACTTTCAAAGCTTTTAAAGAAGGAGAAAACAGCTAAAACGGATTGTATGATGAAATGCTTGAGCTTACACTGTTTCTTTCAAGCAAATGACCTCTTTTCATCATTATCATCATGGTATGAAGGATTAGGCATAGTTTTAGAACCTGATTCACTCAACTACGTTTTGACCCTTATTGTTACTTTCAAAGCTTTTGCAGGAGAAAACAGCTAAAACGGACTGTATGATGAAATGCTTGAGCTTACACTGTTTCTTTTAAGCAAATGACCTCTTTTCATCATTATCATCATGGTATGAAGGATTAGGCATAGTTTTAGAACTTGATTCACTCAACTACGTTTTGACCCTTATTGTTACTTTCAAAGCTTTTGCAGTAGGAGAAAACTTCTAAAACGGATTGTATGAAGAATGCTTGACCTTACACTGTTTCCTTTAAGGAAATGACCTGTTTTCATCATTATCATCATGGTATGAATGATTAGGCATAGTTTTAGAACCTGATTCACTTAACTTTGTTTTGACCCTTATTTTTACTTTCAAAGCTTTTGCAGAAGGGGAAAACAGCTAAAACGGACTGTATGATGAAATGCTTGAGCTTACACTGTTTCTTTTAAGCAAATGACCTCTTTTCATCATTATCATCATGGTATGAAGGATTAGGCATAGTTTTAGAACCTGATTCACTCAACTACGTTTTGACCCTTATTGTTACTTTCAAAGCTTTTGCAGTAGGAGAAAACTTCTAAAACGGATTGTATGAAGAATGCTTGAGCTTACACTGTTTCCTTTAAGAAAATGACCTGTTTTCATCATTATCATCATGGTATGAATGATTAGGCATAGTTTTAGAACCTGATTCACTTAACTACGTTTTGACCCTTATTGTTACTTTCAAAGCTTTTAAAGAAGGAGAAAACAGCTAAAACGGATTGTATGATGAAATGCTTGAGCTTACACTGTTTCTTTTAAGCAAATGACCTGTTTTCATCATTATTATTATGGTATGAATGATTAGGCATAGTTTTAGAACCTGATTCACACAACTACGTTTTGAACCTTATTGTTACTTTCAAAGCTTTTGCAGTAGGAGAAAACTTCTAAAACGGGTTGTATGAAGAATGCTTGAGCTTACACTGTTTCCTTTAAGGAAATGACCTGTTTTCATCATTATCATCATGGTATGAATGATTAGGCATAGTTTTAGAACCTGATTCACTTAACTACGTTTTGACCCTTATTGTTACTTTCAAAGCTTTTGCAGAAGGGGAAAACAGCTAAAACGCACTGTATGAAGAATGCTTAAGCTTACACTGTTTCTTTTAAGCAAATGACCTGTTTTCATCATTATTATTATGGTATAAAAGATTAGGTATAGTTTTAGAACCTGATTCACACAACTACGTTTTGAACCTTATTGTTACTTTTAAAGCTTTTGCAGAAGGACAAAACAGCTAAAACGGACTGTATGATGAAATGCTTGAGCTTACACTGTTTCTTTTAAGCAAATGACCTGTTTTCATCTTTATCATCATGGTATGAATGATTAGGCATAGTTTTAGAACCTGATTCACTTAACTACGTTTTGACACTTATTGTTACTTTCAAAGCTTTTAAAGAAGGAGAAAACAGCTAAAACGGATTGTATGATGAAATGCTTGAGCTTACACTGTTTCTTTCAAGCAAATGACCTCTTTTCATCATTATCATCATGGTATGAATGATTAGGCATAGTTTTAGAACCTGATTCACTTAACTACGTTTTGACCCTTATTTTTACTTTCCAAGCTTTTGCAGAAGGGGAAAACAGCTAAAACGGACTGTATGATGAAATGCTTGAGCTTACACTGTTTCTTTTAAGCAAATGACCTGTTTTCATCTTTATCATTATGGTATGAATGATTAGGCATAGTTTTAGAACCTGATTCACTTAACTACGTTTTGACCCTTATTGTTACTTTCAAAGCTTTTAAAGAAGGAGAAAACAGCTAAAACGGATTGTATGATGAAATGCTTGAGCTTACACTGTTTCTTTTAAGCAAATGACCTGTTTTCATCATTATCATCATGGTATGAATGATTAGGCATAGTTTTAGAACCTGATTCACTTAACTACGTTTTGACACTCATTTTTACTTTCAAAGCTTTTGCAGAAGGGGAAAACAGCTAAAACGCACTGTATGAAGAATGCTTGAGCTTACACTGTTTCTTTTAACCAAATGACCTGTTTTCATCATTATTATTATGGTATAAAAGATTAGGTATAGTTTTAGAACCTGATTCACACAACTACGTTTTGAACCTATTGTTACTTTCAAAGCTTTTGCAGTAGGAGAAAACTTCTAAAACGGGTTGTATGAAGAATGCTTGAGCTTACACTGTTTCCTTTAAGGAAATGACCTGTTTTCATCATTATCATCATGGTATGAATGATTAGGCATAGTTTTAGAACCTGATTCACTTAACTACGTTTTGACCCTTATTTTTACTTTCAAAGCTTTTGCAGAAGGGGAAAACAGCTAAAACGGACTGTATGATAAAATGCTTGAGCTTACACTGTTTCTTTTAAGCAAATGACCTCTTTTCATCATTATCATCATGGTATGAAGGATTAGGCATAGTTTTAGAACCTGATTCACTTAACTACGTTTTGACCCTTATTTTTACTTTCAAAGCTTTTGCAGAAGGGGAAAACAGCTAAAACGGACTGTATGATAAAATGCTTGAGCTTACACTGTTTCTTTTAAGCAAATGACCTCTTTTCATCATTATCATCATGGTATGAAGGATTAGGCATAGTTTTAGAACCTGATTCACTCAACTACGTTTTGACCCTTATTGTTACTTTCAAAGCTTTTGCAGAAGGGGAAAACAGCTAAAACGCACTGTATGAAGAATGCTTAAGCTTACACTGTTTCTTTTAACCAAATGACCTGTTTTCATCATTATTATTATGGTATAAAAGATTAGGTATAGTTTTAGAACCTGATTCACACAACTACGTTTTGAACCTTATTGTTACTTTTAAAGCTTTTGCAGAAGGACAAAACAGCTAAAACGGACTGTATGATGAAATGCTTGAGCTTAAACTGTTTCTTTTAAGCAAATGACCTGTTTTCATCTTTATCATTATGGTATGAATGATTAGGCATAGTTTTAGAACCTGATTCACTCAACTACGTTTTGACCCTTATTGTTACTTTCAAAGCTTTTAAAGAAGGAGAAAACAGCTAAAACGGATTGTATGATGAAATGCTTGAGCTTACACTGTTTCTTTCAAGCAAATGACCTCTTTTCATCATTATCATCATGGTATGAAGGATTAGGCATAGTTTTAGAACCTGATTCACTCAACTACGTTTTGACCCTTATTGTTACTTTCAAAGCTTTTGCAGGAGAAAACAGCTAAAACGGACTGTATGATGAAATGCTTGAGCTTACACTGTTTCTTTTAAGCAAATGACCTCTTTTCATCATTATCATCATGGTATGAAGGATTAGGCATAGTTTTAGAACTTGATTCACTCAACTACGTTTTGACCCTTATTGTTACTTTCAAAGCTTTTGCAGTAGGAGAAAACTTCTAAAACGGATTGTATGAAGAATGCTTGACCTTACACTGTTTCCTTTAAGGAAATGACCTGTTTTCATCATTATCATCATGGTATGAATGATTAGGCATAGTTTTAGAACCTGATTCACTCAACTACGTTTTGACCCTTATTGTTACTTTCAAAGCTTTTAAAGAAGGAGAAAACAGCTAAAACGGATTGTATGATGAAATGCTTGAGCTTACACTGTTTCTTTTAAGCAAATGACCTGTTTTCATCATTATCATCATGGTATGAATGATTAGGCATAGTTTTAGAACCTGATTCACTTAACTACGTTTTGACACTCATTTTTACTTTCAAAGCTTTTGCAGAAGGGGAAAACAGCTAAAACGCACTGTATGAAGAATGCTTAAGCTTACACTGTTTCCTTTAAGGAAATGACCTGTTTTCATCATTATCATCATGGTATGAATGATTAGGCATAGTTTTAGAACCTGATTCACTTAACTACGTTTTGACACTCATTTTTACTTTCAAAGCTTTTGCAGAAGGGGAAAACAGCTAAAACGCACTGTATGAAGAATGCTTAAGCTTACACTGTTTCTTTTAACCAAATGACCTGTTTTCATCATTATTATTATGGTATAAAAGATTAGGTATAGTTTTAGAACCTGATTCACTCAACTACGTTTTGAACCTTATTGTTACTTTCAAAGCTTTTGCAGTAGGAGAAAACTTCTAAAACGGGTTGTATGAAGAATGCTTGAGCTTACACTGTTTCCTTTAAGGAAATGACCTGTTTTCATCATTATCATCATGGTATGAATGATTAGGCATAGTTTTAGAACCTGATTCACTTAACTACGTTTTGACCCTTATTTTTACTTTCAAAGCTTTTAAAGAAGGAGAAAACAGCTAAAACGGATTGTATGATGAAATGCTTGAGCTTACACTGTTTCTTTCAAGCAAATGACCTCTTTTCATCATTATCATCATGGTATGAAGGATTAGGCATAGTTTTAGAACCTGATTCACTCAACTACGTTTTGACCCTTATTGTTACTTTCAAAGCTTTTGCAGGAGAAAACAGCTAAAACGGACTGTATGATGAAATGCTTGAGCTTACACTGTTTCTTTTAACCAAATGACCTGTTTTCATCATTATTATTATGGTATAAAAGATTAGGTATAGTTTTAGAACCTGATTCAGACAACTACGTTTTGAACCTTATTGTTACTTTTAAAGCTTTTGCAGAAGGACAAAACAGCTAAAACGGACTGTATGATGAAATGCTTGAGCTTACACTGTTTCTTTTAAGCAAATGACCTGTTTTCATCTTTATCATTATGGTATGAATGATTAGGCATAGTTTTAGAACCTGATTCACTCAACTACGTTTTGACCCTTATTGTTACTTTCAAAGCTTTTAAAGAAGGAGAAAACAGCTAAAACGGATTGTATGATGAAATGCTTGAGCTTACACTGTTTCTTTTAAGCAAATGACCTGTTTTCATCTTTATCATTATGGTATGAATGATTAGGCATAGTTTTAGAACCTGATTCACTCAACTACGTTTTGACCCTTATTGTTACTTTCAAAGCTTTTAAAGAAGGAGAAAACAGCTAAAACGGATTGTATGATGAAATGCTTGAGCTTACACTGTTTCTTTTAAGCAAATGACCTGTTTTCATCATTATTATTATGGTATGAATGATTAGGCATAGTTTTAGAACCTGATTCACACAACTACGTTTTGAACCTTATTGTTACTTTCAAAGCTTTTGCAGTAGGAGAAAACTTCTAAAACGGGTTGTATGAAGAATGCTTGAGCTTACACTGTTTCCTTTAAGGAAATGACCTGTTTTCATCATTATCATCATGGTATGAATGATTAGGCATAGTTTTAGAACCTGATTCACTTAACTACGTTTTGACCCTTATTGTTACTTTCAAAGCTTTTGCAGAAGGGGAAAACAGCTAAAACGCACTGTATGAAGAATGCTTAAGCTTACACTGTTTCTTTTAACCAAATGACCTGTTTTCATCATTATTATTATGGTATAAAAGATTAGGTATAGTTTTAGAACCTGATTCACACAACTACGTTTTGAACCTTATTGTTACTTTTAAAGCTTTTGCAGAAGGACAAAACAGCTAAAACGGACTGTATGATGAAATGCTTGAGCTTACACTGTTTCTTTTAAGCAAATGACCTGTTTTCATCTTTATCATTATGGTATGAATGATTAGGCATAGTTTTAGAACCTGATTCACTTAACTACGTTTTGACCCTTATTGTTACTTTCAAAGCTTTTAAAGAAGGAGAAAACAGCTAAAACGGATTGTATGATGAAATGCTTGAGCTTACACTGTTTCTTTCAAGCAAATGACCTCTTTTCATCATTATCATCATGGTATGAATGATTAGGCATAGTTTTAGAACCTGATTCACTTAACTACGTTTTGACACTCATTTTTACTTTCAAAGCTTTTGCAGAAGGGGAAAACAGCTAAAACGCACTGTATGAAGAATGCTTGAGCTTACACTGTTTCTTTTAACCAAATGACCTGTTTTCATCATTATTATTATGGTATAAAAGATTAGGTATAGTTTTAGAACCTGATTCACACAACTACGTTTTGAACCTTATTGTTACTTTCAAAGCTTTTGCAGTAGGAGAAAACTTCTAAAACGGGTTGTATGAAGAATGCTTGAGCTTACACTGTTTCCTTTAAGGAAATGACCTGTTTTCATCATTATCATCATGGTATGAATGATTAGGCATAGTTTTAGAACCTGATTCACTTAACTACGTTTTGACCCTTATTTTTACTTTCAAAGCTTTTGCAGAAGGGGAAAACAGCTAAAACGGACTGTATGATAAAATGCTTGAGCTTACACTGTTTCTTTTAAGCAAATGACCTCTTTTCATCATTATCATCATGGTATGAAGGATTAGGCATAGTTTTAGAACCTGATTCACTCAACTACGTTTTGACCCTTATTGTTACTTTCAAAGCTTTTGCAGAAGGGGAAAACAGCTAAAACGCACTGTATGAAGAATGCTTAAGCTTACACTGTTTCTTTTAACCAAATGACCTGTTTTCATCATTATTATTATGGTATAAAAGATTAGGTATAGTTTTAGAACCTGATTCACACAACTACGTTTTGAACCTTATTGTTACTTTTAAAGCTTTTGCAGAAGGACAAAACAGCTAAAACGGACTGTATGATGAAATGCTTGAGCTTAAACTGTTTCTTTTAAGCAAATGACCTGTTTTCATCTTTATCATTATGGTATGAATGATTAGGCATAGTTTTAGAACCTGTATCACTCAACTACGTTTTGACCCTTATTGTTACTTTCAAAGCTTTTAAAGAAGGAGAAAACAGCTAAAACGGATTGTATGATGAAATGCTTGAGCTTACACTGTTTCTTTTAAGCAAATGACCTGTTTTCATCTTTATCATTATGGTATGAATGATTAGGCATAGTTTTAGAACCTGATTCACTCAACTACGTTTTGACCCTTATTGTTACTTTCAAAGCTTTTAAAGAAGGAGAAAACAGCTAAAACGGATTGTATGATGAAATGCTTGAGCTTACACTGTTTCTTTCAAGCAAATGACCTCTTTTCATCATTATCATCATGGTATGAATGATTAGGCATAGTTTTAGAACCTGATTCACTTAACTACGTTTTGACCCTTATTTTTACTTTCCAAGCTTTTGCAGAAGGGGAAAACAGCTAAAACGGACTGTATGATGAAATGCTTGAGCTTACACTGTTTCTTTTAAGCAAATGACCTGTTTTCATCTTTATCATTATGGTATGAATGATTAGGCATAGTTTTAGAACCTGATTCACTTAACTACGTTTTGACCCTTATTGTTACTTTCAAAGCTTTTAAAGAAGGAGAAAACAGCTAAAACGGATTGTATGATGAAATGCTTGAGCTTACACTGTTTCTTTTAAGCAAATGACCTGTTTTCATCATTATCATCATGGTATGAATGATTAGGCATAGTTTTAGAACCTGATTCACTTAACTACGTTTTGACACTCATTTTTACTTTCAAAGCTTTTGCAGAAGGGGAAAACAGCTAAAACGCACTGTATGAAGAATGCTTGAGCTTACACTGTTTCTTTTAACCAAATGACCTGTTTTCATCATTATTATTATGGTATAAAAGATTAGGTATAGTTTTAGAACCTGATTCACACAACTACGTTTTGAACCTTATTGTTACTTTCAAAGCTTTTGCAGTAGGAGAAAACTTCTAAAACGGGTTGTATGAAGAATGCTTGAGCTTACACTGTTTCCTTTAAGGAAATGACCTGTTTTCATCATTATCATCATGGTATGAATGATTAGGCATAGTTTTAGAACCTGATTCACTTAACTACGTTTTGACCCTTATTTTTACTTTCAAAGCTTTTGCAGAAGGGGAAAACAGCTAAAACGGACTGTATGATAAAATGCTTGAGCTTACACTGTTTCTTTTAAGCAAATGACCTCTTTTCATCATTATCATCATGGTATGAAGGATTAGGCATAGTTTTAGAACCTGATTCACTCAACTACGTTTTGACCCTTATTGTTACTTTCAAAGCTTTTGCAGAAGGGGAAAACAGCTAAAACGCACTGTATGAAGAATGCTTAAGCTTACACTGTTTCTTTTAACCAAATGACCTGTTTTCATCATTATTATTATGGTATAAAAGATTAGGTATAGTTTTAGAACCTGATTCACACAACTACGTTTTGAACCTTATTGTTACTTTTAAAGCTTTTGCAGAAGGACAAAACAGCTAAAACGGACTGTATGATGAAATGCTTGAGCTTAAACTGTTTCTTTTAAGCAAATGACCTGTTTTCATCTTTATCATTATGGTATGAATGATTAGGCATAGTTTTAGAACCTGATTCACTCAACTACGTTTTGACCCTTATTGTTACTTTCAAAGCTTTTAAAGAAGGAGAAAACAGCTAAAACGGATTGTATGATGAAATGCTTGAGCTTACACTGTTTCTTTCAAGCAAATGACCTCTTTTCATCATTATCATCATGGTATGAAGGATTAGGCATAGTTTTAGAACCTGATTCACTCAACTACGTTTTGACCCTTATTGTTACTTTCAAAGCTTTTGCAGGAGAAAACAGCTAAAACGGACTGTATGATGAAATGCTTGAGCTTACACTGTTTCTTTTAAGCAAATGACCTCTTTTCATCATTATCATCATGGTATGAAGGATTAGGCATAGTTTTAGAACTTGATTCACTCAACTACGTTTTGACCCTTATTGTTACTTTCAAAGCTTTTGCAGTAGGAGAAAACTTCTAAAACGGATTGTATGAAGAATGCTTGACCTTACACTGTTTCCTTTAAGGAAATGACCTGTTTTCATCATTATCATCATGGTATGAATGATTAGGCATAGTTTTAGAACCTGATTCACTCAACTACGTTTTGACCCTTATTGTTACTTTCAAAGCTTTTAAAGAAGGAGAAAACAGCTAAAACGGATTGTATGATGAAATGCTTGAGCTTACACTGTTTCTTTTAAGCAAATGACCTGTTTTCATCATTATCATCATGGTATGAATGATTAGGCATAGTTTTAGAACCTGATTCACTTAACTACGTTTTGACACTCATTTTTACTTTCAAAGCTTTTGCAGAAGGGGAAAACAGCTAAAACGCACTGTATGAAGAATGCTTAAGCTTACACTGTTTCCTTTAAGGAAATGACCTGTTTTCATCATTATCATCATGGTATGAATGATTAGGCATAGTTTTAGAACCTGATTCACTTAACTACGTTTTGACACTCATTTTTACTTTCAAAGCTTTTGCAGAAGGGGAAAACAGCTAAAACGCACTGTATGAAGAATGCTTAAGCTTACACTGTTTCTTTTAACCAAATGACCTGTTTTCATCATTATTATTATGGTATAAAAGATTAGGTATAGTTTTAGAACCTGATTCACTCAACTACGTTTTGAACCTTATTGTTACTTTCAAAGCTTTTGCAGTAGGAGAAAACTTCTAAAACGGGTTGTATGAAGAATGCTTGAGCTTACACTGTTTCCTTTAAGGAAATGACCTGTTTTCATCATTATCATCATGGTATGAATGATTAGGCATAGTTTTAGAACCTGATTCACTTAACTACGTTTTGACACTCATTTTTACTTTCAAAGCTTTTGCAGAAGGGGAAAACAGCTAAAACGCACTGTATGAAGAATGCTTAAGCTTACACTGTTTCTTTTAACCAAATGACCTGTTTTCATCATTATTATTATGGTATAAAAGATTAGGTATAGTTTTAGAACCTGATTCACTCAACTACGTTTTGAACCTTATTGTTACTTTCAAAGCTTTTGCAGTAGGAGAAAACTTCTAAAACGGGTTGTATGAAGAATGCTTGAGCTTACACTGTTTCCTTTAAGGAAATGACCTGTTTTCATCATTATCATCATGGTATGAATGATTAGGCATAGTTTTAGAACCTGATTCACTTAACTACGTTTTGACCCTTATTTTTACTTTCAAAGCTTTTAAAGAAGGAGAAAACAGCTAAAACGGATTGTATGATGAAATGCTTGAGCTTACACTGTTTCTTTCAAGCAAATGACCTCTTTTCATCATTATCATCATGGTATGAAGGATTAGGCATAGTTTTAGAACCTGATTCACTCAACTACGTTTTGACCCTTATTGTTACTTTCAAAGCTTTTGCAGGAGAAAACAGCTAAAACGGACTGTATGATGAAATGCTTGAGCTTACACTGTTTCTTTTAACCAAATGACCTGTTTTCATCATTATTATTATGGTATAAAAGATTAGGTATAGTTTTAGAACCTGATTCAGACAACTACGTTTTGAACCTTATTGTTACTTTTAAAGCTTTTGCAGAAGGACAAAACAGCTAAAACGGACTGTATGATGAAATGCTTGAGCTTACACTGTTTCTTTTAAGCAAATGACCTGTTTTCATCTTTATCATTATGGTATGAATGATTAGGCATAGTTTTAGAACCTGATTCACTCAACTACGTTTTGACCCTTATTGTTACTTTCAAAGCTTTTAAAGAAGGAGAAAACAGCTAAAACGGATTGTATGATGAAATGCTTGAGCTTACACTGTTTCTTTTAAGCAAATGACCTGTTTTCATCTTTATCATTATGGTATGAATGATTAGGCATAGTTTTAGAACCTGATTCACTCAACTACGTTTTGACCCTTATTGTTACTTTCAAAGCTTTTAAAGAAGGAGAAAACAGCTAAAACGGATTGTATGATGAAATGCTTGAGCTTACACTGTTTCTTTTAAGCAAATGACCTGTTTTCATCATTATTATTATGGTATGAATGATTAGGCATAGTTTTAGAACCTGATTCACACAACTACGTTTTGAACCTTATTGTTACTTTCAAAGCTTTTGCAGTAGGAGAAAACTTCTAAAACGGGTTGTATGAAGAATGCTTGAGCTTACACTGTTTCCTTTAAGGAAATGACCTGTTTTCATCATTATCATCATGGTATGAATGATTAGGCATAGTTTTAGAACCTGATTCACTTAACTACGTTTTGACCCTTATTGTTACTTTCAAAGCTTTTGCAGAAGGGGAAAACAGCTAAAACGCACTGTATGAAGAATGCTTAAGCTTACACTGTTTCTTTTAACCAAATGACCTGTTTTCATCATTATTATTATGGTATAAAAGATTAGGTATAGTTTTAGAACCTGATTCACACAACTACGTTTTGAACCTTATTGTTACTTTTAAAGCTTTTGCAGAAGGACAAAACAGCTAAAACGGACTGTATGATGAAATGCTTGAGCTTACACTGTTTCTTTTAAGCAAATGACCTGTTTTCATCTTTATCATTATGGTATGAATGATTAGGCATAGTTTTAGAACCTGATTCACTTAACTACGTTTTGACCCTTATTGTTACTTTCAAAGCTTTTAAAGAAGGAGAAAACAGCTAAAACGGATTGTATGATGAAATGCTTGAGCTTACACTGTTTCTTTCAAGCAAATGACCTCTTTTCATCATTATCATCATGGTATGAATGATTAGGCATAGTTTTAGAACCTGATTCACTTAACTACGTTTTGACACTCATTTTTACTTTCAAAGCTTTTGCAGAAGGGGAAAACAGCTAAAACGCACTGTATGAAGAATGCTTGAGCTTACACTGTTTCTTTTAACCAAATGACCTGTTTTCATCATTATTATTATGGTATAAAAGATTAGGTATAGTTTTAGAACCTGATTCACACAACTACGTTTTGAACCTTATTGTTACTTTCAAAGCTTTTGCAGTAGGAGAAAACTTCTAAAACGGGTTGTATGAAGAATGCTTGAGCTTACACTGTTTCCTTTAAGGAAATGACCTGTTTTCATCATTATCATCATGGTATGAATGATTAGGCATAGTTTTAGAACCTGATTCACTTAACTACGTTTTGACCCTTATTTTTACTTTCAAAGCTTTTGCAGAAGGGGAAAACAGCTAAAACGGACTGTATGATAAAATGCTTGAGCTTACACTGTTTCTTTTAAGCAAATGACCTCTTTTCATCATTATCATCATGGTATGAAGGATTAGGCATAGTTTTAGAACCTGATTCACTCAACTACGTTTTGACCCTTATTGTTACTTTCAAAGCTTTTGCAGAAGGGGAAAACAGCTAAAACGCACTGTATGAAGAATGCTTAAGCTTACACTGTTTCTTTTAACCAAATGACCTGTTTTCATCATTATTATTATGGTATAAAAGATTAGGTATAGTTTTAGAACCTGATTCACACAACTACGTTTTGAACCTTATTGTTACTTTTAAAGCTTTTGCAGAAGGACAAAACAGCTAAAACGGACTGTATGATGAAATGCTTGAGCTTAAACTGTTTCTTTTAAGCAAATGACCTGTTTTCATCTTTATCATTATGGTATGAATGATTAGGCATAGTTTTAGAACCTGTATCACTCAACTACGTTTTGACCCTTATTGTTACTTTCAAAGCTTTTAAAGAAGGAGAAAACAGCTAAAACGGATTGTATGATGAAATGCTTGAGCTTACACTGTTTCTTTTAAGCAAATGACCTGTTTTCATCTTTATCATTATGGTATGAATGATTAGGCATAGTTTTAGAACCTGATTCACTCAACTACGTTTTGACCCTTATTGTTACTTTCAAAGCTTTTAAAGAAGGAGAAAACAGCTAAAACGGATTGTATGATGAAATGCTTGAGCTTACACTGTTTCTTTCAAGCAAATGACCTCTTTTCATCATTATCATCATGGTATGAATGATTAGGCATAGTTTTAGAACCTGATTCACTTAACTACGTTTTGACCCTTATTTTTACTTTCCAAGCTTTTGCAGAAGGGGAAAACAGCTAAAACGGACTGTATGATGAAATGCTTGAGCTTACACTGTTTCTTTTAAGCAAATGACCTGTTTTCATCTTTATCATTATGGTATGAATGATTAGGCATAGTTTTAGAACCTGATTCACTTAACTACGTTTTGACCCTTATTGTTACTTTCAAAGCTTTTAAAGAAGGAGAAAACAGCTAAAACGGATTGTATGATGAAATGCTTGAGCTTACACTGTTTCTTTTAAGCAAATGACCTGTTTTCATCATTATCATCATGGTATGAATGATTAGGCATAGTTTTAGAACCTGATTCACTTAACTACGTTTTGACACTCATTTTTACTTTCAAAGCTTTTGCAGAAGGGGAAAACAGCTAAAACGCACTGTATGAAGAATGCTTGAGCTTACACTGTTTCTTTTAACCAAATGACCTGTTTTCATCATTATTATTATGGTATAAAAGATTAGGTATAGTTTTAGAACCTGATTCACACAACTACGTTTTGAACCTTATTGTTACTTTCAAAGCTTTTGCAGTAGGAGAAAACTTCTAAAACGGGTTGTATGAAGAATGCTTGAGCTTACACTGTTTCCTTTAAGGAAATGACCTGTTTTCATCATTATCATCATGGTATGAATGATTAGGCATAGTTTTAGAACCTGATTCACTTAACTACGTTTTGACCCTTATTTTTACTTTCAAAGCTTTTGCAGAAGGGGAAAACAGCTAAAACGGACTGTATGATAAAATGCTTGAGCTTACACTGTTTCTTTTAAGCAAATGACCTCTTTTCATCATTATCATCATGGTATGAAGGATTAGGCATAGTTTTAGAACCTGATTCACTCAACTACGTTTTGACCCTTATTGTTACTTTCAAAGCTTTTGCAGAAGGGGAAAACAGCTAAAACGCACTGTATGAAGAATGCTTAAGCTTACACTGTTTCTTTTAACCAAATGACCTGTTTTCATCATTATTATTATGGTATAAAAGATTAGGTATAGTTTTAGAACCTGATTCACACAACTACGTTTTGAACCTTATTGTTACTTTTAAAGCTTTTGCAGAAGGACAAAACAGCTAAAACGGACTGTATGATGAAATGCTTGAGCTTAAACTGTTTCTTTTAAGCAAATGACCTGTTTTCATCTTTATCATTATGGTATGAATGATTAGGCATAGTTTTAGAACCTGATTCACTCAACTACGTTTTGACCCTTATTGTTACTTTCAAAGCTTTTAAAGAAGGAGAAAACAGCTAAAACGGATTGTATGATGAAATGCTTGAGCTTACACTGTTTCTTTCAAGCAAATGACCTCTTTTCATCATTATCATCATGGTATGAAGGATTAGGCATAGTTTTAGAACCTGATTCACTCAACTACGTTTTGACCCTTATTGTTACTTTCAAAGCTTTTGCAGGAGAAAACAGCTAAAACGGACTGTATGATGAAATGCTTGAGCTTACACTGTTTCTTTTAAGCAAATGACCTCTTTTCATCATTATCATCATGGTATGAAGGATTAGGCATAGTTTTAGAACTTGATTCACTCAACTACGTTTTGACCCTTATTGTTACTTTCAAAGCTTTTGCAGTAGGAGAAAACTTCTAAAACGGATTGTATGAAGAATGCTTGACCTTACACTGTTTCCTTTAAGGAAATGACCTGTTTTCATCATTATCATCATGGTATGAATGATTAGGCATAGTTTTAGAACCTGATTCACTCAACTACGTTTTGACCCTTATTGTTACTTTCAAAGCTTTTAAAGAAGGAGAAAACAGCTAAAACGGATTGTATGATGAAATGCTTGAGCTTACACTGTTTCTTTTAAGCAAATGACCTGTTTTCATCATTATCATCATGGTATGAATGATTAGGCATAGTTTTAGAACCTGATTCACTTAACTACGTTTTGACACTCATTTTTACTTTCAAAGCTTTTGCAGAAGGGGAAAACAGCTAAAACGCACTGTATGAAGAATGCTTAAGCTTACACTGTTTCCTTTAAGGAAATGACCTGTTTTCATCATTATCATCATGGTATGAATGATTAGGCATAGTTTTAGAACCTGATTCACTTAACTACGTTTTGACACTCATTTTTACTTTCAAAGCTTTTGCAGAAGGGGAAAACAGCTAAAACGCACTGTATGAAGAATGCTTAAGCTTACACTGTTTCTTTTAACCAAATGACCTGTTTTCATCATTATTATTATGGTATAAAAGATTAGGTATAGTTTTAGAACCTGATTCACTCAACTACGTTTTGAACCTTATTGTTACTTTCAAAGCTTTTGCAGTAGGAGAAAACTTCTAAAACGGGTTGTATGAAGAATGCTTGAGCTTACACTGTTTCCTTTAAGGAAATGACCTGTTTTCATCATTATCATCATGGTATGAATGATTAGGCATAGTTTTAGAACCTGATTCACTTAACTACGTTTTGACCCTTATTTTTACTTTCAAAGCTTTTAAAGAAGGAGAAAACAGCTAAAACGGATTGTATGATGAAATGCTTGAGCTTACACTGTTTCTTTCAAGCAAATGACCTCTTTTCATCATTATCATCATGGTATGAAGGATTAGGCATAGTTTTAGAACCTGATTCACTCAACTACGTTTTGACCCTTATTGTTACTTTCAAAGCTTTTGCAGGAGAAAACAGCTAAAACGGACTGTATGATGAAATGCTTGAGCTTACACTGTTTCTTTTAACCAAATGACCTGTTTTCATCATTATTATTATGGTATAAAAGATTAGGTATAGTTTTAGAACCTGATTCAGACAACTACGTTTTGAACCTTATTGTTACTTTTAAAGCTTTTGCAGAAGGACAAAACAGCTAAAACGGACTGTATGATGAAATGCTTGAGCTTACACTGTTTCTTTTAAGCAAATGACCTGTTTTCATCTTTATCATTATGGTATGAATGATTAGGCATAGTTTTAGAACCTGATTCACTCAACTACGTTTTGACCCTTATTGTTACTTTCAAAGCTTTTAAAGAAGGAGAAAACAGCTAAAACGGATTGTATGATGAAATGCTTGAGCTTACACTGTTTCTTTTAAGCAAATGACCTCTTTTCATCATTATCATCATGGTATGAAGGATTAGGCATAGTTTTAGAACTTGATTCACTCAACTACGTTTTGACCCTTATTGTTACTTTCAAAGCTTTTGCAGTAGGAGAAAACTTCTAAAACGGATTGTATGAAGAATGCTTGAGCTTACACTGTTTCCTTTAAGAAAATGACCTGTTTTCATCATTATCATCATGGTATGAATGATTAGGCATAGTTTTAGAACCTGATTCACTCAACTACGTTTTGACCCTTATTGTTACTTTCAAAGCTTTTGCAGGAGAAAACAGCTAAAACGGACTGTATGATGAAATGCTTGAGCTTACACTGTTTCTTTTAAGCAAATGACCTCTTTTCATCATTATCATCATGGTATGAAGGATTAGGCATAGTTTTAGAACTTGATTCACTCAACTACGTTTTGACCCTTATTGTTACTTTCAAAGCTTTTGCAGTAGGAGAAAACAGCTAAAACGCACTGTATGAAGAATGCTTGAGCTTACACTGTTTCTTTTAACCAAATGACCTGTTTTCATCATTATTATTATGGTATAAAAGATTAGGTATAGTTTTAGAACCTGATTCACACAACTACGTTTTGAACCTTATTGTTACTTTCAAAGCTTTTGCAGTAGTAGAAAACTTCTAAAACGGGTTGTATGAAGAATGCTTGAGCTTACACTGTTTCTTTTAAGCAAATGACCTGTTTTCATCATTATCATCATGGTATGAATGATTAGGCATAGTTTTAGAACCTGATTCACTTAACTACGTTTTGACACTCATTTTTACTTTCAAAGCTTTTGCAGAAGGGGAAAACAGCTAAAACGCACTGTATGAAGAATGCTTGAGCTTACACTGTTTCTTTTAACCAAATGACCTGTTTTCATCATTATTATTATGGTATAAAAGATTAGGTATAGTTTTAGAACCTGATTCACACAACTACGTTTTGAACCTTATTGTTACTTTCAAAGCTTTTGCAGTAGGAGAAAACTTCTAAAACGGGTTGTATGAAGAATGCTTGAGCTTACACTGTTTCCTTTAAGGAAATGACCTGTTTTCATCATTATCATCATGGTATGAATGATTAGGCATAGTTTTAGAACCTGATTCACTTAACTACGTTTTGACCCTTATTTTTACTTTCAAAGCTTTTGCAGAAGGGGAAAACAGCTAAAACGGACTGTATGATAAAATGCTTGAGCTTACACTGTTTCTTTTAAGCAAATGACCTCTTTTCATCATTATCATCATGGTATGAAGGATTAGGCATAGTTTTAGAACCTGATTCACTCAACTACGTTTTGACCCTTATTGTTACTTTCAAAGCTTTTGCAGAAGGGGAAAACAGCTAAAACGCACTGTATGAAGAATGCTTAAGCTTACACTGTTTCTTTTAACCAAATGACCTGTTTTCATCATTATTATTATGGTATAAAAGATTAGGTATAGTTTTAGAACCTGATTCACACAACTACGTTTTGAACCTTATTGTTACTTTTAAAGCTTTTGCAGAAGGACAAAACAGCTAAAACGGACTGTATGATGAAATGCTTGAGCTTAAACTGTTTCTTTTAAGCAAATGACCTGTTTTCATCATTATTATTATGGTATGAATGATTAGGCATAGTTTTAGAACCTGATTCACACAACTACGTTTTGAACCTTATTGTTACTTTCAAAGCTTTTGCAGTAGGAGAAAACTTCTAAAACGGGTTGTATGAAGAATGCTTGAGCTTACACTGTTTCCTTTAAGGAAATGACCTGTTTTCATCATTATCATCATGGTATGAATGATTAGGCATAGTTTTAGAACCTGATTCACTTAACTACGTTTTGACCCTTATTGTTACTTTCAAAGCTTTTGCAGAAGGGGAAAACAGCTAAAACGCACTGTATGAAGAATGCTTAAGCTTACACTGTTTCTTTTAACCAAATGACCTGTTTTCATCATTATTATTATGGTATAAAAGATTAGGTATAGTTTTAGAACCTGATTCACACAACTACGTTTTGAACCTTATTGTTACTTTTAAAGCTTTTGCAGAAGGACAAAACAGCTAAAACGGACTGTATGATGAAATGCTTGAGCTTAAACTGTTTCTTTTAAGCAAATGACCTGTTTTCATCATTATTATTATGGTATGAATGATTAGGCATAGTTTTAGAACCTGATTCACACAACTACGTTTTGAACCTTATTGTTACTTTCAAAGCTTTTGCAGTAGGAGAAAACTTCTAAAACGGGTTGTATGAAGAATGCTTGAGCTTACACTGTTTCCTTTAAGGAAATGACCTGTTTTCATCATTATCATCATGGTATGAATGATTAGGCATAGTTTTAGAACCTGATTCACTTAACTACGTTTTGACCCTTATTGTTACTTTCAAAGCTTTTGCAGAAGGGGAAAACAGCTAAAACGCACTGTATGAAGAATGCTTAAGCTTACACTGTTTCTTTTAACCAAATGACCTGTTTTCATCATTATTATTATGGTATAAAAGATTAGGTATAGTTTTAGAACCTGATTCACACAACTACGTTTTGAACCTTATTGTTACTTTTAAAGCTTTTGCAGAAGGACAAAACAGCTAAAACGGACTGTATGATGAAATGCTTGAGCTTACACTGTTTCTTTTAAGCAAATGACCTGTTTTCATCTTTATCATCATGGTATGAATGATTAGGCATAGTTTTAGAACCTGATTCACTTAACTACGTTTTGACACTTATTGTTACTTTCAAAGCTTTTAAAGAAGGAGAAAACAGCTAAAACGGATTGTATGATGAAATGCTTGAGCTTACACTGTTTCTTTCAAGCAAATGACCTCTTTTCATCATTATCATCATGGTATGAATGATTAGGCATAGTTTTAGAACCTGATTCACTTAACTACGTTTTGACCCTTATTTTTACTTTCCAAGCTTTTGCAGAAGGGGAAAACAGCTAAAACGGACTGTATGATGAAATGCTTGAGCTTACACTGTTTCTTTTAAGCAAATGACCTGTTTTCATCTTTATCATTATGGTATGAATGATTAGGCATAGTTTTAGAACCTGATTCACTTAACTACGTTTTGACCCTTATTGTTACTTTCAAAGCTTTTAAAGAAGGAGAAAACAGCTAAAACGGATTGTATGATGAAATGCTTGAGCTTACACTGTTTCTTTTAAGCAAATGACCTGTTTTCATCATTATCATCATGGTATGAATGATTAGGCATAGTTTTAGAACCTGATTCACTTAACTACGTTTTGACACTCATTTTTACTTTCAAAGCTTTTGCAGAAGGGGAAAACAGCTAAAACGCACTGTATGAAGAATGCTTGAGCTTACACTGTTTCTTTTAACCAAATGACCTGTTTTCATCATTATTATTATGGTATAAAAGATTAGGTATAGTTTTAGAACCTGATTCACACAACTACGTTTTGAACCTTATTGTTACTTTCAAAGCTTTTGCAGTAGGAGAAAACTTCTAAAACGGGTTGTATGAAGAATGCTTGAGCTTACACTGTTTCCTTTAAGGAAATGACCTGTTTTCATCATTATCATCATGGTATGAATGATTAGGCATAGTTTTAGAACCTGATTCACTTAACTACGTTTTGACCCTTATTTTTACTTTCAAAGCTTTTGCAGAAGGGGAAAACAGCTAACACGGACTGTATGATAAAATGCTTGAGCTTACACTGTTTCTTTTAAGCAAATGACCTCTTTTCATCATTATCATCATGGTATGAAGGATTAGGCATAGTTTTAGAACCTGATTCACTCAACTACGTTTTGACCCTTATTGTTACTTTCAAAGCTTTTGCAGAAGGGGAAAACAGCTAAAACGCACTGTATGAAGAATGCTTAAGCTTACACTGTTTCTTTTAACCAAATGACCTGTTTTCATCATTATTATTATGGTATAAAAGATTAGGTATAGTTTTAGAACCTGATTCACACAACTACGTTTTGAACCTTATTGTTACTTTTAAAGCTTTTGCAGAAGGACAAAACAGCTAAAACGGACTGTATGATGAAATGCTTGAGCTTACACTGTTTCTTTTAAGCAAATGACCTCTTTTCATCATTATCATCATGGTATGAAGGATTAGGCATAGTTTTAGAACTTGATTCACTCAACTACGTTTTGACCCTTATTGTTACTTTCAAAGCTTTTGCAGTAGGAGAAAACTTCTAAAACGGATTGTATGAAGAATGCTTGACCTTACACTGTTTCCTTTAAGGAAATGACCTGTTTTCATCATTATCATCATGGTATGAATGATTAGGCATAGTTTTAGAACCTGATTCACTTAACTTTGTTTTGACCCTTATTTTTACTTTCAAAGCTTTTGCAGAAGGGGAAAACAGCTAAAACGGACTGTATGATGAAATGCTTGAGCTTACACTGTTTCTTTTAAGCAAATGACCTCTTTTCATCATTATCATCATGGTATGAAGGATTAGGCATAGTTTTAGAACCTGATTCACTCAACTACGTTTTGACCCTTATTGTTACTTTCAAAGCTTTTGCAGTAGGAGAAAACTTCTAAAACGGATTGTATGAAGAATGCTTGAGCTTACACTGTTTCCTTTAAGAAAATGACCTGTTTTCATCATTATCATCATGGTATGAATGATTAGGCATAGTTTTAGAACCTGATTCACTCAACTACGTTTTGACCCTTATTGTTACTTTCAAAGCTTTTGCAGGAGAAAACAGCTAAAACGGACTGTATGATGAAATGCTTGAGCTTACACTGTTTCTTTTAAGCAAATGACCTCTTTTCATCATTATCATCATGGTATGAAGGATTAGGCATAGTTTTAGAACTTGATTCACTCAACTACGTTTTGACCCTTATTGTTACTTTCAAAGCTTTTGCAGTAGGAGAAAACAGCTAAAACGCACTGTATGAAGAATGCTTGAGCTTACACTGTTTCTTTTAACCAAATGACCTGTTTTCATCATTATTATTATGGTATAAAAGATTAGGTATAGTTTTAGAACCTGATTCACACAACTACGTTTTGAACCTTATTGTTACTTTCAAAGCTTTTGCAGTAGTAGAAAACTTCTAAAACGGGTTGTATGAAGAATGCTTGAGCTTACACTGTTTCCTTTAAGGAAATGACCTGTTTTCATCATTATCATCATGGTATGAATGATTAGGCATAGTTTTAGAACCTGATTCACTAAACTACGTTTTGACACTTATTTTTACTTTCAAAGCTTTTGCAGAAGGGGAAAACAGCTAAAACGCACTGTATGAAGAATGCTTGAGCTTACACTGTTTCTTTTAACCAAATGACCTGTTTTCATCATTATTATTATGGTATAAAAGATTAGGTATAGTTTTAGAACCTGATTCACACAACTACGTTTTGAACCTTATTGTTACTTTCAAAGCTTTTGCAGTAGTAGACAACTTCTAAAACGGGTTGTATGAAGAATGCTTGAGCTTACACTGTTTCCTTTAAGGAAATGACCTGTTTTCATCATTATCATCATGGTATGAATGATTAGGCATAGTTTTAGAACCTGATTCACTTAACTTTGTTTTGACCCTTATTTTTACTTTCAAAGCTTTTGCAGAAGGGGAAAACAGCTAAAACGGACTGTATGATGAAATGCTTGAGCTTACACTGTTTCTTTTAAGCAAATGACCTCTTTTCATCATTATCATCATGGTATGAAGGATTAGGCATAGTTTTAGAACCTGATTCACTCAACTACGTTTTGACCCTTATTGTTACTTTCAAAGCTTTTGCAGAAGGGGAAAACAGCTAAAACGCACTGTATGAAGAATGCTTAAGCTTACACTGTTTCCTTTAAGGAAATGACCTGTTTTCATCATTATCATCATGGTATGAATGATTAGGCATAGTTTTAGAACCTGATTCACTTAACTACGTTTTGACCCTTATTTTTACTTTCAAAGCTTTTGCAGAAGGGGAAAACAGCTAAAACGGACTGTATGATGAAATGCTTGAGCTTACACTGTTTCTTTTAAGCAAATGACCTCTTTTCATCATTATCATCATGGTATGAAGGATTAGGCATAGTTTTAGAACCTGATTCACTCAACTACGTTTTGACCCTTATTGTTACTTTCAAAGCTTTTGCAGAAGGGGAAAACAGCTAAAACGCACTGTATGAAGAATGCTTAAGCTTACACTGTTTCTTTTAACCAAATGACCTGTTTTCATCATTATTATTATGGTATAAAAGATTAGGTATAGTTTTAGAACCTGATTCAGACAACTACGTTTTGAACCTTATTGTTACTTTTAAAGCTTTTGCAGAAGGACAAAACAGCTAAAACGGACTGTATGATGAAATGCTTGAGCTTACACTGTTTCTTTTAAGCAAATGACCTGTTTTCATCTTTATCATTATGGTATGAATGATTAGGCATAGTTTTAGAACCTGATTCACTCAACTACGTTTTGACCCTTATTGTTACTTTCAAAGCTTTTAAAGAAGGAGAAAACAGCTAAAACGGATTGTATGATGAAATGCTTGAGCTTACACTGTTTCTTTTAAGCAAATGACCTCTTTTCATCATTATCATCATGGTATGAAGGATTAGGCATAGTTTTAGAACTTGATTCACTCAACTACGTTTTGACCCTTATTGTTACTTTCAAAGCTTTTGCAGTAGGAGAAAACTTCTAAAACGGATTGTATGAAGAATGCTTGAGCTTACACTGTTTCCTTTAAGGAAATGACCTGTTTTCATCATTATCATCATGGTATGAATGATTAGGCATAGTTTTAGAACCTGATTCACTTAACTTTGTTTTGACCCTTATTTTTACTTTCAAAGCTTTTGCAGAAGGGGAAAACAGCTAAAACGCACTGTATGAAGAATGCTTGAGCTTACACTGTTTCTTTTAACCAAATGACCTGTTTTCATCATTATTATTATGGTATAAAAGATTAGGTATAGTTTTAGAACCTGATTCACACAACTACGTTTTGAACCTTATTGTTACTTTCAAAGCTTTTGCAGTAGGAGAAAACTTCTAAAACGGGTTGTATGAAGAATGCTTGAGCTTACACTGTTTCCTTTAAGGAAATGACCTGTTTTCATCATTATCATCATGGTATGAATGATTAGGCATAGTTTTAGAACCTGATTCACTTAACTACGTTTTGACCCTTATTTTTACTTTCAAAGCTTTTGCAGAAGGGGAAAACAGCTAAAACGGACTGTATGATAAAATGCTTGAGCTTACACTGTTTCTTTTAAGCAAATGACCTCTTTTCATCATTATCATCATGGTATGAAGGATTAGGCATAGTTTTAGAACCTGATTCACTCAACTACGTTTTGACCCTTATTGTTACTTTCAAAGCTTTTGCAGAAGGGGAAAACAGCTAAAACGCACTGTATGAAGAATGCTTAAGCTTACACTGTTTCTTTTAACCAAATGACCTGTTTTCATCATTATTATTATGGTATAAAAGATTAGGTATAGTTTTAGAACCTGATTCACACAACTACATTTTGAACCTTATTGTTACTTTTAAAGCTTTTGCAGAAGGACAAAACAGCTAAAACGGACTGTATGATGAAATGCTTGAGCTTAAACTGTTTCTTTTAAGCAAATGACCTGTTTTCATCTTTATCATTATGGTATGAATGATTAGGCATAGTTTTAGAACCTGATTCACTCAACTACGTTTTGACCCTTATTGTTACTTTCAAAGCTTTTAAAGAAGGAGAAAACAGCTAAAACGGATTGTATGATGAAATGCTTGAGCTTACACTGTTTCTTTCAAGCAAATGACCTCTTTTCATCATTATCATCATGGTATGAAGGATTAGGCATAGTTTTAGAACCTGATTCACTCAACTACGTTTTGACCCTTATTGTTACTTTCAAAGCTTTTGCAGGAGAAAACAGCTAAAACGGACTGTATGATGAAATGCTTGAGCTTACACTGTTTCTTTTAAGCAAATGACCTCTTTTCATCATTATCATCATGGTATGAAGGATTAGGCATAGTTTTAGAACTTGATTCACTCAACTACGTTTTGACCCTTATTGTTACTTTCAAAGCTTTTGCAGTAGGAGAAAACTTCTAAAACGGATTGTATGAAGAATGCTTGACCTTACACTGTTTCCTTTAAGGAAATGACCTGTTTTCATCATTATCATCATGGTATGAATGATTAGGCATAGTTTTAGAACCTGATTCACTTAACTTTGTTTTGACCCTTATTTTTACTTTCAAAGCTTTTGCAGAAGGGGAAAACAGCTAAAACGGACTGTATGATGAAATGCTTGAGCTTACACTGTTTCTTTTAAGCAAATGACCTCTTTTCATCATTATCATCATGGTATGAAGGATTAGGCATAGTTTTAGAACCTGATTCACTCAACTACGTTTTGACCCTTATTGTTACTTTCAAAGCTTTTGCAGTAGGAGAAAACTTCTAAAACGGATTGTATGAAGAATGCTTGAGCTTACACTGTTTCCTTTAAGAAAATGACCTGTTTTCATCATTATCATCATGGTATGAATGATTAGGCATAGTTTTAGAACCTGATTCACTCAACTACGTTTTGACCCTTATTGTTACTTTCAAAGCTTTTGCAGGAGAAAACAGCTAAAACGGACTGTATGATGAAATGCTTGAGCTTACACTGTTTCTTTTAAGCAAATGACCTGTTTTCATCATTATTATTATGGTATAAAAGATTAGGTATAGTTTTAGAACCTGATTCACACAACTACGTTTTGAACCTTATTGTTACTTTTAAAGCTTTTGCAGAAGGACAAAACAGCTAAAACGGACTGTATGATGAAATGCTTGAGCTTACACTGTTTCTTTTAAGCAAATGACCTGTTTTCATCTTTATCATTATGGTATGAATGATTAGGCATAGTTTTAGAACCTGATTCACTCAACTACGTTTTGACCCTTATTGTTACTTTCAAAGCTTTTGCAGAAGGGGAAAACAGCTAAAACGCACTGTATGAAGAATGCTTAAGCTTACACTGTTTCTTTTAACCAAATGACCTGTTTTCATCATTATTATTATGGTATAAAAGATTAGGTATAGTTTTAGAACCTGATTCACACAACTACGTTTTGAACCTTATTGTTACTTTTAAAGCTTTTGCAGAAGGACAAAACAGCTAAAACGGACTGTATGATGAAATGCTTGAGCTTACACTGTTTCTTTTAAGCAAATGACCTGTTTTCATCTTTATCATCATGGTATGAATGATTAGGCATAGTTTTAGAACCTGATTCACTTAACTACGTTTTGACACTTATTGTTACTTTCAAAGCTTTTAAAGAAGGAGAAAACAGCTAAAACGGATTGTATGATGAAATGCTTGAGCTTACACTGTTTCTTTCAAGCAAATGACCTCTTTTCATCATTATCATCATGGTATGAAGGATTAGGCATAGTTTTAGAACCTGATTCACTCAACTACGTTTTGACCCTTATTGTTACTTTCAAAGCTTTTGCAGGAGAAAACAGCTAAAACGGACTGTATGATGAAATGCTTGAGCTTACACTGTTTCTTTTAAGCAAATGACCTCTTTTCATCATTATCATCATGGTATGAAGGATTAGGCATAGTTTTAGAACTTGGTTCACTCAACTACGTTTTGACCCTTATTGTTACTTTCAAAGCTTTTGCAGTAGGAGAAAACTTCTAAAACGGATTGTATGAAGAATGCTTGACCTTACACTGTTTCCTTTAAGGAAATGACCTGTTTTCATCATTATCATCATGGTATGAATGATTAGGCATAGTTTTAGAACCTGATTCACTTAACTACGTTTTGACCCTTATTTTTACTTTCAAAGCTTTTGCAGAAGGGGAAAACAGCTAAAACGGACTGTATGATGAAATGCTTGAGCTTAAACTGTTTCTTTTAAGCAAATGACCTCTTTTCATCATTATCATTATGGTATGAATGATTAGGCATAGTTTTAGAACCTGATTCACTCAACTACGTTTTGACCCTTATTGTTACTTTCAAAGCTTTTAAAGAAGGAGAAAACAGCTAAAACGGATTGTATGATGAAATGCTTGAGCTTACACTGTTTCTTTTAAGCAAATGACCTGTTTTCATCATTATCATCATGGTATGAATGATTAGGCATAGTTTTAGAACCTGATTCACTTAACTACGTTTTGACACTCATTTTTACTTTCAAAGCTTTTGCAGAAGGGGAAAACAGCTAAAACGCACTGTATGAAGAATGCTTAAGCTTACACTGTTTCTTTTAACCAAATGACCTGTTTTCATCATTATTATTATGGTATAAAAGATTAGGTATAGTTTTAGAACCTGATTCACACAACTACGTTTTGAACCTTATTGTTACTTTCAAAGCTTTTGCAGTAGGAGAAAACTTCTAAAACGGGTTGTATGAAGAATGCTTGAGCTTACACTGTTTCCTTTAAGGAAATGACCTGTTTTCATCATTATCATCATGGTATGAATGATTAGGCATAGTTTTAGAACCTGATTCACTTAACTACGTTTTGACCCTTATTTTTACTTTCAAAGCTTTTAAAGAAGGAGAAAACAGCTAAAACGGATTGTATGATGAAATGCTTGAGCTTACACTGTTTCTTTCAAGCAAATGACCTCTTTTCATCATTATCATCATGGTATGAAGGATTAGGCATAGTTTTAGAACCTGATTCACTCAACTACGTTTTGACCCTTATTGTTACTTTCAAAGCTTTTGCAGGAGAAAACAGCTAAAACGGACTGTATGATGAAATGCTTGAGCTTACACTGTTTCTTTTAACCAAATGACCTGTTTTCATCATTATTATTATGGTATAAAAGATTAGGTATAGTTTTAGAACCTGATTCAGACAACTACGTTTTGAACCTTATTGTTACTTTTAAAGCTTTTGCAGAAGGACAAAACAGCTAAAACGGACTGTATGATGAAATGCTTGAGCTTACACTGTTTCTTTTAAGCAAATGACCTGTTTTCATCTTTATCATTATGGTATGAATGATTAGGCATAGTTTTAGAACCTGATTCACTCAACTACGTTTTGACCCTTATTGTTACTTTCAAAGCTTTTAAAGAAGGAGAAAACAGCTAAAACGGATTGTATGATGAAATGCTTGAGCTTACACTGTTTCTTTTAAGCAAATGACCTGTTTTCATCTTTATCATTATGGTATGAATGATTAGGCATAGTTTTAGAACCTGATTCACACAACTACGTTTTGAACCTTATTGTTACTTTTAAAGCTTTTGCAGAAGGACAAAACAGCTAAAACGGACTGTATGATGAAATGCTTGAGCTTACACTGTTTCTTTTGAGCAAATGACCTGTTTTCATCTTTATCATCATGGTATGAATGATTAGGCATAGTTTTAGAACCTGATTCACTTAACTACGTTTTGACACTTATTGTTACTTTCAAAGCTTTTAAAGAAGGAGAAAACAGCTAAAACGGATTGTATGATGAAATGCTTGAGCTTACACTGTTTCTTTCAAGCAAATGACCTCTTTTCATCATTATCATCATGGTATGAATGATTAGGCATAGTTTTAGAACCTGATTCACTTAACTACGTTTTGACCCTTATTTTTACTTTCCAAGCTTTTGCAGAAGGGGAAAACAGCTAAAACGGACTGTATGATGAAATGCTTGAGCTTACACTGTTTCTTTTAAGCAAATGACCTGTTTTCATCTTTATCATTATGGTATGAATGATTAGGCATAGTTTTAGAACCTGATTCACTTAACTACGTTTTGACCCTTATTGTTACTTTCAAAGCTTTTAAAGAAGGAGAAAACAGCTAAAACGGATTGTATGATGAAATGCTTGAGCTTACACTGTTTCTTTTAAGCAAATGACCTGTTTTCATCTTTATCATTATGGTATGAATGATTAGGCATAGTTTTAGAACCTGATTCACACAACTACGTTTTGAACCTTATTGTTACTTTCAAAGCTTTTGCAGTAGGACAAAACTTCTAAAACGGGTTGTATGAAGAATGCTTGAGCTTACACTGTTTCCTTTAAGGAAATGACCTGTTTTCATCATTATCATCATGGTATGAATGATTAGGCATAGTTTTAGAACCTGATTCACTTAACTACGTTTTGACCCTTATTTTTACTTTCAAAGCTTTTGCAGAAGGGGAAAACAGCTAAAACGGACTGTATGATAAAATGCTTGAGCTTACACTGTTTCTTTTAAGCAAATGACCTCTTTTCATCATTATCATCATGGTATGAAGGATTAGGCATAGTTTTAGAACCTGATTCACTCAACTACGTTTTGACCCTTATTGTTACTTTCAAAGCTTTTGCAGAAGGGGAAAACAGCTAAAACGCACTGTATGAAGAATGCTTAAGCTTACACTGTTTCTTTTAACCAAATGACCTGTTTTCATCATTATTATTATGGTATAAAAGATTAGGTATAGTTTTAGAACCTGATTCACACAACTACGTTTTGAACCTTATTGTTACTTTTAAAGCTTTTGCAGAAGGACAAAACAGCTAAAACGGACTGTATGATGAAATGCTTGAGCTTAAACTGTTTCTTTTAAGCAAATGACCTGTTTTCATCTTTATCATTATGGTATGAATGATTAGGCATAGTTTTAGAACCTGATTCACTCAACTACGTTTTGACCCTTATTGTTACTTTCAAAGCTTTTAAAGAAGGAGAAAACAGCTAAAACGGATTGTATGATGAAATGCTTGAGCTTACACTGTTTCTTTCAAGCAAATGACCTCTTTTCATCATTATCATCATGGTATGAAGGATTAGGCATAGTTTTAGAACCTGATTCACTCAACTACGTTTTGACCCTTATTGTTACTTTCAAAGCTTTTGCAGGAGAAAACAGCTAAAACGGACTGTATGATGAAATGCTTGAGCTTACACTGTTTCCTTTAAGAAAATGACCTGTTTTCATCATTATCATCATGGTATGAATGATTAGGCATAGTTTTAGAACCTGATTCACTCAACTACGTTTTGACCCTTATTGTTACTTTCAAAGCTTTTGCAGGAGAAAACAGCTAAAACGGACTGTATGATGAAATGCTTGAGCTTACACTGTTTCTTTTAAGCAAATGACCTGTTTTCATCATTATTATTATGGTATAAAAGATTAGGTATAGTTTTAGAACCTGATTCACACAACTACGTTTTGAACCTTATTGTTACTTTTAAAGCTTTTGCAGAAGGACAAAACAGCTAAAACGGACTGTATGATGAAATGCTTGAGCTTACACTGTTTCTTTTAAGCAAATGACCTGTTTTCATCTTTATCATTATGGTATGAATGATTAGGCATAGTTTTAGAACCTGATTCACTCAACTACGTTTTGACCCTTATTGTTACTTTCAAAGCTTTTAAAGAAGGAGAAAACAGCTAAAACGGATTGTATGATGAAATGCTTGAGCTTACACTGTTTCTTTTAAGCAAATGACCTGTTTTCATCTTTATCATTATGGTATGAATGATTAGGCATAGTTTTAGAACCTGATTCACTCAACTACGTTTTGACCCTTATTGTTACTTTCAAAGCTTTTAAAGAAGGAGAAAACAGCTAAAACGGATTGTATGATGAAATGCTTGAGCTTACACTGTTTCTTTCAAGCAAATGACCTCTTTTCATCATTATCATCATGGTATGAAGGATTAGGCATAGTTTTAGAACCTGATTCACTCAACTACGTTTTGACCCTTATTGTTACTTTCAAAGCTTTTGCAGGAGAAAACAGCTAAAACGGACTGTATGATGAAATGCTTGAGCTTACACTGTTTCTTTTAAGCAAATGACCTCTTTTCATCATTATCATCATGGTATGAAGGATTAGGCATAGTTTTAGAACTTGATTCACTCAACTACGTTTTGACCCTTATTGTTACTTTCAAAGCTTTTGCAGTAGGAGAAAACTTCTAAAACGGATTGTATGAAGAATGCTTGACCTTACACTGTTTCCTTTAAGGAAATGACCTGTTTTCATCATTATCATCATGGTATGAATGATTAGGCATAGTTTTAGAACCTGATTCACTTAACTTTGTTTTGACCCTTATTTTTACTTTCAAAGCTTTTGCAGAAGGGGAAAACAGCTAAAACGGACTGTATGATGAAATGCTTGAGCTTACACTGTTTCTTTTAAGCAAATGACCTCTTTTCATCATTATCATCATGGTATGAAGGATTAGGCATAGTTTTAGAACCTGATTCACTCAACTACGTTTTGACCCTTATTGTTACTTTCAAAGCTTTTGCAGTAGGAGAAAACTTCTAAAACGGATTGTATGAAGAATGCTTGAGCTTACACTGTTTCCTTTAAGAAAATGACCTGTTTTCATCATTATCATCATGGTATGAATGATTAGGCATAGTTTTAGAACCTGATTCACTCAACTACGTTTTGACCCTTATTGTTACTTTCAAAGCTTTTGCAGGAGAAAACAGCTAAAACGGACTGTATGATGAAATGCTTGAGCTTACACTGTTTCTTTTAAGCAAATGACCTGTTTTCATCATTATTATTATGGTATAAAAGATTAGGTATAGTTTTAGAACCTGATTAACACAACTACGTTTTGAACCTTATTGTTACTTTTAAAGCTTTTGCAGAAGGACAAAACAGCTAAAACGGACTGTATGATGAAATGCTTGAGCTTACACTGTTTCTTTTAAGCAAATGACCTGTTTTCATCTTTATCATTATGGTATGAATGATTAGGCATAGTTTTAGAACCTGATTCACTCAACTACGTTTTGACCCTTATTGTTACTTTCAAAGCTTTTGCAGAAGGGGAAAACAGCTAAAACGCACTGTATGAAGAATGCTTAAGCTTACACTGTTTCTTTTAACCAAATGACCTGTTTTCATCTTTATCATTATGGTATGAATGATTAGGCATAGTTTTAGAACCTGATTCACTCAACTACGTTTTGACCCTTATTGTTACTTTCAAAGCTTTTAAAGAAGGAGAAAACAGCTAAAACGGATTGTATGATGAAATGCTTGAGCTTACACTGTTTCTTTTAAGCAAATGACCTGTTTTCATCTTTATCATTATGGTATGAATGATTAGGCATAGTTTTAGAACCTGATTCACACAACTACGTTTTGAACCTTATTGTTACTTTTAAAGCTTTTGCAGAAGGACAAAACAGCTAAAACGGACTGTATGATGAAATGCTTGAGCTTACACTGTTTCTTTTGAGCAAATGACCTGTTTTCATCTTTATCATCATGGTATGAATGATTAGGCATAGTTTTAGAACCTGATTCACTTAACTACGTTTTGACACTTATTGTTACTTTCAAAGCTTTTAAAGAAGGAGAAAACAGCTAAAACGGATTGTATGATGAAATGCTTGAGCTTACACTGTTTCTTTCAAGCAAATGACCTCTTTTCATCATTATCATCATGGTATGAATGATTAGGCATAGTTTTAGAACCTGATTCACTTAACTACGTTTTGACCCTTATTTTTACTTTCCAAGCTTTTGCAGAAGGGGAAAACAGCTAAAACGGACTGTATGATGAAATGCTTGAGCTTACACTGTTTCTTTTAAGCAAATGACCTGTTTTCATCTTTATCATTATGGTATGAATGATTAGGCATAGTTTTAGAACCTGATTCACTTAACTACGTTTTGACCCTTATTGTTACTTTCAAAGCTTTTAAAGAAGGAGAAAACAGCTAAAACGGATTGTATGATGAAATGCTTGAGCTTACACTGTTTCTTTTAAGCAAATGACCTGTTTTCATCTTTATCATTATGGTATGAATGATTAGGCATAGTTTTAGAACCTGATTCACACAACTACGTTTTGAACCTTATTGTTACTTTCAAAGCTTTTGCAGTAGGACAAAACTTCTAAAACGGGTTGTATGAAGAATGCTTGAGCTTACACTGTTTCCTTTAAGGAAATGACCTGTTTTCATCATTATCATCATGGTATGAATGATTAGGCATAGTTTTAGAACCTGATTCACTTAACTACGTTTTGACCCTTATTTTTACTTTCAAAGCTTTTGCAGAAGGGGAAAACAGCTAAAACGGACTGTATGATAAAATGCTTGAGCTTACACTGTTTCTTTTAAGCAAATGACCTCTTTTCATCATTATCATCATGGTATGAAGGATTAGGCATAGTTTTAGAACCTGATTCACTCAACTACGTTTTGACCCTTATTGTTACTTTCAAAGCTTTTGCAGAAGGGGAAAACAGCTAAAACGCACTGTATGAAGAATGCTTAAGCTTACACTGTTTCTTTTAACCAAATGACCTGTTTTCATCATTATTATTATGGTATAAAAGATTAGGTATAGTTTTAGAACCTGATTCACACAACTACGTTTTGAACCTTATTGTTACTTTTAAAGCTTTTGCAGAAGGACAAAACAGCTAAAACGGACTGTATGATGAAATGCTTGAGCTTAAACTGTTTCTTTTAAGCAAATGACCTGTTTTCATCTTTATCATTATGGTATGAATGATTAGGCATAGTTTTAGAACCTGATTCACTCAACTACGTTTTGACCCTTATTGTTACTTTCAAAGCTTTTAAAGAAGGAGAAAACAGCTAAAACGGATTGTATGATGAAATGCTTGAGCTTACACTGTTTCTTTCAAGCAAATGACCTCTTTTCATCATTATCATCATGGTATGAAGGATTAGGCATAGTTTTAGAACCTGATTCACTCAACTACGTTTTGACCCTTATTGTTACTTTCAAAGCTTTTGCAGGAGAAAACAGCTAAAACGGACTGTATGATGAAATGCTTGAGCTTACACTGTTTCCTTTAAGAAAATGACCTGTTTTCATCATTATCATCATGGTATGAATGATTAGGCATAGTTTTAGAACCTGATTCACTCAACTACGTTTTGACCCTTATTGTTACTTTCAAAGCTTTTGCAGGAGAAAACAGCTAAAACGGACTGTATGATGAAATGCTTGAGCTTACACTGTTTCTTTTAAGCAAATGACCTGTTTTCATCATTATTATTATGGTATAAAAGATTAGGTATAGTTTTAGAACCTGATTCACACAACTACGTTTTGAACCTTATTGTTACTTTTAAAGCTTTTGCAGAAGGACAAAACAGCTAAAACGGACTGTATGATGAAATGCTTGAGCTTACACTGTTTCTTTTAAGCAAATGACCTGTTTTCATCTTTATCATTATGGTATGAATGATTAGGCATAGTTTTAGAACCTGATTCACTCAACTACGTTTTGACCCTTATTGTTACTTTCAAAGCTTTTAAAGAAGGAGAAAACAGCTAAAACGGATTGTATGATGAAATGCTTGAGCTTACACTGTTTCTTTTAAGCAAATGACCTGTTTTCATCTTTATCATTATGGTATGAATGATTAGGCATAGTTTTAGAACCTGATTCACTCAACTACGTTTTGACCCTTATTGTTACTTTCAAAGCTTTTAAAGAAGGAGAAAACAGCTAAAACGGATTGTATGATGAAATGCTTGAGCTTACACTGTTTCTTTCAAGCAAATGACCTCTTTTCATCATTATCATCATGGTATGAAGGATTAGGCATAGTTTTAGAACCTGATTCACTCAACTACGTTTTGACCCTTATTGTTACTTTCAAAGCTTTTGCAGGAGAAAACAGCTAAAACGGACTGTATGATGAAATGCTTGAGCTTACACTGTTTCTTTTAAGCAAATGACCTCTTTTCATCATTATCATCATGGTATGAAGGATTAGGCATAGTTTTAGAACTTGATTCACTCAACTACGTTTTGACCCTTATTGTTACTTTCAAAGCTTTTGCAGTAGGAGAAAACTTCTAAAACGGATTGTATGAAGAATGCTTGACCTTACACTGTTTCCTTTAAGGAAATGACCTGTTTTCATCATTATCATCATGGTATGAATGATTAGGCATAGTTTTAGAACCTGATTCACTTAACTTTGTTTTGACCCTTATTTTTACTTTCAAAGCTTTTGCAGAAGGGGAAAACAGCTAAAACGGACTGTATGATGAAATGCTTGAGCTTACACTGTTTCTTTTAAGCAAATGACCTCTTTTCATCATTATCATCATGGTATGAAGGATTAGGCATAGTTTTAGAACCTGATTCACTCAACTACGTTTTGACCCTTATTGTTACTTTCAAAGCTTTTGCAGTAGGAGAAAACTTCTAAAACGGATTGTATGAAGAATGCTTGAGCTTACACTGTTTCCTTTAAGAAAATGACCTGTTTTCATCATTATCATCATGGTATGAATGATTAGGCATAGTTTTAGAACCTGATTCACTCAACTACGTTTTGACCCTTATTGTTACTTTCAAAGCTTTTGCAGGAGAAAACAGCTAAAACGGACTGTATGATGAAATGCTTGAGCTTACACTGTTTCTTTTAAGCAAATGACCTGTTTTCATCATTATTATTATGGTATAAAAGATTAGGTATAGTTTTAGAACCTGATTAACACAACTACGTTTTGAACCTTATTGTTACTTTTAAAGCTTTTGCAGAAGGACAAAACAGCTAAAACGGACTGTATGATGAAATGCTTGAGCTTACACTGTTTCTTTTAAGCAAATGACCTGTTTTCATCTTTATCATTATGGTATGAATGATTAGGCATAGTTTTAGAACCTGATTCACTCAACTACGTTTTGACCCTTATTGTTACTTTCAAAGCTTTTGCAGAAGGGGAAAACAGCTAAAACGCACTGTATGAAGAATGCTTAAGCTTACACTGTTTCTTTTAACCAAATGACCTGTTTTCATCATTATTATTATGGTATAAAAGATTAGGTATAGTTTTAGAACCTGATTCACACAACTACGTTTTGAACCTTATTGTTACTTTTAAAGCTTTTGCAGAAGGACAAAACAGCTAAAACGGACTGTATGATGAAATGCTTGAGCTTACACTGTTTCTTTTAAGCAAATGACCTGTTTTCATCTTTATCATCATGGTATGAATGATTAGGCATAGTTTTAGAACCTGATTCACTTAACTACGTTTTGACACTTATTGTTACTTTCAAAGCTTTTAAAGAAGGAGAAAACAGCTAAAACGGATTGTATGATGAAATGCTTGAGCTTACACTGTTTCTTTCAAGCAAATGACCTCTTTTCATCATTATCATCATGGTATGAAGGATTAGGCATAGTTTTAGAACCTGATTCACTCAACTACGTTTTGACCCTTATTGTTACTTTCAAAGCTTTTGCAGGAGAAAACAGCTAAAACGGACTGTATGATGAAATGCTTGAGCTTACACTGTTTCTTTTAAGCAAATGACCTCTTTTCATCATTATCATCATGGTATGAAGAATTAGGCATAGTTTTAGAACTTGATTCACTCAACTACGTTTTGACCCTTATTGTTACTTTCAAAGCTTTTGCAGTAGGAGAAAACTTCTAAAACGGATTGTATGAAGAATGCTTGACCTTACACTGTTTCCTTTAAGGAAATGACCTGTTTTCATCATTATCATCATGGTATGAATGATTAGGCATAGTTTTAGAACCTGATTCACTTAACTACGTTTTGACCCTTATTTTTACTTTCAAAGCTTTTGCAGAAGGGGAAAACAGCTAAAACGGACTGTATGATGAAATGCTTGAGCTTACACTGTTTCTTTTAAGCAAATGACCTCTTTTCATCATTATCATTATGGTATGAATGATTAGGCATAGTTTTAGAACCTGATTCACTCAACTACGTTTTGACCCTTATTGTTACTTTCAAAGCTTTTAAAGAAGGAGAAAACAGCTAAAACGGATTGTATGATGAAATGCTTGAGCTTACACTGTTTCTTTTAAGCAAATGACCTGTTTTCATCATTATCATCATGGTATGAATGATTAGGCATAGTTTTAGAACCTGATTCACTTAACTACGTTTTGACACTCATTTTTACTTTCAAAGCTTTTGCAGAAGGGGAAAACAGCTAAAACGCACTGTATGAAGAATGCTTAAGCTTACACTGTTTCCTTTAAGGAAATGACCTGTTTTCATCATTATCATCATGGTATGAATGATTAGGCATAGTTTTAGAACCTGATTCACTTAACTACGTTTTGACCCTTATTTTTACTTTCAAAGCTTTTAAAGAAGGAGAAAACAGCTAAAACGGATTGTATGATGAAATGCTTGAGCTTACACTGTTTCTTTCAAGCAAATGACCTCTTTTCATCATTATCATCATGGTATGAAGGATTAGGCATAGTTTTAGAACCTGATTCACTCAACTACGTTTTGACCCTTATTGTTACTTTCAAAGCTTTTGCAGGAGAAAACAGCTAAAACGGACTGTATGATGAAATGCTTGAGCTTACACTGTTTCTTTTAACCAAATGACCTGTTTTCATCATTATTATTATGGTATAAAAGATTAGGTATAGTTTTAGAACCTGATTCAGACAACTACGTTTTGAACCTTATTGTTACTTTTAAAGCTTTTGCAGAAGGACAAAACAGCTAAAACGGACTGTATGATGAAATGCTTGAGCTTACACTGTTTCTTTTAAGCAAATGACCTGTTTTCATCTTTATCATTATGGTATGAATGATTAGGCATAGTTTTAGAACCTGATTCACTCAACTACGTTTTGACCCTTATTGTTACTTTCAAAGCTTTTAAAGAAGGAGAAAACAGCTAAAACGGATTGTATGATGAAATGCTTGAGCTTACACTGTTTCTTTCAAGCAAATGACCTCTTTTCATCATTATCATCATGGTATGAAGGATTAGGCATAGTTTTAGAACCTGATTCACTCAACTACGTTTTGACCCTTATTGTTACTTTCAAAGCTTTTGCAGGAGAAAACAGCTAAAACGGACTGTATGATGAAATGCTTGAGCTTACACTGTTTCTTTTAAGCAAATGACCTCTTTTCATCATTATCATCATGGTATGAAGGATTAGGCATAGTTTTAGAACTTGATTCACTCAACTACGTTTTGACCCTTATTGTTACTTTCAAAGCTTTTGCAGTAGGAGAAAACTTCTAAAACGGATTGTATGAAGAATGCTTGACCTTACACTGTTTCCTTTAAGGAAATGACCTGTTTTCATCATTATCATCATGGTATGAATGATTAGGCATAGTTTTAGAACCTGATTCACTTAACTTTGTTTTGACCCTTATTTTTACTTTCAAAGCTTTTGCAGAAGGGGAAAACAGCTAAAACGGATTGTATGAAGAATGCTTGAGCTTACACTGTTTCCTTTAAGAAAATGACCTGTTTTCATCATTATCATCATGGTATGAATGATTAGGCATAGTTTTAGAACCTGATTCACTCAACTACGTTTTTACCCTTATTGTTACTTTCAAAGCTTTTGCAGGAGAAAACAGCTAAAACGGACTGTATGATGAAATGCTTGAGCTTACACTGTTTCTTTTAAGCAAATGACCTCTTTTCATCATTATCATCATGGTATGAAGGATTAGGCATAGTTTTAGAACTTGATTCACTCAACTACGTTTTGACCCTTATTGTTACTTTCAAAGCTTTTGCAGTAGGAGAAAACAGCTAAAACGCACTGTATGAAGAATGCTTGAGCTTACACTGTTTCTTTTAACCAAATGACCTGTTTTCATCATTATTATTATGGTATAAAAGATTAGGTATAGTTTTAGAACCTGATTCACACAACTACGTTTTGAACCTTATTGTTACTTTCAAAGCTTTTGCAGTAGTAGAAAACTTCTAAAACGGGTTGTATGAAGAATGCTTGAGCTTACACTGTTTCCTTTAAGGAAATGACCTGTTTTCATCATTATCATCATGGTATGAATGATTAGGCATAGTTTTAGAACCTGATTCACTAAACTACGTTTTGACACTTATTTTTACTTTCAAAGCTTTTGCAGAAGGGGAAAACAGCTAAAACGCACTGTATGAAGAATGCTTGAGCTTACACTGTTTCTTTTAACCAAATGACCTGTTTTCATCATTATTATTATGGTATAAAAGATTAGGTATAGTTTTAGAACCTGATTCACACAACTACGTTTTGAACCTTATTGTTACTTTCAAAGCTTTTGCAGTAGTAGACAACTTCTAAAACGGGTTGTATGAAGAATGCTTGAGCTTACACTGTTTCCTTTAAGGAAATGACCTGTTTTCATCATTATCATCATGGTATGAATGATTAGGCATAGTTTTAGAACCTGATTCACTTAACTTTGTTTTGACCCTTATTTTTACTTTCAAAGCTTTTGCAGAAGGGGAAAACAGCTAAAACGGACTGTATGATGAAATGCTTGAGCTTACACTGTTTCTTTTAAGCAAATGACCTCTTTTCATCATTATCATCATGGTATGAAGGATTAGGCATAGTTTTAGAACCTGATTCACTCAACTACGTTTTGACCCTTATTGTTACTTTCAAAGCTTTTGCAGAAGGGGAAAACAGCTAAAACGCACTGTATGAAGAATGCTTAAGCTTACACTGTTTCTTTTAACCAAATGACCTGTTTTCATCATTATTATTATGGTATAAAAGATTAGGTATAGTTTTAGAACCTGATTCACACAACTACGTTTTGAACCTTATTGTTACTTTTAAAGCTTTTGCAGAAGGACAAAACAGCTAAAACGGACTGTATGATGAAATGCTTGAGCTTACACTGTTTCTTTTAAGCAAATGACCTGTTTTCATCTTTATCATTATGGTATGAATGATTAGGCATAGTTTTAGAACCTGATTCACTCAACTACGTTTTGACCCTTATTGTTACTTTCAAAGCTTTTAAAGAAGGAGAAAACAGCTAAAACGGATTGTATGATGAAATGCTTGAGCTTACACTGTTTCTTTTAAGCAAATGACCTCTTTTCATCATTATCATCATGGTATGAAGGATTAGGCATAGTTTTAGAACTTGATTCACTCAACTACGTTTTGACCCTTATTGTTACTTTCAAAGCTTTTGCAGTAGGAGAAAACTTCTAAAACGGATTGTATGAAGAATGCTTGAGCTTACACTGTTTCCTTTAAGGAAATGACCTGTTTTCATCATTATCATCATGGTATGAATGATTAGGCATAGTTTTAGAACCTGATTCACTTAACTTTGTTTTGACCCTTATTTTTACTTTCAAAGCTTTTGCAGAAGGGGAAAACAGCTAAAACTGATTGTATGAAGAATGCTTGAGCTTACACTGTTTCCTTTAAGGAAATGACCTGTTTTCATCATTATCATCATGGTATGAATGATTAGGCATAGTTTTAGAACCTGATTCACTAAACTACGTTTTGACACTTATTTTTACTTTCAAAGCTTTTGCAGAAGGGGAAAACAGCTAAAACGCACTGTATGAAGAATGCTTGAGCTTACACTGTTTCTTTTAACCAAATGACCTGTTTTCATCATTATTATTATGGTATAAAAGATTAGGTATAGTTTTAGAACCTGATTCACACAACTACGTTTTGAACCTTATTGTTACTTTCAAAGCTTTTGCAGTAGTAGAAAACTTCTAAAACGGGTTGTATGAAGAATGCTTGAGCTTACACTGTTTCCTTTAAGGAAATGACCTGTTTTCATCATTATCATCATGGTATGAATGATTAGGCATAGTTTTAGAACCTGATTCACTTAACTTTGTTTTGACCCTTATTTTTACTTTCAAAGCTTTTGCATTAGGGGAAAACAGCTAAAACTGATTGTATGAAGAATGCTTGAGCTTACACTGTTTCCTTTAAGGAAATGACCTGTTTTCATCATTATCATCATGGTATGAATGATTAGGCATAGTTTTAGAACCTGATTCACTTAACTACGTTTTGACCCTTATTTTTACTTTCAAAGCTTTTGCAGAAGGGGAAAACAGCTAAAACGGACTGTATGATGAAATGCTTCAGCTTACACTGTTTCTTTTAAGCAAATGACCTCTTTTCATCATTATCATCATGGTATGAAGGATTAGGCATAGTTTTAGAACCTGATTCACTCAACTACGTTTTGACCCTTATTGTTACTTTCAAAGCTTTTGCAGAAGGGGAAAACAGCTAAAACGCACTGTATGAAGAATGCTTAAGCTTACACTGTTTCTTTTAACCAAATGACCTGTTTTCATCATTATTATTATGGTATAAAAGATTAGGTATAGTTTTAGAACCTGATTCACACAACTACGTTTTGAACCTTATTGTTACTTTTAAAGCTTTTGCAGAAGGACAAAACAGCTAAAACGGACTGTATGATGAAATGCTTGAGCTTACACTGTTTCTTTTAAGCAAATGACCTGTTTTCATCTTTATCATTATGGTATGAATGATTAGGCATAGTTTTAGAACCTGATTCACTCAACTACGTTTTGACCCTTATTGTTACTTTCAAAGCTTTTAAAGAAGGAGAAAACAGCTAAAACGGATTGTATGATGAAATGCTTGAGCTTACACTGTTTCTTTTAAGCAAATGACCTGTTTTCATCATTATCATCATGGTATGAATGATTAGGCATAGTTTTAGAACCTGATTCACTTAACTACGTTTTGACACTCATTTTTACTTTCAAAGCTTTTGCAGAAGGGGAAAACAGCTAAAACGCACTGTATGAAGAATGCTTAAGCTTACACTGTTTCCTTTAAGGAAATGACCTGTTTTCATCATTATCATCATGGTATGAATGATTAGGCATAGTTTTAGAACCTGATTCACTTAACTACGTTTTGACCCTTATTTTTACTTTCAAAGCTTTTAAAGAAGGAGAAAACAGCTAAAACGGATTGTATGATGAAATGCTTGAGCTTACACTGTTTCTTTCAAGCAAATGACCTCTTTTCATCATTATCATCATGGTATGAAGGATTAGGCATAGTTTTAGAACCTGATTCACTCAACTACGTTTTGACCCTTATTGTTACTTTCAAAGCTTTTGCAGGAGAAAACAGCTAAAACGGACTGTATGATGAAATGCTTGAGCTTACACTGTTTCTTTTAACCAAATGACCTGTTTTCATCATTATTATTATGGTATAAAAGATTAGGTATAGTTTTAGAACCTGATTCAGACAACTACGTTTTGAACCTTATTGTTACTTTTAAAGCTTTTGCAGAAGGACAAAACAGCTAAAACGGACTGTATGATGAAATGCTTGAGCTTACACTGTTTCTTTTAAGCAAATGACCTGTTTTCATCTTTATCATTATGGTATGAATGATTAGGCATAGTTTTAGAACCTGATTCACTCAACTACGTTTTGACCCTTATTGTTACTTTCAAAGCTTTTAAAGAAGGAGAAAACAGCTAAAACGGATTGTATGATGAAATGCTTGAGCTTACACTGTTTCTTTCAAGCAAATGACCTCTTTTCATCATTATCATCATGGTATGAAGGATTAGGCATAGTTTTAGAACCTGATTCACTCAACTACGTTTTGACCCTTATTGTTACTTTCAAAGCTTTTGCAGGAGAAAACAGCTAAAACGGACTGTATGATGAAATGCTTGAGCTTACACTGTTTCTTTTAAGCAAATGACCTCTTTTCATCATTATCATCATGGTATGAAGGATTAGGCATAGTTTTAGAACTTGATTCACTCAACTACGTTTTGACCCTTATTGTTACTTTCAAAGCTTTTGCAGTAGGAGAAAACTTCTAAAACGGATTGTATGAAGAATGCTTGACCTTACACTGTTTCCTTTAAGGAAATGACCTGTTTTCATCATTATCATCATGGTATGAATGATTAGGCATAGTTTTAGAACCTGATTCACTTAACTTTGTTTTGACCCTTATTTTTACTTTCAAAGCTTTTGCAGAAGGGGAAAACAGCTAAAACGGATTGTATGAAGAATGCTTGAGCTTACACTGTTTCCTTTAAGAAAATGACCTGTTTTCATCATTATCATCATGGTATGAATGATTAGGCATAGTTTTAGAACCTGATTCACTCAACTACGTTTTTACCCTTATTGTTACTTTCAAAGCTTTTGCAGGAGAAAACAGCTAAAACGGACTGTATGATGAAATGCTTGAGCTTACACTGTTTCTTTTAAGCAAATGACCTCTTTTCATCATTATCATCATGGTATGAAGGATTAGGCATAGTTTTAGAACTTGATTCACTCAACTACGTTTTGACCCTTATTGTTACTTTCAAAGCTTTTGCAGTAGGAGAAAACAGCTAAAACGCACTGTATGAAGAATGCTTGAGCTTACACTGTTTCTTTTAACCAAATGACCTGTTTTCATCATTATTATTATGGTATAAAAGATTAGGTATAGTTTTAGAACCTGATTCACACAACTACGTTTTGAACCTTATTGTTACTTTCAAAGCTTTTGCAGTAGTAGAAAACTTCTAAAACGGGTTGTATGAAGAATGCTTGAGCTTACACTGTTTCCTTTAAGGAAATGACCTGTTTTCATCATTATCATCATGGTATGAATGATTAGGCATAGTTTTAGAACCTGATTCACTAAACTACGTTTTGACACTTATTTTTACTTTCAAAGCTTTTGCAGAAGGGGAAAACAGCTAAAACGCACTGTATGAAGAATGCTTGAGCTTACACTGTTTCTTTTAACCAAATGACCTGTTTTCATCATTATTATTATGGTATAAAAGATTAGGTATAGTTTTAGAACCTGATTCACACAACTACGTTTTGAACCTTATTGTTACTTTCAAAGCTTTTGCAGTAGTAGACAACTTCTAAAACGGGTTGTATGAAGAATGCTTGAGCTTACACTGTTTCCTTTAAGGAAATGACCTGTTTTCATCATTATCATCATGGTATGAATGATTAGGCATAGTTTTAGAACCTGATTCACTTAACTTTGTTTTGACCCTTATTTTTACTTTCAAAGCTTTTGCAGAAGGGGAAAACAGCTAAAACGGACTGTATGATGAAATGCTTGAGCTTACACTGTTTCTTTTAAGCAAATGACCTCTTTTCATCATTATCATCATGGTATGAAGGATTAGGCATAGTTTTAGAACCTGATTCACTCAACTACGTTTTGACCCTTATTGTTACTTTCAAAGCTTTTGCAGAAGGGGAAAACAGCTAAAACGCACTGTATGAAGAATGCTTAAGCTTACACTGTTTCTTTTAACCAAATGACCTGTTTTCATCATTATTATTATGGTATAAAAGATTAGGTATAGTTTTAGAACCTGATTCACACAACTACGTTTTGAACCTTATTGTTACTTTTAAAGCTTTTGCAGAAGGACAAAACAGCTAAAACGGACTGTATGATGAAATGCTTGAGCTTACACTGTTTCTTTTAAGCAAATGACCTGTTTTCATCTTTATCATTATGGTATGAATGATTAGGCATAGTTTTAGAACCTGATTCACTCAACTACGTTTTGACCCTTATTGTTACTTTCAAAGCTTTTAAAGAAGGAGAAAACAGCTAAAACGGATTGTATGATGAAATGCTTGAGCTTACACTGTTTCTTTTAAGCAAATGACCTCTTTTCATCATTATCATCATGGTATGAAGGATTAGGCATAGTTTTAGAACTTGATTCACTCAACTACGTTTTGACCCTTATTGTTACTTTCAAAGCTTTTGCAGTAGGAGAAAACTTCTAAAACGGATTGTATGAAGAATGCTTGAGCTTACACTGTTTCCTTTAAGGAAATGACCTGTTTTCATCATTATCATCATGGTATGAATGATTAGGCATAGTTTTAGAACCTGATTCACTTAACTTTGTTTTGACCCTTATTTTTACTTTCAAAGCTTTTGCAGAAGGGGAAAACAGCTAAAACTGATTGTATGAAGAATGCTTGAGCTTACACTGTTTCCTTTAAGGAAATGACCTGTTTTCATCATTATCATCATGGTATGAATGATTAGGCATAGTTTTAGAACCTGATTCACTAAACTACGTTTTGACACTTATTTTTACTTTCAAAGCTTTTGCAGAAGGGGAAAACAGCTAAAACGCACTGTATGAAGAATGCTTGAGCTTACACTGTTTCTTTTAACCAAATGACCTGTTTTCATCATTATTATTATGGTATAAAAGATTAGGTATAGTTTTAGAACCTGATTCACACAACTACGTTTTGAACCTTATTGTTACTTTCAAAGCTTTTGCAGTAGTAGAAAACTTCTAAAACGGGTTGTATGAAGAATGCTTGAGCTTACACTGTTTCCTTTAAGGAAATGACCTGTTTTCATCATTATCATCATGGTATGAATGATTAGGCATAGTTTTAGAACCTGATTCACTTAACTTTGTTTTGACCCTTATTTTTACTTTCAAAGCTTTTGCATTAGGGGAAAACAGCTAAAACTGATTGTATGAAGAATGCTTGAGCTTACACTGTTTCCTTTAAGGAAATGACCTGTTTTCATCATTATCATCATGGTATGAATGATTAGGCATAGTTTTAGAACCTGATTCACTTAACTACGTTTTGACCCTTATTTTTACTTTCAAAGCTTTTGCAGAAGGGGAAAACAGCTAAAACGGACTGTATGATGAAATGCTTCAGCTTACACTGTTTCTTTTAAGCAAATGACCTCTTTTCATCATTATCATCATGGTATGAAGGATTAGGCATAGTTTTAGAACCTGATTCACTCAACTACGTTTTGACCCTTATTGTTACTTTCAAAGCTTTTGCAGAAGGGGAAAACAGCTAAAACGCACTGTATGAAGAATGCTTAAGCTTACACTGTTTCTTTTAACCAAATGACCTGTTTTCATCATTATTATTATGGTATAAAAGATTAGGTATAGTTTTAGAACCTGATTCACACAACTACGTTTTGAACCTTATTGTTACTTTTAAAGCTTTTGCAGAAGGACAAAACAGCTAAAACGGACTGTATGATGAAATGCTTGAGCTTACACTGTTTCTTTTAAGCAAATGACCTGTTTTCATCTTTATCATTATGGTATGAATGATTAGGCATAGTTTTAGAACCTGATTCACTCAACTACGTTTTGACCCTTATTGTTACTTTCAAAGCTTTTAAAGAAGGAGAAAACAGCTAAAACGGATTGTATGATGAAATGCTTGAGCTTACACTGTTTCTTTTAAGCAAATGACCTGTTTTCATCATTATCATCATGGTATGAATGATTAGGCATAGTTTTAGAACCTGATTCACTTAACTACGTTTTGACACTCATTTTTACTTTCAAAGCTTTTGCAGAAGGGGAAAACAGCTAAAACGCACTGTATGAAGAATGCTTGAGCTTACACTGTTTCTTTTAACCAAATGACCTGTTTTCATCATTATTATTATGGTATAAAAGATTAGGTATAGTTTTAGAACCTGATTCACACAACTACGTTTTGAACCTTATTGTTACTTTCAAAGCTTTTGCAGTAGGAGAAAACTTCTAAAACGGGTTGTATGAAGAATGCTTGAGCTTACACTGTTTCCTTTAAGGAAATGACCTGTTTTCATCATTATCATCATGGTATGAATGATTAGGCATAGTTTTAGAACCTGATTCACTTAACTACGTTTTGACCCTTATTTTTACTTTCAAAGCTTTTGCAGAAGGGGAAAACAGCTAAAACGGACTGTATGATGAAATGCTTCAGCTTACACTGTTTCTTTTAAGCAAATGACCTCTTTTCATCATTATCATCATGGTATGAAGGATTAGGCATAGTTTTAGAACCTGATTCACTCAACTACGTTTTGACCCTTATTGTTACTTTCAAAGCTTTTGCAGAAGGGGAAAACAGCTAAAACGCACTGTATGAAGAATGCTTAAGCTTACACTGTTTCTTTTAACCAAATGACCTGTTTTCATCATTATTATTATGGTATAAAAGATTAGGTATAGTTTTAGAACCTGATTCACACAACTACGTTTTGAACCTTATTGTTACTTTTAAAGCTTTTGCAGAAGGACAAAACAGCTAAAACGGACTGTATGATGAAATGCTTGAGCTTACACTGTTTCTTTTAAGCAAATGACCTGTTTTCATCTTTATCATTATGGTATGAATGATTAGGCATAGTTTTAGAACCTGATTCACTCAACTACGTTTTGACCCTTATTGTTACTTTCAAAGCTTTTAAAGAAGGAGAAAACAGCTAAAACGGGTTGTATGAAGAATGCTTGACCTTACACTGTTTCCTTTAAGCAAATGACCTCTTTTCATCATTATCATCATGGTATGAAGGATTAGGCATAGTTTTAGAACCTGATTCACTCAAATACGTTTTGACCCTTATTGTTACTTTCAAAGCTTTTGCAGGAGAAAACAGCTAAAACGGACTGTATGATGAAATGCTTGAGCTTACACTGTTTCTTTTAAGCAAATGACCTCTTTTCATCATTATCATCATGGTATGAAGGATTAGGCATAGTTTTAGAACCTGATTCACTCAACTACGTTTTGACCCTTATTGTTACTTTCAAAGCTTTTGCAGTTGGAGAAAACTTCTAAAACGGATTGTATGAAGAATGCTTGAGCTTACACTGTTTCCTTTAAGAAAATGACCTGTTTTCATCATTATCATCATGGTATGAATGATTAGGCATAGTTTTAGAACCTGATTCACTTAACTACGTTTTGACACTTATTGTTACTTTCAAAGCTTTTAAAGAAGGAGAAAACAGCTAAAACGGATTGTATGATGAAATGCTTGAGCTTACACTGTTTCTTTCAAGCAAATGACCTCTTTTCATCATTATCATCATGGTATGAAGGATTAGGCATAGTTTTAGAACCTGATTCACTCAAATACGTTTTGACCCTTATTGTTACTTTCAAAGCTTTTGCAGGAGAAAACAGCTAAAACGGACTGTATGATGAAATGCTTGAGCTTACACGGTTTCTTTTAAGCAAATGACCTCTTTTCATCATTATCATCATGGTATGAAGGATTAGGCATAGTTTTAGAACTTGATTCACTCAACTACGTTTTGACCCTTATTGTTACTTTCAAAGCTTTTGCAGTAGGAGAAAACTTCTAAAACGGATTGTATGAAGAATACTTGAGCTTACACTGTTTCCTTTAAGAAAATGACCTGTTTTCATCATTATCATCATGGTATGAATGATTAGGCATAGTTTTAGAACCTGATTCACTTAACTACGTTTTGACACTTATTGTTACTTTCAAAGCTTTTAAAGAAGGAGAAAACAGCTAAAACGGATTGTATGATGAAATGCTTGAGCTTACACTGTTTCTTTCAAGCAAATGACCTCTTTTCATCATTATCATCATGGTATGAAGGATTAGGCATAGTTTTAGAACCTGATTCACTCAACTACGTTTTGACCCTTATTGTTACTTTCAAAGCTTTTGCAGGAGAAAACAGATAAAACGGACTGTATGATGAAATGCTTGAGCTTACACTGTTTCTTTTAAGCAAATGACCTGTTTTCATCTTTATCATTATGGTATGAATGATTAGGCATAGTTTTAGAACCTGATTCACTCAACTACGTTTTGACCCTTATTGTTACTTTCAAAGCTTTTTAAAGAAGGAGAAAACAGCTAAAACGGATTGTATGATGAAATGCTTGAGCTTACACTGTTTCTTTCAAGCAAATGACCTCTTTTCATCATTATCATCATGGTATGAAGGATTAGGCATAGTTTTGGAACCTGATTCACTCAACTACGTTTTGACCCTTATTGTTACTTTCAAAGCTTTTGCAGGAGAAAACAGCTAAAACGGACTGTATGATGAAATGCTTGAGCTTACACTGTTTCTTTTAAGCAAATGACCTCTTTTCATCATTATCATCATGGTATGAAGGATTAGGCATAGTTTTAGAACCTGATTCACTCAACTACGTTTTGACCCTTATTGTTACTTTCAAAGGTTTTGCAGAAGGGGAAAACAGCTAAAACGCACTGTATGAAGAATGCTTAAGCTTACACTGTTTCTTTTAACCAAATGACCTGTTTTCATCATTATTATTATGGTATAAAAGATTAGGTATAGTTTTAGAACCTGATTCACACAACTACGTTTTGAACCTTATTGTTACTTTTAAAGCTTTTGCAGAAGGACAAAACAGCTAAAACGGACTGTATGATGAAATGCTTGAGCTTACACTGTTTCTTTTAAGCAAATGACCTGTTTTCATCTTTATCATTATGGTATGAATGATTAGGCATAGTTTTAGAACCTGATTCACTCAACTACGTTTTGACCCTTATTGTTACTTTCAAAGCTTTTGCAGGAGAAAACAGCTAAAACGGACTGTATGATGAAATGCTTGAGCTTACACTGTTTCTTTTAAGCAAATGACCTCTTTTCATCATTATCATCATGGTATGAAGGATTAGGCATAGTTTTAGAACCTGATTCACTCAACTACGTTTTTACCCTTATTGTTACTTTCAAAGCTTTTGCAGTTGGAGAAAACTTCTAAAACGGATTGTATGAAGAATGCTTGAGCTTACACTGTTTCCTTTAAGAAAATGACCTGTTTTCATCATTATCATCATGGTATGAATAATTAGGCATAGTTTTAGAACCTGATTCACTTAACTACGTTTTGACACTTATTGTTACTTTCAAAGCTTTTAAAGAAGGAGAAAACAGCTAAAACGGATTGTATGATGAAATGCTTGAGCTTACACTGTTTCTTTCAAGCAAATGACCTCTTTTCATCATTATCATCATGGTATGAAGGATTAGGCATAGTTTTAGAACCTGATTCACTCAACTACGTTTTGACCCTTATTGTTACTTTCAAAGCTTTTGCAGGAGAAAACAGCTAAAACGGACTGTATGATGAAATGCTTGAGCTTACACTGTTTCTTTTAACCAAATGACCTGTTTTCATCATTATTATTATGGTATAAAAGATTAGGCATAGTTTTAGAACCTGATTCACTTAACTACGTTTTGACACTTATTGTTACTTTCAAAGCTTTTAAAGAAGGAGAAAACAGCTAAAACGGATTGTATGATGAAATGCTTGAGCTTACACTGTTTCTTTCAAGCAAATGACCTGTTTTCATCATTATTATTATGGTATAAAAGATTAGGTATAGTTTTAGAACCTGATTCACACAACTACGTTTTGAACCTTATTGTTACTTTTAAAGCTTTTGCAGAAGGACAAAACAGCTAAAACGGACTGTATGATGAAATGCTTGAGCTTACACTGTTTCTTTTAAGCAAATGACCTGTTTTCATCTTTATCATTATGGTATGAATGATTAGGCATAGTTTTAGAACCTGATTCACTCAACTACGTTTTGACCCTTATTGTTACTTTCAAAGCTTTTAAAGAAGGAGAAAACAGCTAAAACGGATTGTATGATGAAATGCTTGAGCTTACACTGTTTCTTTTAAGCAAATGACCTGTTTTCATCATTATCATCATGGTATGAATGATTAGGCATAGTTTTAGAACCTGATTCACTTAACTACGTTTTGACACTCATTTTTACTTTCAAAGCTTTTGCAGAAGGGGAAAACAGCTAAAACGCACTGTATGAAGAATGCTTGAGCTTACACTGTTTCTTTTAACCAAATGACCTGTTTTCATCATTATTATTATGGTATAAAAGATTAGGTATAGTTTTAGAACCTGATTCACACAACTACGTTTTGAACCTTATTGTTACTTTCAAAGCTTTTGCAGTAGGAGAAAACTTCTAAAACGGGTTGTATGAAGAATGCTTGAGCTTACACTGTTTCCTTTAAGGAAATGACCTGTTTTCATCATTATCATCATGGTATGAATGATTAGGCATAGTTTTAGAACCTGATTCACTTAACTACGTTTTGACCCTTATTTTTACTTTCAAAGCTTTTGCAGAAGGGGAAAACAGCTAAAACGGACTGTATGATGAAATGCTTCAGCTTACACTGTTTCTTTTAAGCAAATGACCTCTTTTCATCATTATCATCATGGTATGAAGGATTAGGCATAGTTTTAGAACCTGATTCACTCAACTACGTTTTGACCCTTATTGTTACTTTCAAAGCTTTTGCAGAAGGGGAAAACAGCTAAAACGCACTGTATGAAGAATGCTTAAGCTTACACTGTTTCTTTTAACCAAATGACCTGTTTTCATCATTATTATTATGGTATAAAAGATTAGGTATAGTTTTAGAACCTGATTCACACAACTACGTTTTGAACCTTATTGTTACTTTTAAAGCTTTTGCAGAAGGACAAAACAGCTAAAACGGACTGTATGATGAAATGCTTGAGCTTACACTGTTTCTTTTAAGCAAATGACCTGTTTTCATCTTTATCATTATGGTATGAATGATTAGGCATAGTTTTAGAACCTGATTCACTCAACTACGTTTTGACCCTTATTGTTACTTTCAAAGCTTTTAAAGAAGGAGAAAACAGCTAAAACGGGTTGTATGAAGAATGCTTGACCTTACACTGTTTCCTTTAAGCAAATGACCTCTTTTCATCATTATCATCATGGTATGAAGGATTAGGCATAGTTTTAGAACCTGATTCACTCAAATACGTTTTGACCCTTATTGTTACTTTCAAAGCTTTTGCAGGAGAAAACAGCTAAAACGGACTGTATGATGAAATGCTTGAGCTTACACTGTTTCTTTTAAGCAAATGACCTCTTTTCATCATTATCATCATGGTATGAAGGATTAGGCATAGTTTTAGAACCTGATTCACTCAACTACGTTTTGACCCTTATTGTTACTTTCAAAGCTTTTGCAGTTGGAGAAAACTTCTAAAACGGATTGTATGAAGAATGCTTGAGCTTACACTGTTTCCTTTAAGAAAATGACCTGTTTTCATCATTATCATCATGGTATGAATGATTAGGCATAGTTTTAGAACCTGATTCACTTAACTACGTTTTGACACTTATTGTTACTTTCAAAGCTTTTAAAGAAGGAGAAAACAGCTAAAACGGATTGTATGATGAAATGCTTGAGCTTACACTGTTTCTTTCAAGCAAATGACCTCTTTTCATCATTATCATCATGGTATGAAGGATTAGGCATAGTTTTAGAACCTGATTCACTCAAATACGTTTTGACCCTTATTGTTACTTTCAAAGCTTTTGCAGGAGAAAACAGCTAAAACGGACTGTATGATGAAATGCTTGAGCTTACACGGTTTCTTTTAAGCAAATGACCTCTTTTCATCATTATCATCATGGTATGAAGGATTAGGCATAGTTTTAGAACTTGATTCACTCAACTACGTTTTGACCCTTATTGTTACTTTCAAAGCTTTTGCAGTAGGAGAAAACTTCTAAAACGGATTGTATGAAGAATACTTGAGCTTACACTGTTTCCTTTAAGAAAATGACCTGTTTTCATCATTATCATCATGGTATGAATGATTAGGCATAGTTTTAGAACCTGATTCACTTAACTACGTTTTGACACTTATTGTTACTTTCAAAGCTTTTAAAGAAGGAGAAAACAGCTAAAACGGATTGTATGATGAAATGCTTGAGCTTACACTGTTTCTTTCAAGCAAATGACCTCTTTTCATCATTATCATCATGGTATGAAGGATTAGGCATAGTTTTAGAACCTGATTCACTCAACTACGTTTTGACCCTTATTGTTACTTTCAAAGCTTTTGCAGGAGAAAACAGATAAAACGGACTGTATGATGAAATGCTTGAGCTTACACTGTTTCTTTTAAGCAAATGACCTGTTTTCATCTTTATCATTATGGTATGAATGATTAGGCATAGTTTTAGAACCTGATTCACTCAACTACGTTTTGACCCTTATTGTTACTTTCAAAGCTTTTTAAAGAAGGAGAAAACAGCTAAAACGGATTGTATGATGAAATGCTTGAGCTTACACTGTTTCTTTCAAGCAAATGACCTCTTTTCATCATTATCATCATGGTATGAAGGATTAGGCATAGTTTTGGAACCTGATTCACTCAACTACGTTTTGACCCTTATTGTTACTTTCAAAGCTTTTGCAGGAGAAAACAGCTAAAACGGACTGTATGATGAAATGCTTGAGCTTACACTGTTTCTTTTAAGCAAATGACCTCTTTTCATCATTATCATCATGGTATGAAGGATTAGGCATAGTTTTAGAACCTGATTCACTCAACTACGTTTTGACCCTTATTGTTACTTTCAAAGGTTTTGCAGAAGGGGAAAACAGCTAAAACGCACTGTATGAAGAATGCTTAAGCTTACACTGTTTCTTTTAACCAAATGACCTGTTTTCATCATTATTATTATGGTATAAAAGATTAGGTATAGTTTTAGAACCTGATTCACACAACTACGTTTTGAACCTTATTGTTACTTTTAAAGCTTTTGCAGAAGGACAAAACAGCTAAAACGGACTGTATGATGAAATGCTTGAGCTTACACTGTTTCTTTTAAGCAAATGACCTGTTTTCATCTTTATCATTATGGTATGAATGATTAGGCATAGTTTTAGAACCTGATTCACTCAACTACGTTTTGACCCTTATTGTTACTTTCAAAGCTTTTGCAGGAGAAAACAGCTAAAACGGACTGTATGATGAAATGCTTGAGCTTACACTGTTTCTTTTAAGCAAATGACCTCTTTTCATCATTATCATCATGGTATGAAGGATTAGGCATAGTTTTAGAACCTGATTCACTCAACTACGTTTTTACCCTTATTGTTACTTTCAAAGCTTTTGCAGTTGGAGAAAACTTCTAAAACGGATTGTATGAAGAATGCTTGAGCTTACACTGTTTCCTTTAAGAAAATGACCTGTTTTCATCATTATCATCATGGTATGAATAATTAGGCATAGTTTTAGAACCTGATTCACTTAACTACGTTTTGACACTTATTGTTACTTTCAAAGCTTTTAAAGAAGGAGAAAACAGCTAAAACGGATTGTATGATGAAATGCTTGAGCTTACACTGTTTCTTTCAAGCAAATGACCTCTTTTCATCATTATCATCATGGTATGAAGGATTAGGCATAGTTTTAGAACCTGATTCACTCAACTACGTTTTGACCCTTATTGTTACTTTCAAAGCTTTTGCAGGAGAAAACAGCTAAAACGGACTGTATGATGAAATGCTTGAGCTTACACTGTTTCTTTTAACCAAATGACCTGTTTTCATCATTATTATTATGGTATAAAAGATTAGGCATAGTTTTAGAACCTGATTCACTTAACTACGTTTTGACACTTATTGTTACTTTCAAAGCTTTTAAAGAAGGAGAAAACAGCTAAAACGGATTGTATGATGAAATGCTTGAGCTTACACTGTTTCCTTTAAGGAAATGACCTGTTTTCATCATTATCATCATGGTATGAATGATTAGGCATAGTTTTAGAACCTGATTCACTTAACTACGTTTTGACCCTTATTTTTACTTTCAAAGCTTTTGCAGAAGGGGAAAACAGCTAAAACGGACTGTATGATGAAATGCTTGAGCTTACACTGTTTCTTTTAAGCAAATGACCTGTTTTCATCTTTATCATTATGGTATGAATGATTAGGCATAGTTTTAGAACCTGATTCACTCAACTACGTTTTGACCCTTATTGTTACTTTCAAAGCTTTTTAAAGAAGGAGAAAACAGCTAAAACGGATTGTATGATGAAATGCTTGAGCTTACACTGTTTCTTTCAAGCAAATGACCTCTTTTCATCATTATCATCATGGTATGAAGGATTAGGCATAGTTTTAGAACCTGATTCACTCAACTACGTTTTGACCCTTATTGTTACTTTCAAAGCTTTTGCAGGAGAAAACAGCTAAAACGGACTGTATGATGAAATGCTTGAGCTTACACTGTTTCTTTTAAGCAAATGACCTCTTTTCATCATTATCATCATGGTATGAAGGATTAGGCATAGTTTTAGAACCTGATTCACTCAACTACGTTTTGACCCTTATTGTTACTTTCAAAGGTTTTGCAGAAGGGGAAAACAGCTAAAACGCACTGTATGAAGAATGCTTAAGCTTACACTGTTTCTTTTAACCAAATGACCTGTTTTCATCATTATTATTATGGTATAAAAGATTAGGTATAGTTTTAGAACCTGATTCACACAACTACGTTTTGAACCTTATTGTTACTTTTAAAGCTTTTGCAGAAGGACAAAACAGCTAAAACGGACTGTTTGATGAAATGCTTGAGCTTACACTGTTTCTTTTAAGCAAATGACCTGTTTTCATCTTTATCATTATGGTATGAATGATTAGGCATAGTTTTAGAACCTGATTCACTCAACTACGTTTTGACCCTTATTGTTACTTTCAAAGCTTTTAAAGAAGGAGAAAACAGCTAAAACGGATTGTATGATGAAATGCTTGAGCTTACACTGTTTCTTTCAAGCAAATGACCTCTTTTCATCATTATCATCATGGTATGAAGGATTAGGCATAGTTTTAGAACCTGATTCACTCAACTACGTTTTGACCCTTATTGTTACTTTCAAAGCTTTTGCAGGAGAAAACAGCTAAAACGGACTGTATGATGAAATGCTTGAGCTTACACTGTTTCTTTTAAGCAAATGACCTCTTTTCATCATTATCATCATGGTATGAAGGATTAGGCATAGTTTTAGAACCTGATTCACTCAACTACGTTTTTACCCTTATTGTTACTTTCAAAGCTTTTGCAGTTGGAGAAAACTTCTAAAACGGATTGTATGAAGAATGCTTGAGCTTACACTGTTTCCTTTAAGAAAATGACCTGTTTTCATCATTATCATCATGGTATGAATAATTAGGCATAGTTTTAGAACCTGATTCACTTAACTACGTTTTGACACTTATTGTTACTTTCAAAGCTTTTAAAGAAGGAGAAAACAGCTAAAACGGATTGTATGATGAAATGCTTGAGCTTACACTGTTTCTTTCAAGCAAATGACCTCTTTTCATCATTATCATCATGGTATGAAGGATTAGGCATAGTTTTAGAACCTGATTCACTCAACTACGTTTTGACCCTTATTGTTACTTTCAAAGCTTTTGCAGGAGAAAACTTCTAAAACGGGTTGTATGAAGAATGCTTGAGCTTACACTGTTTCCTTTAAGGAAATGACCTGTTTTCATCTTTATCATTATGGTATGAATGATTAGGCATAGTTTTAGAACCTGATTCACTCAACTACGTTTTGACCCTTATTGTTACTTTCAAAGCTTTTAAAGAAGGAGAAAACAGCTAAAACGGATTGTATGATGAAATGCTTGAGCTTACACTGTTTCTTTTAAGCAAATGACCTCTTTTCATCATTATCATCATGGTATGAAGGATTAGGCATAGTTTTAGAACTTGATTCACTCAACTACGTTTTGACCCTTATTGTTACTTTCAAAGCTTTTGCAGTAGGAGAAAACTTCTAAAACGGATTGTATGAAGAATGCTTGAGCTTACACTGTTTCCTTTAAGGAAATGACCTGTTTTCATCATTATCATCATGGTATGAATGATTAGGCATAGTTTTAGAACCTGATTCACTAAACTACGTTTTGACACTTATTTTTACTTTCAAAGCTTTTGCAGAAGGGGAAAACAGCTAAAACGCACTGTATGAAGAATGCTTGAGCTTACACTGTTTCTTTTAACCAAATGACCTGTTTTCATCATTATTATTATGGTATAAAAGATTAGGTATAGTTTTAGAACCTGATTCACACAACTACGTTTTGAACCTTATTGTTACTTTTAAAGCTTTTGCAGAAGGACAAAACAGCTAAAACGGACTGTATGATGAAATGCTTGAGCTTACACTGTTTCTTTTAAGCAAATGACCTGTTTTCATCTTTATCATTATGGTATGAATGATTAGGCATAGTTTTAGAACCTGATTCACTCAACTACGTTTTGACCCTTATTGTTACTTTCAAAGCTTTTGCAGAAGGGGAAAACAGCTAAAACGCACTGTATGAAGAATGCTTAAGCTTACACTGTTTCTTTTAACCAAATGACCTGTTTTCATCATTATTATTATGGTATAAAAGATTAGGTATAGTTTTAGAACCTGATTCACACAACTACGTTTTGAACCTTATTGTTACTTTTAAAGCTTTTGCAGAAGGACAAAACAGCTAAAACGGACTGTATGATGAAATGCTTGAGCTTACACTGTTTCTTTTAAGCAAATGACCTGTTTTCATCTTTATCATCATGGTATGAATGATTAGGCATAGTTTTAGAACCTGATTCACTTAACTACGTTTTGACACTTATTGTTACTTTCAAAGCTTTTAAAGAAGGAGAAAACAGCTAAAACGGATTGTATGATGAAATGCTTGAGCTTACACTGTTTCTTTCAAGCAAATGACCTCTTTTCATCATTATCATCATGGTATGAAGGATTAGGCATAGTTTTAGAACCTGATTCACTCAACTACGTTTTGACCCTTATTGTTACTTTCAAAGCTTTTGCAGGAGAAAACAGCTAAAACGGACTGTATGATGAAATGCTTGAGCTTACACTGTTTCTTTTAAGCAAATGACCTCTTTTCATCATTATCATCATGGTATGAAGGATTAGGCATAGTTTTAGAACTTGGTTCACTCAACTACGTTTTGACCCTTATTGTTACTTTCAAAGCTTTTGCAGTAGGAGAAAACTTCTAAAACGGATTGTATGAAGAATGCTTGACCTTACACTGTTTCCTTTAAGGAAATGACCTGTTTTCATCATTATCATCATGGTATGAATGATTAGGCATAGTTTTAGAACCTGATTCACTTAACTACGTTTTGACCCTTATTTTTACTTTCAAAGCTTTTGCAGAAGGGGAAAACAGCTAAAACGGACTGTATGATGAAATGCTTGAGCTTACACTGTTTCTTTTAAGCAAATGACCTCTTTTCATCATTATCATTATGGTATGAATGATTAGGCATAGTTTTAGAACCTGATTCACTCAACTACGTTTTGACCCTTATTGTTACTTTCAAAGCTTTTAAAGAAGGAGAAAACAGCTAAAACGGATTGTATGATGAAATGCTTGAGCTTACACTGTTTCTTTTAAGCAAATGACCTGTTTTCATCATTATCATCATGGTATGAATGATTAGGCATAGTTTTAGAACCTGATTCACTTAACTACGTTTTGACACTCATTTTTACTTTCAAAGCTTTTGCAGAAGGGGAAAACAGCTAAAACGCACTGTATGAAGAATGCTTAAGCTTACACTGTTTCTTTTAACCAAATGACCTGTTTTCATCATTATTATTATGGTATAAAAGATTAGGTATAGTTTTAGAACCTGATTCACACAACTACGTTTTGAACCTTATTGTTACTTTCAAAGCTTTTGCAGTAGGAGAAAACTTCTAAAACGGGTTGTATGAAGAATGCTTGAGCTTACACTGTTTCCTTTAAGGAAATGACCTGTTTTCATCATTATCATCATGGTATGAATGATTAGGCATAGTTTTAGAACCTGATTCACTTAACTACGTTTTGACCCTTATTTTTACTTTCAAAGCTTTTAAAGAAGGAGAAAACAGCTAAAACGGATTGTATGATGAAATGCTTGAGCTTACACTGTTTCTTTCAAGCAAATGACCTCTTTTCATCATTATCATCATGGTATGAAGGATTAGGCATAGTTTTAGAACCTGATTCACTCAACTACGTTTTGACCCTTATTGTTACTTTCAAAGCTTTTGCAGGAGAAAACAGCTAAAACGGACTGTATGATGAAATGCTTGAGCTTACACTGTTTCTTTTAACCAAATGACCTGTTTTCATCATTATTATTATGGTATAAAAGATTAGGCATAGTTTTAGAACCTGATTCACTTAACTACGTTTTGACACTTATTGTTACTTTCAAAGCTTTTAAAGAAGGAGAAAACAGCTAAAACGGATTGTATGATGAAATGCTTGAGCTTACACTGTTTCTTTCAAGCAAATGACCTCTTTTCATCATTATCATCATGGTATGAAGGATTAGGCATAGTTTTAGAACCTGATTCACTCAACTACGTTTTGACCCTTATTGTTACTTTCAAAGCTTTTGCAGGAGAAAACAGCTAAAACGGACTGTATGATGAAATGCTTGAGCTTACACTGTTTCTTTTAACCAAATGACCTGTTTTCATCATTATTATTATGGTATAAAAGATTAGGTATAGTTTTAGAACCTGATTCAGACAACTACGTTTTGAACCTTATTGTTACTTTTAAAGCTTTTGCAGAAGGACAAAACAGCTAAAACGGACTGTATGATGAAATGCTTGAGCTTACACTGTTTCTTTTAAGCAAATGACCTGTTTTCATCTTTATCATTATGGTATGAATGATTAGGCATAGTTTTAGAACCTGATTCACTCAACTACGTTTTGACCCTTATTGTTACTTTCAAAGCTTTTAAAGAAGGAGAAAACAGCTAAAACGGATTGTATGATGAAATGCTTGAGCTTACACTGTTTCTTTTAAGCAAATGACCTCTTTTCATCATTATCATCATGGTATGAAGGATTAGGCATAGTTTTAGAACTTGATTCACTCAACTACGTTTTGACCCTTATTGTTACTTTCAAAGCTTTTGCAGTAGGAGAAAACTTCTAAAACGGATTGTATGAAGAATGCTTGAGCTTACACTGTTTCCTTTAAGGAAATGACCTGTTTTCATCATTATCATCATGGTATGAATGATTAGGCATAGTTTTAGAACCTGATTCACTAAACTACGTTTTGACACTTATTTTTACTTTCAAAGCTTTTAAAGAAGGAGAAAACAGCTAAAACGGATTGTATGATGAAATGCTTGAGCTTACACTGTTTCTTTCAAGCAAATGACCTCTTTTCATCATTATCATCATGGTATGAAGGATTAGGCATAGTTTTAGAACCTGATTCACTCAACTACGTTTTGACCCTTATTGTTACTTTCAAAGCTTTTGCAGGAGAAAACAGATAAAACGGACTGTATGATGAAATGCTTGAGCTTACACTGTTTCTTTTAAGCAAATGACCTGTTTTCATCTTTATCATTATGGTATGAATGATTAGGCATAGTTTTAGAACCTGATTCACTCAACTACGTTTTGACCCTTATTGTTACTTTCAAAGCTTTTTAAAGAAGGAGAAAACAGCTAAAACGGATTGTATGATGAAATGCTTGAGCTTACACTGTTTCTTTCAAGCAAATGACCTCTTTTCATCATTATCATCATGGTATGAAGGATTAGGCATAGTTTTAGAACCTGATTCACTCAACTACGTTTTGACCCTTATTGTTACTTTCAAAGCTTTTGCAGGAGAAAACAGCTAAAACGGACTGTATGATGAAATGCTTGAGCTTACACTGTTTCTTTTAAGCAAATGACCTCTTTTCATCATTATCATCATGGTATGAAGGATTAGGCATAGTTTTAGAACCTGATTCACTCAACTACGTTTTGACCCTTATTGTTACTTTCAAAGGTTTTGCAGAAGGGGAAAACAGCTAAAACGCACTGTATGAAGAATGCTTAAGCTTACACTGTTTCTTTTAACCAAATGACCTGTTTTCATCATTATTATTATGGTATAAAAGATTAGGTATAGTTTTAGAACCTGATTCACACAACTACGTTTTGAACCTTATTGTTACTTTTAAAGCTTTTGCAGAAGGACAAAACAGCTAAAACGGACTGTTTGATGAAATGCTTGAGCTTACACTGTTTCTTTTAAGCAAATGACCTGTTTTCATCTTTATCATTATGGTATGAATGATTAGGCATAGTTTTAGAACCTGATTCACTCAACTACGTTTTGACCCTTATTGTTACTTTCAAAGCTTTTAAAGAAGGAGAAAACAGCTAAAACGGATTGTATGATGAAATGCTTGAGCTTACACTGTTTCTTTCAAGCAAATGACCTCTTTTCATCATTATCATCATGGTATGAAGGATTAGGCATAGTTTTAGAACCTGATTCACTCAACTACGTTTTGACCCTTATTGTTACTTTCAAAGCTTTTGCAGGAGAAAACAGCTAAAACGGACTGTATGATGAAATGCTTGAGCTTACACTGTTTCTTTTAAGCAAATGACCTCTTTTCATCATTATCATCATGGTATGAAGGATTAGGCATAGTTTTAGAACCTGATTCACTCAACTACGTTTTTACCCTTATTGTTACTTTCAAAGCTTTTGCAGTTGGAGAAAACTTCTAAAACGGATTGTATGAAGAATGCTTGAGCTTACACTGTTTCCTTTAAGAAAATGACCTGTTTTCATCATTATCATCATGGTATGAATAATTAGGCATAGTTTTAGAACCTGATTCACTTAACTACGTTTTGACACTTATTGTTACTTTCAAAGCTTTTAAAGAAGGAGAAAACAGCTAAAACGGATTGTATGATGAAATGCTTGAGCTTACACTGTTTCTTTCAAGCAAATGACCTCTTTTCATCATTATCATCATGGTATGAAGGATTAGGCATAGTTTTAGAACCTGATTCACTCAACTACGTTTTGACCCTTATTGTTACTTTCAAAGCTTTTGCAGGAGAAAACTTCTAAAACGGGTTGTATGAAGAATGCTTGAGCTTACACTGTTTCCTTTAAGGAAATGACCTGTTTTCATCTTTATCATTATGGTATGAATGATTAGGCATAGTTTTAGAACCTGATTCACTCAACTACGTTTTGACCCTTATTGTTACTTTCAAAGCTTTTAAAGAAGGAGAAAACAGCTAAAACGGATTGTATGATGAAATGCTTGAGCTTACACTGTTTCTTTCAAGCAAATGACCTCTTTTCATCATTATCATCATGGTATGAAGGATTAGGCATAGTTTTAGAACCTGATTCACTCAACTACGTTTTGACCCTTATTGTTACTTTCAAAGCTTTTGCAGGAGAAAACAGCTAAAACGGACTGTATGATGAAATGCTTGAGCTTACACTGTTTCTTTTAACCAAATGACCTGTTTTCATCATTATTATTATGGTATAAAAGATTAGGCATAGTTTTAGAACCTGATTCACTTAACTACGTTTTGACACTTATTGTTACTTTCAAAGCTTTTAAAGAAGGAGAAAACAGCTAAAACGGATTGTATGATGAAATGCTTGAGCTTACACTGTTTCTTTCAAGCAAATGACCTCTTTTCATCATTATCATCATGGTATGAAGGATTAGGCATAGTTTTAGAACCTGATTCACTCAACTACGTTTTGACCCTTATTGTTACTTTCAAAGCTTTTGCAGGAGAAAACAGCTAAAACGGACTGTATGATGAAATGCTTGAGCTTACACTGTTTCTTTTAACCAAATGACCTGTTTTCATCATTATTATTATGGTATAAAAGATTAGGTATAGTTTTAGAACCTGATTCAGACAACTACGTTTTGAACCTTATTGTTACTTTTAAAGCTTTTGCAGAAGGACAAAACAGCTAAAACGGACTGTATGATGAAATGCTTGAGCTTACACTGTTTCTTTTAAGCAAATGACCTGTTTTCATCTTTATCATTATGGTATGAATGATTAGGCATAGTTTTAGAACCTGATTCACTCAACTACGTTTTGACCCTTATTGTTACTTTCAAAGCTTTTAAAGAAGGAGAAAACAGCTAAAACGGATTGTATGATGAAATGCTTGAGCTTACACTGTTTCTTTTAAGCAAATGACCTCTTTTCATCATTATCATCATGGTATGAAGGATTAGGCATAGTTTTAGAACTTGATTCACTCAACTACGTTTTGACCCTTATTGTTACTTTCAAAGCTTTTGCAGTAGGAGAAAACTTCTAAAACGGATTGTATGAAGAATGCTTGAGCTTACACTGTTTCCTTTAAGGAAATGACCTGTTTTCATCATTATCATCATGGTATGAATGATTAGGCATAGTTTTAGAACCTGATTCACTAAACTACGTTTTGACACTTATTTTTACTTTCAAAGCTTTTAAAGAAGGAGAAAACAGCTAAAACGGATTGTATGATGAAATGCTTGAGCTTACACTGTTTCTTTCAAGCAAATGACCTCTTTTCATCATTATCATCATGGTATGAAGGATTAGGCATAGTTTTAGAACCTGATTCACTCAACTACGTTTTGACCCTTATTGTTACTTTCAAAGCTTTTGCAGGAGAAAACAGATAAAACGGACTGTATGATGAAATGCTTGAGCTTACACTGTTTCTTTTAAGCAAATGACCTGTTTTCATCTTTATCATTATGGTATGAATGATTAGGCATAGTTTTAGAACCTGATTCACTCAACTACGTTTTGACCCTTATTGTTACTTTCAAAGCTTTTTAAAGAAGGAGAAAACAGCTAAAACGGATTGTATGATGAAATGCTTGAGCTTACACTGTTTCTTTCAAGCAAATGACCTCTTTTCATCATTATCATCATGGTATGAAGGATTAGGCATAGTTTTAGAACCTGATTCACTCAACTACGTTTTGACCCTTATTGTTACTTTCAAAGCTTTTGCAGGAGAAAACAGCTAAAACGGACTGTATGATGAAATGCTTGAGCTTACACTGTTTCTTTTAAGCAAATGACCTCTTTTCATCATTATCATCATGGTATGAAGGATTAGGCATAGTTTTAGAACCTGATTCACTCAACTACGTTTTGACCCTTATTGTTACTTTCAAAGGTTTTGCAGAAGGGGAAAACAGCTAAAACGCACTGTATGAAGAATGCTTAAGCTTACACTGTTTCTTTTAACCAAATGACCTGTTTTCATCATTATTATTATGGTATAAAAGATTAGGTATAGTTTTAGAACCTGATTCACACAACTACGTTTTGAACCTTATTGTTACTTTTAAAGCTTTTGCAGAAGGACAAAACAGCTAAAACGGACTGTTTGATGAAATGCTTGAGCTTACACTGTTTCTTTTAAGCAAATGACCTGTTTTCATCTTTATCATTATGGTATGAATGATTAGGCATAGTTTTAGAACCTGATTCACTCAACTACGTTTTGACCCTTATTGTTACTTTCAAAGCTTTTAAAGAAGGAGAAAACAGCTAAAACGGATTGTATGATGAAATGCTTGAGCTTACACTGTTTCTTTCAAGCAAATGACCTCTTTTCATCATTATCATCATGGTATGAAGGATTAGGCATAGTTTTAGAACCTGATTCACTCAACTACGTTTTGACCCTTATTGTTACTTTCAAAGCTTTTGCAGGAGAAAACAGCTAAAACGGACTGTATGATGAAATGCTTGAGCTTACACTGTTTCTTTTAAGCAAATGACCTCTTTTCATCATTATCATCATGGTATGAAGGATTAGGCATAGTTTTAGAACCTGATTCACTCAACTACGTTTTTACCCTTATTGTTACTTTCAAAGCTTTTGCAGTTGGAGAAAACTTCTAAAACGGATTGTATGAAGAATGCTTGAGCTTACACTGTTTCCTTTAAGAAAATGACCTGTTTTCATCATTATCATCATGGTATGAATAATTAGGCATAGTTTTAGAACCTGATTCACTTAACTACGTTTTGACACTTATTGTTACTTTCAAAGCTTTTAAAGAAGGAGAAAACAGCTAAAACGGATTGTATGATGAAATGCTTGAGCTTACACTGTTTCTTTCAAGCAAATGACCTCTTTTCATCATTATCATCATGGTATGAAGGATTAGGCATAGTTTTAGAACCTGATTCACTCAACTACGTTTTGACCCTTATTGTTACTTTCAAAGCTTTTGCAGGAGAAAACTTCTAAAACGGGTTGTATGAAGAATGCTTGAGCTTACACTGTTTCCTTTAAGGAAATGACCTGTTTTCATCTTTATCATTATGGTATGAATGATTAGGCATAGTTTTAGAACCTGATTCACTCAACTACGTTTTGACCCTTATTGTTACTTTCAAAGCTTTTAAAGAAGGAGAAAACAGCTAAAACGGATTGTATGATGAAATGCTTGAGCTTACACTGTTTCTTTTAAGCAAATGACCTCTTTTCATCATTATCATCATGGTATGAAGGATTAGGCATAGTTTTAGAACTTGATTCACTCAACTACGTTTTGACCCTTATTGTTACTTTCAAAGCTTTTGCAGTAGGAGAAAACTTCTAAAACGGATTGTATGAAGAATGCTTGAGCTTACACTGTTTCCTTTAAGGAAATGACCTGTTTTCATCATTATCATCATGGTATGAATGATTAGGCATAGTTTTAGAACCTGATTCACTAAACTACGTTTTGACACTTATTTTTACTTTCAAAGCTTTTGCAGAAGGGGAAAACAGCTAAAACGCACTGTATGAAGAATGCTTGAGCTTACACTGTTTCTTTTAACCAAATGACCTGTTTTCATCATTATTATTATGGTATAAAAGATTAGGTATAGTTTTAGAACCTGATTCACACAACTACGTTTTGAACCTTATTGTTACTTTTAAAGCTTTTGCAGAAGGACAAAACAGCTAAAACGGACTGTATGATGAAATGCTTGAGCTTACACTGTTTCTTTTAAGCAAATGACCTGTTTTCATCTTTATCATTATGGTATGAATGATTAGGCATAGTTTTAGAACCTGATTCACTCAACTACGTTTTGACCCTTATTGTTACTTTCAAAGCTTTTGCAGAAGGGGAAAACAGCTAAAACGCACTGTATGAAGAATGCTTAAGCTTACACTGTTTCTTTTAACCAAATGACCTGTTTTCATCATTATTATTATGGTATAAAAGATTAGGTATAGTTTTAGAACCTGATTCACACAACTACGTTTTGAACCTTATTGTTACTTTTAAAGCTTTTGCAGAAGGACAAAACAGCTAAAACGGACTGTATGATGAAATGCTTGAGCTTACACTGTTTCTTTTAAGCAAATGACCTGTTTTCATCTTTATCATCATGGTATGAATGATTAGGCATAGTTTTAGAACCTGATTCACTTAACTACGTTTTGACACTTATTGTTACTTTCAAAGCTTTTAAAGAAGGAGAAAACAGCTAAAACGGATTGTATGATGAAATGCTTGAGCTTACACTGTTTCTTTCAAGCAAATGACCTCTTTTCATCATTATCATCATGGTATGAAGGATTAGGCATAGTTTTAGAACCTGATTCACTCAACTACGTTTTGACCCTTATTGTTACTTTCAAAGCTTTTGCAGGAGAAAACAGCTAAAACGGACTGTATGATGAAATGCTTGAGCTTACACTGTTTCTTTTAAGCAAATGACCTCTTTTCATCATTATCATCATGGTATGAAGGATTAGGCATAGTTTTAGAACTTGGTTCACTCAACTACGTTTTGACCCTTATTGTTACTTTCAAAGCTTTTGCAGTAGGAGAAAACTTCTAAAACGGATTGTATGAAGAATGCTTGACCTTACACTGTTTCCTTTAAGGAAATGACCTGTTTTCATCATTATCATCATGGTATGAATGATTAGGCATAGTTTTAGAACCTGATTCACTTAACTACGTTTTGACCCTTATTTTTACTTTCAAAGCTTTTGCAGAAGGGGAAAACAGCTAAAACGGACTGTATGATGAAATGCTTGAGCTTACACTGTTTCTTTTAAGCAAATGACCTCTTTTCATCATTATCATTATGGTATGAATGATTAGGCATAGTTTTAGAACCTGATTCACTCAACTACGTTTTGACCCTTATTGTTACTTTCAAAGCTTTTAAAGAAGGAGAAAACAGCTAAAACGGATTGTATGATGAAATGCTTGAGCTTACACTGTTTCTTTTAAGCAAATGACCTGTTTTCATCATTATCATCATGGTATGAATGATTAGGCATAGTTTTAGAACCTGATTCACTTAACTACGTTTTGACACTCATTTTTACTTTCAAAGCTTTTGCAGAAGGGGAAAACAGCTAAAACGCACTGTATGAAGAATGCTTAAGCTTACACTGTTTCTTTTAACCAAATGACCTGTTTTCATCATTATTATTATGGTATAAAAGATTAGGTATAGTTTTAGAACCTGATTCACACAACTACGTTTTGAACCTTATTGTTACTTTCAAAGCTTTTGCAGTAGGAGAAAACTTCTAAAACGGGTTGTATGAAGAATGCTTGAGCTTACACTGTTTCCTTTAAGGAAATGACCTGTTTTCATCATTATCATCATGGTATGAATGATTAGGCATAGTTTTAGAACCTGATTCACTTAACTACGTTTTGACCCTTATTTTTACTTTCAAAGCTTTTAAAGAAGGAGAAAACAGCTAAAACGGATTGTATGATGAAATGCTTGAGCTTACACTGTTTCTTTCAAGCAAATGACCTCTTTTCATCATTATCATCATGGTATGAAGGATTAGGCATAGTTTTAGAACCTGATTCACTCAACTACGTTTTGACCCTTATTGTTACTTTCAAAGCTTTTGCAGGAGAAAACAGCTAAAACGGACTGTATGATGAAATGCTTGAGCTTACACTGTTTCTTTTAACCAAATGACCTGTTTTCATCATTATTATTATGGTATAAAAGATTAGGTATAGTTTTAGAACCTGATTCAGACAACTACGTTTTGAACCTTATTGTTACTTTTAAAGCTTTTGCAGAAGGACAAAACAGCTAAAACGGACTGTATGATGAAATGCTTGAGCTTACACTGTTTCTTTTAAGCAAATGACCTGTTTTCATCTTTATCATTATGGTATGAATGATTAGGCATAGTTTTAGAACCTGATTCACTCAACTACGTTTTGACCCTTATTGTTACTTTCAAAGCTTTTAAAGAAGGAGAAAACTTCTAAAACGGGTTGTATGAAGAATGCTTGAGCTTACACTGTTTCCTTTAAGGAAATGACCTGTTTTCATCATTATCATCATGGTATGAATGATTAGGCATAGTTTTAGAACCTGATTCACTTAACTACGTTTTGACCCTTATTGTTACTTTCAAAGCTTTTGCAGAAGGGGAAAACAGCTAAAACGCACTGTATGAAGAATGCTTAAGCTTACACTGTTTCTTTTAACCAAATGACCTGTTTTCATCATTATTATTATGGTATAAAAGATTAGGTATAGTTTTAGAACCTGATTCACACAACTACGTTTTGAACCTTATTGTTACTTTTAAAGCTTTTGCAGAAGGACAAAACAGCTAAAACGGACTGTATGATGAAATGCTTGAGCTTACACTGTTTTTTTTAAGCAAATGACCTGTTTTCATCTTTATCATCATGGTATGAATGATTAGGCATAGTTTTAGAACCTGATTCACTTAACTACGTTTTGACACTTATTGTTACTTTCAAAGCTTTTAAAGAAGGAGAAAACAGCTAAAACGGATTGTATGATGAAATGCTTGAGCTTACACTGTTTCTTTCAAGCAAATGACCTCTTTTCATCATTATCATCATGGTATGAATGATTAGGCATAGTTTTAGAACCTGATTCACTTAACTACGTTTTGACCCTTATTTTTACTTTCCAAGCTTTTGCAGAAGGGGAAAACAGCTAAAACGGACTGTATGATGAAATGCTTGAGCTTACACTGTTTCTTTTAAGCAAATGACCTGTTTTCATCTTTATCATTATGGTATGAATGATTAGGCATAGTTTTAGAACCTGATTCACTTAACTACGTTTTGACCCTTATTGTTACTTTCAAAGCTTTTAAAGAAGGAGAAAACAGCTAAAACGGATTGTATGATGAAATGCTTGAGCTTACACTGTTTCTTTCAAGCAAATGACCTCTTTTCATCATTATCATCATGGTATGAAGGATTAGGCATAGTTTTAGAACCTGATTCACTCAACTACGTTTTGACCCTTATTGTTACTTTCAAAGCTTTTGCAGGAGAAAACAGCTAAAACGGACTGTATGATGAAATGCTTGAGCTTACACTGTTTCTTTTAACCAAATGACCTGTTTTCATCATTATTATTATGGTATAAAAGATTAGGTATAGTTTTAGAACCTGATTCAGACAACTACGTTTTGAACCTTATTGTTACTTTTAAAGCTTTTGCAGAAGGACAAAACAGCTAAAACGGACTGTATGATGAAATGCTTGAGCTTACACTGTTTCTTTTAAGCAAATGACCTGTTTTCATCTTTATCATTATGGTATGAATGATTAGGCATAGTTTTAGAACCTGATTCACTCAACTACGTTTTGACCCTTATTGTTACTTTCAAAGCTTTTAAAGAAGGAGAAAACTTCTAAAACGGGTTGTATGAAGAATGCTTGAGCTTACACTGTTTCCTTTAAGGAAATGACCTGTTTTCATCATTATCATCATGGTATGAATGATTAGGCATAGTTTTAGAACCTGATTCACTTAACTACGTTTTGACCCTTATTGTTACTTTCAAAGCTTTTGCAGAAGGGGAAAACAGCTAAAACGCACTGTATGAAGAATGCTTAAGCTTACACTGTTTCTTTTAACCAAATGACCTGTTTTCATCATTATTATTATGGTATAAAAGATTAGGTATAGTTTTAGAACCTGATTCACACAACTACGTTTTGAACCTTATTGTTACTTTTAAAGCTTTTGCAGAAGGACAAAACAGCTAAAACGGACTGTATGATGAAATGCTTGAGCTTACACTGTTTCTTTTAAGCAAATGACCTGTTTTCATCTTTATCATCATGGTATGAATGATTAGGCATAGTTTTAGAACCTGATTCACTTAACTACGTTTTGACACTTATTGTTACTTTCAAAGCTTTTAAAGAAGGAGAAAACAGCTAAAACGGATTGTATGATGAAATGCTTGAGCTTACACTGTTTCTTTCAAGCAAATGACCTCTTTTCATCATTATCATCATGGTATGAATGATTAGGCATAGTTTTAGAACCTGATTCACTTAACTACGTTTTGACCCTTATTTTTACTTTCCAAGCTTTTGCAGAAGGGGAAAACAGCTAAAACGGACTGTATGATGAAATGCTTGAGCTTACACTGTTTCTTTTAAGCAAATGACCTGTTTTCATCTTTATCATTATGGTATGAATGATTAGGCATAGTTTTAGAACCTGATTCACTTAACTACGTTTTGACCCTTATTGTTACTTTCAAAGCTTTTAAAGAAGGAGAAAACAGCTAAAACGGATTGTATGATGAAATGCTTGAGCTTACACTGTTTCTTTTAAGCAAATGACCTGTTTTCATCATTATCATCATGGTATGAATGATTAGGCATAGTTTTAGAACCTGATTCACTTAACTACGTTTTGACACTCATTTTTACTTTCAAAGCTTTTGCAGAAGGGGAAAACAGCTAAAACGCACTGTATGAAGAATGCTTGAGCTTACACTGTTTCTTTTAACCAAATGACCTGTTTTCATCATTATTATTATGGTATAAAAGATTAGGTATAGTTTTAGAACCTGATTCACACAACTACGTTTTGAACCTTATTGTTACTTTCAAAGCTTTTGCAGTAGGAGAAAACTTCTAAAACGGGTTGTATGAAGAATGCTTGAGCTTACACTGTTTCCTTTAAGGAAATGACCTGTTTTCATCATTATCATCATGGTATGAATGATTAGGCATAGTTTTAGAACCTGATTCACTTAACTACGTTTTGACCCTTATTTTTACTTTCAAAGCTTTTGCAGAAGGGGAAAACAGCTAAAACGGACTGTATGATAAAATGCTTGAGCTTACACTGTTTCTTTTAAGCAAATGACCTCTTTTCATCATTATCATCATGGTATGAAGGATTAGGCATAGTTTTAGAACCTGATTCACTCAACTACGTTTTGACCCTTATTGTTACTTTCAAAGCTTTTGCAGAAGGGGAAAACAGCTAAAACGCACTGTATGAAGAATGCTTAAGCTTACACTGTTATTTTTAACCAAATGACCTGTTTTCATCATTATTATTATGGTATAAAAGATTAGGTATAGTTTTAGAACCTGATTCACACAACTACGTTTTGAACCTTATTGTTACTTTTAAAGCTTTTGCAGAAGGACAAAACAGCTAAAACGGACTGTTTGATGAAATGCTTGAGCTTACACTGTTTCTTTTAAGCAAATGACCTGTTTTCATCTTTATCATTATGGTATGAATGATTAGGCATAGTTTTAGAACCTGATTCACTCAACTACGTTTTGACCCTTATTGTTACTTTCAAAGCTTTTAAAGAAGGAGAAAACAGCTAAAACGGATTGTATGATGAAATGCTTGAGCTTACACTGTTTCTTTCAAGCAAATGACCTCTTTTCATCATTATCATCATGGTATGAAGGATTAGGCATAGTTTTAGAACCTGATTCACTCAACTACGTTTTGACCCTTATTGTTACTTTCAAAGCTTTTGCAGGAGAAAACAGCTAAAACGGACTGTATGATGAAATGCTTGAGCTTACACTGTTTCTTTTAAGCAAATGACCTCTTTTCATCATTATCATCATGGTATGAAGGATTAGGCATAGTTTTAGAACCTGATTCACTCAACTACGTTTTTACCCTTATTGTTACTTTCAAAGCTTTTGCAGTTGGAGAAAACTTCTAAAACGGATTGTATGAAGAATGCTTGAGCTTACACTGTTTCCTTTAAGAAAATGACCTGTTTTCATCATTATCATCATGGTATGAATAATTAGGCATAGTTTTAGAACCTGATTCACTTAACTACGTTTTGACACTTATTGTTACTTTCAAAGCTTTTAAAGAAGGAGAAAACAGCTAAAACGGATTGTATGATGAAATGCTTGAGCTTACACTGTTTCTTTCAAGCAAATGACCTCTTTTCATCATTATCATCATGGTATGAAGGATTAGGCATAGTTTTAGAACCTGATTCACTCAACTACGTTTTGACCCTTATTGTTACTTTCAAAGCTTTTGCAGGAGAAAACTTCTAAAACGGGTTGTATGAAGAATGCTTGAGCTTACACTGTTTCCTTTAAGGAAATGACCTGTTTTCATCTTTATCATTATGGTATGAATGATTAGGCATAGTTTTAGAACCTGATTCACTCAACTACGTTTTGACCCTTATTGTTACTTTCAAAGCTTTTAAAGAAGGAGAAAACAGCTAAAACGGATTGTATGATGAAATGCTTGAGCTTACACTGTTTCTTTTAAGCAAATGACCTCTTTTCATCATTATCATCATGGTATGAAGGATTAGGCATAGTTTTAGAACTTGATTCACTCAACTACGTTTTGACCCTTATTGTTACTTTCAAAGCTTTTGCAGTAGGAGAAAACTTCTAAAACGGATTGTATGAAGAATGCTTGAGCTTACACTGTTTCCTTTAAGGAAATGACCTGTTTTCATCATTATCATCATGGTATGAATGATTAGGCATAGTTTTAGAACCTGATTCACTAAACTACGTTTTGACACTTATTTTTACTTTCAAAGCTTTTGCAGAAGGGGAAAACAGCTAAAACGCACTGTATGAAGAATGCTTGAGCTTACACTGTTTCTTTTAACCAAATGACCTGTTTTCATCATTATTATTATGGTATAAAAGATTAGGTATAGTTTTAGAACCTGATTCACACAACTACGTTTTGAACCTTATTGTTACTTTTAAAGCTTTTGCAGAAGGACAAAACAGCTAAAACGGACTGTATGATGAAATGCTTGAGCTTACACTGTTTCTTTTAAGCAAATGACCTGTTTTCATCTTTATCATTATGGTATGAATGATTAGGCATAGTTTTAGAACCTGATTCACTCAACTACGTTTTGACCCTTATTGTTACTTTCAAAGCTTTTGCAGAAGGGGAAAACAGCTAAAACGCACTGTATGAAGAATGCTTAAGCTTACACTGTTTCTTTTAACCAAATGACCTGTTTTCATCATTATTATTATGGTATAAAAGATTAGGTATAGTTTTAGAACCTGATTCACACAACTACGTTTTGAACCTTATTGTTACTTTTAAAGCTTTTGCAGAAGGACAAAACAGCTAAAACGGACTGTATGATGAAATGCTTGAGCTTACACTGTTTCTTTTAAGCAAATGACCTGTTTTCATCTTTATCATCATGGTATGAATGATTAGGCATAGTTTTAGAACCTGATTCACTTAACTACGTTTTGACACTTATTGTTACTTTCAAAGCTTTTAAAGAAGGAGAAAACAGCTAAAACGGATTGTATGATGAAATGCTTGAGCTTACACTGTTTCTTTCAAGCAAATGACCTCTTTTCATCATTATCATCATGGTATGAAGGATTAGGCATAGTTTTAGAACCTGATTCACTCAACTACGTTTTGACCCTTATTGTTACTTTCAAAGCTTTTGCAGGAGAAAACAGCTAAAACGGACTGTATGATGAAATGCTTGAGCTTACACTGTTTCTTTTAAGCAAATGACCTCTTTTCATCATTATCATCATGGTATGAAGGATTAGGCATAGTTTTAGAACTTGGTTCACTCAACTACGTTTTGACCCTTATTGTTACTTTCAAAGCTTTTGCAGTAGGAGAAAACTTCTAAAACGGATTGTATGAAGAATGCTTGACCTTACACTGTTTCCTTTAAGGAAATGACCTGTTTTCATCATTATCATCATGGTATGAATGATTAGGCATAGTTTTAGAACCTGATTCACTTAACTACGTTTTGACCCTTATTTTTACTTTCAAAGCTTTTGCAGAAGGGGAAAACAGCTAAAACGGACTGTATGATGAAATGCTTGAGCTTACACTGTTTCTTTTAAGCAAATGACCTCTTTTCATCATTATCATTATGGTATGAATGATTAGGCATAGTTTTAGAACCTGATTCACTCAACTACGTTTTGACCCTTATTTTTACTTTCAAAGCTTTTGCAGAAGGGGAAAACAGCTAAAACGGACTGTATGATGAAATGCTTGAGCTTACACTGTTTCTTTTAAGCAAATGACCTCTTTTCATCATTATCATTATGGTATGAATGATTAGGCATAGTTTTAGAACCTGATTCACTCAACTACGTTTTGACCCTTATTGTTACTTTCAAAGCTTTTAAAGAAGGAGAAAACAGCTAAAACGGATTGTATGATGAAATGCTTGAGCTTACACTGTTTCTTTTAAGCAAATGACCTGTTTTCATCATTATCATCATGGTATGAATGATTAGGCATAGTTTTAGAACCTGATTCACTTAACTACGTTTTGACACTCATTTTTACTTTCAAAGCTTTTGCAGAAGGGGAAAACAGCTAAAACGCACTGTATGAAGAATGCTTAAGCTTACACTGTTTCTTTTAACCAAATGACCTGTTTTCATCATTATTATTATGGTATAAAAGATTAGGTATAGTTTTAGAACCTGATTCACACAACTACGTTTTGAACCTTATTGTTACTTTCAAAGCTTTTGCAGTAGGAGAAAACTTCTAAAACGGGTTGTATGAAGAATGCTTGAGCTTACACTGTTTCCTTTAAGGAAATGACCTGTTTTCATCATTATCATCATGGTATGAATGATTAGGCATAGTTTTAGAACCTGATTCACTTAACTACGTTTTGACCCTTATTTTTACTTTCAAAGCTTTTAAAGAAGGAGAAAACAGCTAAAACGGATTGTATGATGAAATGCTTGAGCTTACACTGTTTCTTTCAAGCAAATGACCTCTTTTCATCATTATCATCATGGTATGAAGGATTAGGCATAGTTTTAGAACCTGATTCACTCAACTACGTTTTGACCCTTATTGTTACTTTCAAAGCTTTTGCAGGAGAAAACAGCTAAAACGGACTGTATGATGAAATGCTTGAGCTTACACTGTTTCTTTTAACCAAATGACCTGTTTTCATCATTATTATTATGGTATAAAAGATTAGGTATAGTTTTAGAACCTGATTCAGACAACTACGTTTTGAACCTTATTGTTACTTTTAAAGCTTTTGCAGAAGGACAAAACAGCTAAAACGGACTGTATGATGAAATGCTTGAGCTTACACTGTTTCTTTTAAGCAAATGACCTGTTTTCATCTTTATCATTATGGTATGAATGATTAGGCATAGTTTTAGAACCTGATTCACTCAACTACGTTTTGACCCTTATTGTTACTTTCAAAGCTTTTAAAGAAGGAGAAAACTTCTAAAACGGGTTGTATGAAGAATGCTTGAGCTTACACTGTTTCCTTTAAGGAAATGACCTGTTTTCATCATTATCATCATGGTATGAATGATTAGGCATAGTTTTAGAACCTGATTCACTTAACTACGTTTTGACCCTTATTGTTACTTTCAAAGCTTTTGCAGAAGGGGAAAACAGCTAAAACGCACTGTATGAAGAATGCTTAAGCTTACACTGTTTCTTTTAACCAAATGACCTGTTTTCATCATTATTATTATGGTATAAAAGATTAGGTATAGTTTTAGAACCTGATTCACACAACTACGTTTTGAACCTTATTGTTACTTTTAAAGCTTTTGCAGAAGGACAAAACAGCTAAAACGGACTGTATGATGAAATGCTTGAGCTTACACTGTTTCTTTTAAGCAAATGACCTGTTTTCATCTTTATCATCATGGTATGAATGATTAGGCATAGTTTTAGAACCTGATTCACTTAACTACGTTTTGACACTTATTGTTACTTTCAAAGCTTTTAAAGAAGGAGAAAACAGCTAAAACGGATTGTATGATGAAATGCTTGAGCTTACACTGTTTCTTTCAAGCAAATGACCTCTTTTCATCATTATCATCATGGTATGAATGATTAGGCATAGTTTTAGAACCTGATTCACTTAACTACGTTTTGACCCTTATTTTTACTTTCCAAGCTTTTGCAGAAGGGGAAAACAGCTAAAACGGACTGTATGATGAAATGCTTGAGCTTACACTGTTTCTTTTAAGCAAATGACCTGTTTTCATCTTTATCATTATGGTATGAATGATTAGGCATAGTTTTAGAACCTGATTCACTTAACTACGTTTTGACCCTTATTGTTACTTTCAAAGCTTTTAAAGAAGGAGAAAACAGCTAAAACGGATTGTATGATGAAATGCTTGAGCTTACACTGTTTCTTTCAAGCAAATGACCTCTTTTCATCATTATCATCATGGTATGAAGGATTAGGCATAGTTTTAGAACCTGATTCACTCAACTACGTTTTGACCCTTATTGTTACTTTCAAAGCTTTTGCAGGAGAAAACAGCTAAAACGGACTGTATGATGAAATGCTTGAGCTTACACTGTTTCTTTTAACCAAATGACCTGTTTTCATCATTATTATTATGGTATAAAAGATTAGGTATAGTTTTAGAACCTGATTCAGACAACTACGTTTTGAACCTTATTGTTACTTTTAAAGCTTTTGCAGAAGGACAAAACAGCTAAAACGGACTGTATGATGAAATGCTTGAGCTTACACTGTTTCTTTTAAGCAAATGACCTGTTTTCATCTTTATCATTATGGTATGAATGATTAGGCATAGTTTTAGAACCTGATTCACTCAACTACGTTTTGACCCTTATTGTTACTTTCAAAGCTTTTAAAGAAGGAGAAAACTTCTAAAACGGGTTGTATGAAGAATGCTTGAGCTTACACTGTTTCCTTTAAGGAAATGACCTGTTTTCATCATTATCATCATGGTATGAATGATTAGGCATAGTTTTAGAACCTGATTCACTTAACTACGTTTTGACCCTTATTGTTACTTTCAAAGCTTTTGCAGAAGGGGAAAACAGCTAAAACGCACTGTATGAAGAATGCTTAAGCTTACACTGTTTCTTTTAACCAAATGACCTGTTTTCATCATTATTATTATGGTATAAAAGATTAGGTATAGTTTTAGAACCTGATTCACACAACTACGTTTTGAACCTTATTGTTACTTTTAAAGCTTTTGCAGAAGGACAAAACAGCTAAAACGGACTGTATGATGAAATGCTTGAGCTTACACTGTTTCTTTTAAGCAAATGACCTGTTTTCATCTTTATCATCATGGTATGAATGATTAGGCATAGTTTTAGAACCTGATTCACTTAACTACGTTTTGACACTTATTGTTACTTTCAAAGCTTTTAAAGAAGGAGAAAACAGCTAAAACGGATTGTATGATGAAATGCTTGAGCTTACACTGTTTCTTTCAAGCAAATGACCTCTTTTCATCATTATCATCATGGTATGAATGATTAGGCATAGTTTTAGAACCTGATTCACTTAACTACGTTTTGACCCTTATTTTTACTTTCCAAGCTTTTGCAGAAGGGGAAAACAGCTAAAACGGACTGTATGATGAAATGCTTGAGCTTACACTGTTTCTTTTAAGCAAATGACCTGTTTTCATCTTTATCATTATGGTATGAATGATTAGGCATAGTTTTAGAACCTGATTCACTTAACTACGTTTTGACCCTTATTGTTACTTTCAAAGCTTTTAAAGAAGGAGAAAACAGCTAAAACGGATTGTATGATGAAATGCTTGAGCTTACACTGTTTCTTTTAAGCAAATGACCTGTTTTCATCATTATCATCATGGTATGAATGATTAGGCATAGTTTTAGAACCTGATTCACTTAACTACGTTTTGACACTCATTTTTACTTTCAAAGCTTTTGCAGAAGGGGAAAACAGCTAAAACGCACTGTATGAAGAATGCTTGAGCTTACACTGTTTCTTTTAACCAAATGACCTGTTTTCATCATTATTATTATGGTATAAAAGATTAGGTATAGTTTTAGAACCTGATTCACACAACTACGTTTTGAACCTTATTGTTACTTTCAAAGCTTTTGCAGTAGGAGAAAACTTCTAAAACGGGTTGTATGAAGAATGCTTGAGCTTACACTGTTTCCTTTAAGGAAATGACCTGTTTTCATCATTATCATCATGGTATGAATGATTAGGCATAGTTTTAGAACCTGATTCACTTAACTACGTTTTGACCCTTATTTTTACTTTCAAAGCTTTTGCAGAAGGGGAAAACAGCTAAAACGGACTGTATGATAAAATGCTTGAGCTTACACTGTTTCTTTTAAGCAAATGACCTCTTTTCATCATTATCATCATGGTATGAAGGATTAGGCATAGTTTTAGAACCTGATTCACTCAACTACGTTTTGACCCTTATTGTTACTTTCAAAGCTTTTGCAGAAGGGGAAAACAGCTAAAACGCACTGTATGAAGAATGCTTAAGCTTACACTGTTTCTTTTAACCAAATGACCTGTTTTCATCATTATTATTATGGTATAAAAGATTAGGTATAGTTTTAGAACCTGATTCACACAACTACGTTTTGAACCTTATTGTTACTTTTAAAGCTTTTGCAGAAGGACAAAACAGCTAAAACGGACTGTTTGATGAAATGCTTGAGCTTACACTGTTTCTTTTAAGCAAATGACCTGTTTTCATCTTTATCATTATGGTATGAATGATTAGGCATAGTTTTAGAACCTGATTCACTCAACTACGTTTTGACCCTTATTGTTACTTTCAAAGCTTTTAAAGAAGGAGAAAACAGCTAAAACGGATTGTATGATGAAATGCTTGAGCTTACACTGTTTCTTTCAAGCAAATGACCTCTTTTCATCATTATCATCATGGTATGAAGGATTAGGCATAGTTTTAGAACCTGATTCACTCAACTACGTTTTGACCCTTATTGTTACTTTCAAAGCTTTTGCAGGAGAAAACAGCTAAAACGGACTGTATGATGAAATGCTTGAGCTTACACTGTTTCTTTTAAGCAAATGACCTCTTTTCATCATTATCATCATGGTATGAAGGATTAGGCATAGTTTTAGAACCTGATTCACTCAACTACGTTTTTACCCTTATTGTTACTTTCAAAGCTTTTGCAGTTGGAGAAAACTTCTAAAACGGATTGTATGAAGAATGCTTGAGCTTACACTGTTTCCTTTAAGAAAATGACCTGTTTTCATCATTATCATCATGGTATGAATAATTAGGCATAGTTTTAGAACCTGATTCACTTAACTACGTTTTGACACTTATTGTTACTTTCAAAGCTTTTAAAGAAGGAGAAAACAGCTAAAACGGATTGTATGATGAAATGCTTGAGCTTACACTGTTTCTTTCAAGCAAATGACCTCTTTTCATCATTATCATCATGGTATGAAGGATTAGGCATAGTTTTAGAACCTGATTCACTCAACTACGTTTTGACCCTTATTGTTACTTTCAAAGCTTTTGCAGGAGAAAACTTCTAAAACGGGTTGTATGAAGAATGCTTGAGCTTACACTGTTTCCTTTAAGGAAATGACCTGTTTTCATCTTTATCATTATGGTATGAATGATTAGGCATAGTTTTAGAACCTGATTCACTCAACTACGTTTTGACCCTTATTGTTACTTTCAAAGCTTTTAAAGAAGGAGAAAACAGCTAAAACGGATTGTATGATGAAATGCTTGAGCTTACACTGTTTCTTTTAAGCAAATGACCTCTTTTCATCATTATCATCATGGTATGAAGGATTAGGCATAGTTTTAGAACTTGATTCACTCAACTACGTTTTGACCCTTATTGTTACTTTCAAAGCTTTTGCAGTAGGAGAAAACTTCTAAAACGGATTGTATGAAGAATGCTTGAGCTTACACTGTTTCCTTTAAGGAAATGACCTGTTTTCATCATTATCATCATGGTATGAATGATTAGGCATAGTTTTAGAACCTGATTCACTAAACTACGTTTTGACACTTATTTTTACTTTCAAAGCTTTTGCAGAAGGGGAAAACAGCTAAAACGCACTGTATGAAGAATGCTTGAGCTTACACTGTTTCTTTTAACCAAATGACCTGTTTTCATCATTATTATTATGGTATAAAAGATTAGGTATAGTTTTAGAACCTGATTCACACAACTACGTTTTGAACCTTATTGTTACTTTTAAAGCTTTTGCAGAAGGACAAAACAGCTAAAACGGACTGTATGATGAAATGCTTGAGCTTACACTGTTTCTTTTAAGCAAATGACCTGTTTTCATCTTTATCATTATGGTATGAATGATTAGGCATAGTTTTAGAACCTGATTCACTCAACTACGTTTTGACCCTTATTGTTACTTTCAAAGCTTTTGCAGAAGGGGAAAACAGCTAAAACGCACTGTATGAAGAATGCTTAAGCTTACACTGTTTCTTTTAACCAAATGACCTGTTTTCATCATTATTATTATGGTATAAAAGATTAGGTATAGTTTTAGAACCTGATTCACACAACTACGTTTTGAACCTTATTGTTACTTTTAAAGCTTTTGCAGAAGGACAAAACAGCTAAAACGGACTGTATGATGAAATGCTTGAGCTTACACTGTTTCTTTTAAGCAAATGACCTGTTTTCATCTTTATCATCATGGTATGAATGATTAGGCATAGTTTTAGAACCTGATTCACTTAACTACGTTTTGACACTTATTGTTACTTTCAAAGCTTTTAAAGAAGGAGAAAACAGCTAAAACGGATTGTATGATGAAATGCTTGAGCTTACACTGTTTCTTTCAAGCAAATGACCTCTTTTCATCATTATCATCATGGTATGAAGGATTAGGCATAGTTTTAGAACCTGATTCACTCAACTACGTTTTGACCCTTATTGTTACTTTCAAAGCTTTTGCAGGAGAAAACAGCTAAAACGGACTGTATGATGAAATGCTTGAGCTTACACTGTTTCTTTTAAGCAAATGACCTCTTTTCATCATTATCATCATGGTATGAAGGATTAGGCATAGTTTTAGAACTTGGTTCACTCAACTACGTTTTGACCCTTATTGTTACTTTCAAAGCTTTTGCAGTAGGAGAAAACTTCTAAAACGGATTGTATGAAGAATGCTTGACCTTACACTGTTTCCTTTAAGGAAATGACCTGTTTTCATCATTATCATCATGGTATGAATGATTAGGCATAGTTTTAGAACCTGATTCACTTAACTACGTTTTGACCCTTATTTTTACTTTCAAAGCTTTTGCAGAAGGGGAAAACAGCTAAAACGGACTGTATGATGAAATGCTTGAGCTTACACTGTTTCTTTTAAGCAAATGACCTCTTTTCATCATTATCATTATGGTATGAATGATTAGGCATAGTTTTAGAACCTGATTCACTCAACTACGTTTTGACCCTTATTGTTACTTTCAAAGCTTTTAAAGAAGGAGAAAACTTCTAAAACGGGTTGTATGAAGAAATGCTTGAGCTTACACTGTTTCTTTCAAGCAAATGACCTCTTTTCATCATTATCATCATGGTATAAGGGATTAGGCATAGTTTTAGAACCTGATTCACTCAACTACGTTTTGACCCTTATTGTTACTTTCAAAGCTTTTGCAGGAGAAAACAGCTAAAACGGACTGTATGATGAAATGCTTGAGCTTACACTGTTTCTTTTAACCAAATGACCTGTTTTCATCATTATTATTATGGTATAAAAGATTAGGTATAGTTTTAGAACCTGATTCAGACAACTACGTTTTGAACCTTATTGTTACTTTTAAAGCTTTTGCAGAAGGACAAAACAGCTAAAACGGACTGTATGATGAAATGCTTGAGCTTACACTGTTTCTTTTAAGCAAATGACCTGTTTTCATCTTTATCATTATGGTATGAATGATTAGGCATAGTTTTAGAACCTGATTCACTCAACTACGTTTTGACCCTTATTGTTACTTTCAAAGCTTTTAAAGAAGGAGAAAACTTCTAAAACGGGTTGTATGAAGAATGCTTAAGCTTACACTGTTTCCTTTAAGGAAATGACCTGTTTTCATCATTATCATCATGGTATGAATGATTAGGCATAGTTTTAGAACCTGATTCACTTAACTACGTTTTGACCCTTATTGTTACTTTCAAAGCTTTTGCAGAAGGGGAAAACAGCTAAAACGCACTGTATGAAGAATGCTTAAGCTTACACTGTTTCTTTTAACCAAATGACCTGTTTTCATCATTATTATTATGGTATAAAAGATTAGGTATAGTTTTAGAACCTGATTCACACAACTACGTTTTGAACCTTATTGTTACTTTTAAAGCTTTTGCAGAAGGACAAAACAGCTAAAACGGACTGTATGATGAAATGCTTGAGCTTACACTGTTTCTTTTAAGCAAATGACCTGTTTTCATCTTTATCATCATGGTATGAATGATTAGGCATAGTTTTAGAACCTGATTCACTTAACTACGTTTTGACACTTATTGTTACTTTCAAAGCTTTTAAAGAAGGAGAAAACAGCTAAAACGGATTGTATGATGAAATGCTTGAGCTTACACTGTTTCTTTCAAGCAAATGACCTCTTTTCATCATTATCATCATGGTATGAATGATTAGGCATAGTTTTAGAACCTGATTCACTTAACTACGTTTTGACCCTTATTTTTACTTTCCAAGCTTTTGCAGAAGGGGAAAACAGCTAAAACGGACTGTATGATGAAATGCTTGAGCTTACACTGTTTCTTTTAAGCAAATGACCTGTTTTCATCTTTATCATTATGGTATGAATGATTAGGCATAGTTTTAGAACCTGATTCACTTAACTACGTTTTGACCCTTATTGTTACTTTCAAAGCTTTTAAAGAAGGAGAAAACAGCTAAAACGGATTGTATGATGAAATGCTTGAGCTTACACTGTTTCTTTTAAGCAAATGACCTGTTTTCATCATTATCATCATGGTATGAATGATTAGGCATAGTTTTAGAACCTGATTCACTTAACTACGTTTTGACACTCATTTTTACTTTCAAAGCTTTTGCAGAAGGGGAAAACAGCTAAAACGCACTGTATGAAGAATGCTTGAGCTTACACTGTTTCTTTTAACCAAATGACCTGTTTTCATCATTATTATTATGGTATAAAAGATTAGGTATAGTTTTAGAACCTGATTCACACAACTACGTTTTGAACCTTATTGTTACTTTCAAAGCTTTTGCAGTAGGAGAAAACTTCTAAAACGGGTTGTATGAAGAATGCTTGAGCTTACACTGTTTCCTTTAAGGAAATGACCTGTTTTCATCATTATCATCATGGTATGAATGATTAGGCATAGTTTTAGAACCTGATTCACTTAACTACGTTTTGACCCTTATTTTTACTTTCAAAGCTTTTGCAGAAGGGGAAAACAGCTAAAACGGACTGTATGATAAAATGCTTGAGCTTACACTGTTTCTTTTAAGCAAATGACCTCTTTTCATCATTATCATCATGGTATGAAGGATTAGGCATAGTTTTAGAACCTGATTCACTCAACTACGTTTTGACCCTTATTGTTACTTTCAAAGCTTTTGCAGAAGGGGAAAACAGCTAAAACGCACTGTATGAAGAATGCTTAAGCTTACACTGTTTCTTTTAACCAAATGACCTGTTTTCATCATTATTATTATGGTATAAAAGATTAGGTATAGTTTTAGAACCTGATTCACACAACTACGTTTTGAACCTTATTGTTACTTTTAAAGCTTTTGCAGAAGGACAAAACAGCTAAAACGGACTGTATGATGAAATGCTTGAGCTTAAACTGTTTCTTTTAAGCAAATGACCTGTTTTCATCTTTATCATTATGGTATGAATGATTAGGCATAGTTTTAGAACCTGATTCACTCAACTACGTTTTGACCCTTATTGTTACTTTCAAAGCTTTTAAAGAAGGAGAAAACAGCTAAAACGGATTGTATGATGAAATGCTTGAGCTTACACTGTTTCTTTCAAGCAAATGACCTCTTTTCATCATTATCATCATGGTATGAAGGATTAGGCATAGTTTTAGAACCTGATTCACTCAACTACGTTTTGACCCTTATTGTTACTTTCAAAGCTTTTGCAGGAGAAAACAGCTAAAACGGACTGTATGATGAAATGCTTGAGCTTACACTGTTTCTTTTAAGCAAATGACCTCTTTTCATCATTATCATCATGGTATGAAGGATTAGGCATAGTTTTAGAACTTGATTCACTCAACTACGTTTTGACCCTTATTGTTACTTTCAAAGCTTTTGCAGTAGGAGAAAACTTCTAAAACGGATTGTATGAAGAATGCTTGACCTTACACTGTTTCCTTTAAGGAAATGACCTGTTTTCATCATTATCATCATGGTATGAATGATTAGGCATAGTTTTAGAACCTGATTCACTTAACTTTGTTTTGACCCTTATTTTTACTTTCAAAGCTTTTGCAGAAGGGGAAAACAGCTAAAACGGACTGTATGATGAAATGCTTGAGCTTACACTGTTTCTTTTAAGCAAATGACCTGTTTTCATCTTTATCATCATGGTATGAATGATTAGGCATAGTTTTAGAACCTGATTCACTTAACTACGTTTTGACACTTATTGTTACTTTCAAAGCTTTTAAAGAAGGAGAAAACAGCTAAAACGGATTGTATGATGAAATGCTTGAGCTTACACTGTTTCTTTCAAGCAAATGACCTCTTTTCATCATTATCATCATGGTATGAAGGATTAGGCATAGTTTTAGAACCTGATTCACTCAACTACGTTTTGACCCTTATTGTTACTTTCAAAGCTTTTGCAGGAGAAAACAGCTAAAACGGACTGTATGATGAAATGCTTGAGCTTACACTGTTTCTTTTAAGCAAATGACCTCTTTTCATCATTATCATCATGGTATGAAGGATTAGGCATAGTTTTAGAACTTGGTTCACTCAACTACGTTTTGACCCTTATTGTTACTTTCAAAGCTTTTGCAGTAGGAGAAAACTTCTAAAACGGATTGTATGAAGAATGCTTGACCTTACACTGTTTCCTTTAAGGAAATGACCTGTTTTCATCATTATCATCATGGTATGAATGATTAGGCATAGTTTTAGAACCTGATTCACTTAACTACGTTTTGACCCTTATTTTTACTTTCAAAGCTTTTGCAGAAGGGGAAAACAGCTAAAACGGACTGTATGATGAAATGCTTGAGCTTACACTGTTTCTTTTAAGCAAATGACCTCTTTTCATCATTATCATTATGGTATGAATGATTAGGCATAGTTTTAGAACCTGATTCACTCAACTACGTTTTGACCCTTATTGTTACTTTCAAAGCTTTTAAAGAAGGAGAAAACTTCTAAAACGGGTTGTATGAAGAAATGCTTGAGCTTACACTGTTTCTTTCAAGCAAATGACCTCTTTTCATCATTATCATCATGGTATAAGGGATTAGGCATAGTTTTAGAACCTGATTCACTCAACTACGTTTTGACCCTTATTGTTACTTTCAAAGCTTTTGCAGGAGAAAACAGCTAAAACGGACTGTATGATGAAATGCTTGAGCTTACACTGTTTCTTTTAACCAAATGACCTGTTTTCATCATTATTATTATGGTATAAAAGATTAGGTATAGTTTTAGAACCTGATTCAGACAACTACGTTTTGAACCTTATTGTTACTTTTAAAGCTTTTGCAGAAGGACAAAACAGCTAAAACGGACTGTATGATGAAATGCTTGAGCTTACACTGTTTCTTTTAAGCAAATGACCTGTTTTCATCTTTATCATTATGGTATGAATGATTAGGCATAGTTTTAGAACCTGATTCACTCAACTACGTTTTGACCCTTATTGTTACTTTCAAAGCTTTTAAAGAAGGAGAAAACTTCTAAAACGGGTTGTATGAAGAATGCTTAAGCTTACACTGTTTCCTTTAAGGAAATGACCTGTTTTCATCATTATCATCATGGTATGAATGATTAGGCATAGTTTTAGAACCTGATTCACTTAACTACGTTTTGACCCTTATTGTTACTTTCAAAGCTTTTGCAGAAGGGGAAAACAGCTAAAACGCACTGTATGAAGAATGCTTAAGCTTACACTGTTTCTTTTAACCAAATGACCTGTTTTCATCATTATTATTATGGTATAAAAGATTAGGTATAGTTTTAGAACCTGATTCACACAACTACGTTTTGAACCTTATTGTTACTTTTAAAGCTTTTGCAGAAGGACAAAACAGCTAAAACGGACTGTATGATAAAATGCTTGAGCTTACACTGTTTCTTTTAAGCAAATGACCTGTTTTCATCTTTATCATCATGGTATGAATGATTAGGCATAGTTTTAGAACCTGATTCACTTAACTACGTTTTGACACTTATTGTTACTTTCAAAGCTTTTAAAGAAGGAGAAAACAGCTAAAACGGATTGTATGATGAAATGCTTGAGCTTACACTGTTTCTTTCAAGCAAATGACCTCTTTTCATCATTATCATCATGGTATGAATGATTAGGCATAGTTTTAGAACCTGATTCACTTAACTACGTTTTGACCCTTATTTTTACTTTCCAAGCTTTTGCAGAAGGGGAAAACAGCTAAAACGGACTGTATGATGAAATGCTTGAGCTTACACTGTTTCTTTTAAGCAAATGACCTGTTTTCATCTTTATCATTATGGTATGAATGATTAGGCATAGTTTTAGAACCTGATTCACTTAACTACGTTTTGACCCTTATTGTTACTTTCAAAGCTTTTAAAGAAGGAGAAAACAGCTAAAACGGATTGTATGATGAAATGCTTGAGCTTACACTGTTTCTTTTAAGCAAATGACCTGTTTTCATCATTATCATCATGGTATGAATGATTAGGCATAGTTTTAGAACCTGATTCACTTAACTACGTTTTGACACTCATTTTTACTTTCAAAGCTTTTGCAGAAGGGGAAAACAGCTAAAACGCACTGTATGAAGAATGCTTGAGCTTACACTGTTTCTTTTAACCAAATGACCTGTTTTCATCATTATTATTATGGTATAAAAGATTAGGTATAGTTTTAGAACCTGATTCACACAACTACGTTTTGAACCTTATTGTTACTTTCAAAGCTTTTGCAGTAGGAGAAAACTTCTAAAACGGGTTGTATGAAGAATGCTTGAGCTTACACTGTTTCCTTTAAGGAAATGACCTGTTTTCATCATTATCATCATGGTATGAATGATTAGGCATAGTTTTAGAACCTGATTCACTTAACTACGTTTTGACCCTTATTTTTACTTTCAAAGCTTTTGCAGAAGGGGAAAACAGCTAAAACGGACTGTATGATAAAATGCTTGAGCTTACACTGTTTCTTTTAAGCAAATGACCTCTTTTCATCATTATCATCATGGTATGAAGGATTAGGCATAGTTTTAGAACCTGATTCACTCAACTACGTTTTGACCCTTATTGTTACTTTCAAAGCTTTTGCAGAAGGGGAAAACAGCTAAAACGCACTGTATGAAGAATGCTTAAGCTTACACTGTTTCTTTTAACCAAATGACCTGTTTTCATCATTATTATTATGGTATAAAAGATTAGGTATAGTTTTAGAACCTGATTCACACAACTACGTTTTGAACCTTATTGTTACTTTTAAAGCTTTTGCAGAAGGACAAAACAGCTAAAACGGACTGTATGATGAAATGCTTGAGCTTAAACTGTTTCTTTTAAGCAAATGACCTGTTTTCATCTTTATCATTATGGTATGAATGATTAGGCATAGTTTTAGAACCTGATTCACTCAACTACGTTTTGACCCTTATTGTTACTTTCAAAGCTTTTAAAGAAGGAGAAAACAGCTAAAACGGATTGTATGATGAAATGCTTGAGCTTACACTGTTTCTTTCAAGCAAATGACCTCTTTTCATCATTATCATCATGGTATGAAGGATTAGGCATAGTTTTAGAACCTGATTCACTCAACTACGTTTTGACCCTTATTGTTACTTTCAAAGCTTTTGCAGGAGAAAACAGCTAAAACGGACTGTATGATGAAATGCTTGAGCTTACACTGTTTCTTTTAAGCAAATGACCTCTTTTCATCATTATCATCATGGTATGAAGGATTAGGCATAGTTTTAGAACTTGATTCACTCAACTACGTTTTGACCCTTATTGTTACTTTCAAAGCTTTTGCAGTAGGAGAAAACTTCTAAAACGGATTGTATGAAGAATGCTTGACCTTACACTGTTTCCTTTAAGGAAATGACCTGTTTTCATCATTATCATCATGGTATGAATGATTAGGCATAGTTTTAGAACCTGATTCACTTAACTTTGTTTTGACCCTTATTTTTACTTTCAAAGCTTTTGCAGAAGGGGAAAACAGCTAAAACGGACTGTATGATGAAATGCTTGAGCTTACACTGTTTCTTTTAAGCAAATGACCTCTTTTCATCATTATCATCATGGTATGAAGGATTAGGCATAGTTTTAGAACCTGATTCACTCAACTACGTTTTGACCCTTATTGTTACTTTCAAAGCTTTTGCAGTAGGAGAAAACTTCTAAAACGGATTGTATGAAGAATGCTTGAGCTTACACTGTTTCCTTTAAGAAAATGACCTGTTTTCATCATTATCATCATGGTATGAATGATTAGGCATAGTTTTAGAACCTGATTCACTCAACTACGTTTTGACCCTTATTGTTACTTTCAAAGCTTTTGCAGGAGAAAACAGCTAAAACGGACTGTATGATGAAATGCTTGAGCTTACACTGTTTCTTTTAAGCAAATGACCTCTTTTCATCATTATCATCATGGTATGAAGGATTAGGCATAGTTTTAGAACTTGATTCACTCAACTACGTTTTGACCCTTATTGTTACTTTCAAAGCTTTTGCAGTAGGAGAAAACAGCTAAAACGCACTGTATGAAGAATGCTTGAGCTTACACTGTTTCTTTTAACCAAATGACCTGTTTTCATCATTATTATTATGGTATAAAAGATTAGGTATAGTTTTAGAACCTGATTCACACAACTACGTTTTGAACCTTATTGTTACTTTCAAAGCTTTTGCAGTAGTAGAAAACTTCTAAAACGGGTTGTATGAAGAATGCTTGAGCTTACACTGTTTCTTTTAAGCAAATGACCTGTTTTCATCATTATCATCATGGTATGAATGATTAGGCATAGTTTTAGAACCTGATTCACTTAACTACGTTTTGACACTCATTTTTACTTTCAAAGCTTTTGCAGAAGGGGAAAACAGCTAAAACGCACTGTATGAAGAATGCTTGAGCTTACACTGTTTCTTTTAACCAAATGACCTGTTTTCATCATTATTATTATGGTATAAAAGATTAGGTATAGTTTTAGAACCTGATTCACACAACTACGTTTTGAACCTTATTGTTACTTTCAAAGCTTTTGCAGTAGGAGAAAACTTCTAAAACGGGTTGTATGAAGAATGCTTGAGCTTACACTGTTTCCTTTAAGGAAATGACCTGTTTTCATCATTATCATCATGGTATGAATGATTAGGCATAGTTTTAGAACCTGATTCACTTAACTACGTTTTGACCCTTATTTTTACTTTCAAAGCTTTTGCAGAAGGGGAAAACAGCTAAAACGGACTGTATGATAAAATGCTTGAGCTTACACTGTTTCTTTTAAGCAAATGACCTCTTTTCATCATTATCATCATGGTATGAAGGATTAGGCATAGTTTTAGAACCTGATTCACTCAACTACGTTTTGACCCTTATTGTTACTTTCAAAGCTTTTGCAGAAGGGGAAAACAGCTAAAACGCACTGTATGAAGAATGCTTAAGCTTACACTGTTTCTTTTAACCAAATGACCTGTTTTCATCATTATTATTATGGTATAAAAGATTAGGTATAGTTTTAGAACCTGATTCACACAACTACGTTTTGAACCTTATTGTTACTTTTAAAGCTTTTGCAGAAGGACAAAACAGCTAAAACGGACTGTATGATGAAATGCTTGAGCTTAAACTGTTTCTTTTAAGCAAATGACCTGTTTTCATCTTTATCATTATGGTATGAATGATTAGGCATAGTTTTAGAACCTGATTCACTCAACTACGTTTTGACCCTTATTGTTACTTTCAAAGCTTTTAAAGAAGGAGAAAACAGCTAAAACGGATTGTATGATGAAATGCTTGAGCTTACACTGTTTCTTTCAAGCAAATGACCTCTTTTCATCATTATCATCATGGTATGAAGGATTAGGCATAGTTTTAGAACCTGATTCACTCAACTACGTTTTGACCCTTATTGTTACTTTCAAAGCTTTTGCAGGAGAAAACAGCTAAAACGGACTGTATGATGAAATGCTTGAGCTTACACTGTTTCTTTTAAGCAAATGACCTCTTTTCATCATTATCATCATGGTATGAAGGATTAGGCATAGTTTTAGAACCTGATTCACTTAACTACGTTTTGACCCTTATTGTTACTTTCAAAGCTTTTGCAGTAGGAGAAAACTTCTAAAACGGATTGTATGAAGAATGCTTGACCTTACACTGTTTCCTTTAAGGAAATGACCTGTTTTCATCATTATCATCATGGTATGAATGATTAGGCATAGTTTTAGAACCTGATTCACTTAACTTTGTTTTGACCCTTATTTTTACTTTCAAAGCTTTTGCAGAAGGGGAAAACAGCTAAAACGGACTGTATGATGAAATGCTTGAGCTTACACTGTTTCTTTTAAGCAAATGACCTCTTTTCATCATTATCATCATGGTATGAAGGATTAGGCATAGTTTTAGAACCTGATTCACTCAACTACGTTTTGACCCTTATTGTTACTTTCAAAGCTTTTGCAGTAGGAGAAAACTTCTAAAACGGATTGTATGAAGAATGCTTGAGCTTACACTGTTTCCTTTAAGAAAATGACCTGTTTTCATCATTATCATCATGGTATGAATGATTAGGCATAGTTTTAGAACCTGATTCACTCAACTACGTTTTGACCCTTATTGTTACTTTCAAAGCTTTTGCAGGAGAAAACAGCTAAAACGGACTGTATGATGAAATGCTTGAGCTTACACTGTTTCTTTTAAGCAAATGACCTCTTTTCATCATTATCATCATGGTATGAAGGATTAGGCATAGTTTTAGAACTTGATTCACTCAACTACGTTTTGACCCTTATTGTTACTTTCAAAGCTTTTGCAGTAGGAGAAAACAGCTAAAACGCACTGTATGAAGAATGCTTGAGCTTACACTGTTTCTTTTAACCAAATGACCTGTTTTCATCATTATTATTATGGTATAAAAGATTAGGTATAGTTTTAGAACCTGATTCACACAACTACGTTTAAGCAAATGACCTGTTTTCATCATTATCATCATGGTATGAATGATTAGGCATAGTTTTAGAACCTGATTCACTTAACTACGTTTTGACACTCATTTTTACTTTCAAAGCTTTTGCAGAAGGGGAAAACAGCTAAAACGCACTGTATGAAGAATGCTTGAGCTTACACTGTTTCTTTTAACCAAATGACCTGTTTTCATCATTATTATTATGGTATAAAAGATTAGGTATAGTTTTAGAACCTGATTCACACAACTACGTTTTGAACCTTATTGTTACTTTCAAAGCTTTTGCAGTAGGAGAAAACTTCTAAAACGGGTTGTATGAAGAATGCTTGAGCTTACACTGTTTCCTTTAAGGAAATGACCTGTTTTCATCATTATCATCATGGTATGAATGATTAGGCATAGTTTTAGAACCTGATTCACTTAACTACGTTTTGACCCTTATTTTTACTTTCAAAGCTTTTGCAGAAGGGGAAAACAGCTAAAACGGACTGTATGATAAAATGCTTGAGCTTACACTGTTTCTTTTAAGCAAATGACCTCTTTTCATCATTATCATCATGGTATGAAGGATTAGGCATAGTTTTAGAACCTGATTCACTCAACTACGTTTTGACCCTTATTGTTACTTTCAAAGCTTTTGCAGAAGGGGAAAACAGCTAAAACGCACTGTATGAAGAATGCTTAAGCTTACACTGTTTCTTTTAACCAAATGACCTGTTTTCATCATTATTATTATGGTATAAAAGATTAGGTATAGTTTTAGAACCTGATTCACACAACTACGTTTTGAACCTTATTGTTACTTTTAAAGCTTTTGCAGAAGGACAAAACAGCTAAAACGGACTGTATGATGAAATGCTTGAGCTTAAACTGTTTCTTTTAAGCAAATGACCTGTTTTCATCTTTATCATTATGGTATGAATGATTAGGCATAGTTTTAGAACCTGATTCACTCAACTACGTTTTGACCCTTATTGTTACTTTCAAAGCTTTTAAAGAAGGAGAAAACAGCTAAAACGGATTGTATGATGAAATGCTTGAGCTTACACTGTTTCTTTCAAGCAAATGACCTCTTTTCATCATTATCATCATGGTATGAAGGATTAGGCATAGTTTTAGAACCTGATTCACTCAACTACGTTTTGACCCTTATTGTTACTTTCAAAGCTTTTGCAGGAGAAAACAGCTAAAACGGACTGTATGATGAAATGCTTGAGCTTACACTGTTTCTTTTAAGCAAATGACCTCTTTTCATCATTATCATCATGGTATGAAGGATTAGGCATAGTTTTAGAACCTGATTCACTTAACTACGTTTTGACCCTTATTGTTACTTTCAAAGCTTTTGCAGTAGGAGAAAACTTCTAAAACGGATTGTATGAAGAATGCTTGACCTTACACTGTTTCCTTTAAGGAAATGACCTGTTTTCATCATTATCATCATGGTATGAATGATTAGGCATAGTTTTAGAACCTGATTCACTTAACTTTGTTTTGACCCTTATTTTTACTTTCAAAGCTTTTGCAGAAGGGGAAAACAGCTAAAACGGACTGTATGATGAAATGCTTGAGCTTACACTGTTTCTTTTAAGCAAATGACCTCTTTTCATCATTATCATCATGGTATGAAGGATTAGGCATAGTTTTAGAACCTGATTCACTCAACTACGTTTTGACCCTTATTGTTACTTTCAAAGCTTTTGCAGTAGGAGAAAACTTCTAAAACGGATTGTATGAAGAATGCTTGAGCTTACACTGTTTCCTTTAAGAAAATGACCTGTTTTCATCATTATCATCATGGTATGAATGATTAGGCATAGTTTTAGAACCTGATTCACTCAACTACGTTTTGACCCTTATTGTTACTTTCAAAGCTTTTGCAGGAGAAAACAGCTAAAACGGACTGTATGATGAAATGCTTGAGCTTACACTGTTTCTTTTAAGCAAATGACCTCTTTTCATCATTATCATCATGGTATGAAGGATTAGGCATAGTTTTAGAACTTGATTCACTCAACTACGTTTTGACCCTTATTGTTACTTTCAAAGCTTTTGCAGTAGGAGAAAACAGCTAAAACGCACTGTATGAAGAATGCTTGAGCTTACACTGTTTCTTTTAACCAAATGACCTGTTTTCATCATTATTATTATGGTATAAAAGATTAGGTATAGTTTTAGAACCTGATTCACACAACTACGTTTTGAACCTTATTGTTACTTTCAAAGCTTTTGCAGTAGTAGAAAACTTCTAAAACGGGTTGTATGAAGAATGCTTGAGCTTACACTGTTTCCTTTAAGGAAATGACCTGTTTTCATCATTATCATCATGGTATGAATGATTAGGCATAGTTTTAGAACCTGATTCACTTAACTACGTTTTGACCCTTATTTTTACTTTCAAAGCTTTTGCAGAAGGGGAAAACAGCTAAAACGGACTGTATGATGAAATGCTTGAGCTTACACTGTTTCTTTTAAGCAAATGACCTGTTTTCATCTTTATCATCATGGTATGAATGATTAGGCATAGTTTTAGAACCTGATTCACTTAACTACGTTTTGACACTTATTGTTACTTTCAAAGCTTTTAAAGAAGGAGAAAACAGCTAAAACGGATTGTATGATGAAATGCTTGAGCTTACACTGTTTCTTTCAAGCAAATGACCTCTTTTCATCATTATCATCATGGTATGAAGGATTAGGCATAGTTTTAGAACCTGATTCACTCAACTACGTTTTGACCCTTATTGTTACTTTCAAAGCTTTTGCAGGAGAAAACAGCTAAAACGGACTGTATGATGAAATGCTTGAGCTTACACTGTTTCTTTTAAGCAAATGACCTCTTTTCATCATTATCATCATGGTATGAAGGATTAGGCATAGTTTTAGAACTTGGTTCACTCAACTACGTTTTGACCCTTATTGTTACTTTCAAAGCTTTTGCAGTAGGAGAAAACTTCTAAAACGGATTGTATGAAGAATGCTTGACCTTACACTGTTTCCTTTAAGGAAATGACCTGTTTTCATCATTATCATCATGGTATGAATGATTAGGCATAGTTTTAGAACCTGATTCACTTAACTACGTTTTGACCCTTATTTTTACTTTCAAAGCTTTTGCAGAAGGGGAAAACAGCTAAAACGGACTGTATGATGAAATGCTTGAGCTTACACTGTTTCTTTTAAGCAAATGACCTCTTTTCATCATTATCATTATGGTATGAATGATTAGGCATAGTTTTAGAACCTGATTCACTCAACTACGTTTTGACCCTTATTGTTACTTTCAAAGCTTTTAAAGAAGGAGAAAACAGCTAAAACGGATTGTATGATGAAATGCTTGAGCTTACACTGTTTCTTTTAAGCAAATGACCTGTTTTCATCATTATCATCATGGTATGAATGATTAGGCATAGTTTTAGAACCTGATTCACTTAACTACGTTTTGACACTCATTTTTACTTTCAAAGCTTTTGCAGAAGGGGAAAACAGCTAAAACGCACTGTATGAAGAATGCTTAAGCTTACACTGTTTCTTTTAACCAAATGACCTGTTTTCATCATTATTATTATGGTATAAAAGATTAGGTATAGTTTTAGAACCTGATTCACACAACTACGTTTTGAACCTTATTGTTACTTTCAAAGCTTTTGCAGTAGGAGAAAACTTCTAAAACGGGTTGTATGAAGAATGCTTGAGCTTACACTGTTTCCTTTAAGGAAATGACCTGTTTTCATCATTATCATCATGGTATGAATGATTAGGCATAGTTTTAGAACCTGATTCACTTAACTACGTTTTGACCCTTATTTTTACTTTCAAAGCTTTTAAAGAAGGAGAAAACAGCTAAAACGGATTGTATGATGAAATGCTTGAGCTTACACTGTTTCTTTCAAGCAAATGACCTCTTTTCATCATTATCATCATGGTATGAAGGATTAGGCATAGTTTTAGAACCTGATTCACTCAACTACGTTTTGACCCTTATTGTTACTTTCAAAGCTTTTGCAGGAGAAAACAGCTAAAACGGACTGTATGATGAAATGCTTGAGCTTACACTGTTTCTTTTAACCAAATGACCTGTTTTCATCATTATTATTATGGTATAAAAGATTAGGTATAGTTTTAGAACCTGATTCAGACAACTACGTTTTGAACCTTATTGTTACTTTTAAAGCTTTTGCAGAAGGACAAAACAGCTAAAACGGACTGTATGATGAAATGCTTGAGCTTACACTGTTTCTTTTAAGCAAATGACCTGTTTTCATCTTTATCATTATGGTATGAATGATTAGGCATAGTTTTAGAACCTGATTCACTCAACTACGTTTTGACCCTTATTGTTACTTTCAAAGCTTTTAAAGAAGGAGAAAACTTCTAAAACGGGTTGTATGAAGAATGCTTGAGCTTACACTGTTTCCTTTAAGGAAATGACCTGTTTTCATCATTATCATCATGGTATGAATGATTAGGCATAGTTTTAGAACCTGATTCACTTAACTACGTTTTGACCCTTATTGTTACTTTCAAAGCTTTTGCAGAAGGGGAAAACAGCTAAAACGCACTGTATGAAGAATGCTTAAGCTTACACTGTTTCTTTTAACCAAATGACCTGTTTTCATCATTATTATTATGGTATAAAAGATTAGGTATAGTTTTAGAACCTGATTCACACAACTACGTTTTGAACCTTATTGTTACTTTTAAAGCTTTTGCAGAAGGACAAAACAGCTAAAACGGACTGTATGATGAAATGCTTGAGCTTACACTGTTTCTTTTAAGCAAATGACCTGTTTTCATCTTTATCATCATGGTATGAATGATTAGGCATAGTTTTAGAACCTGATTCACTTAACTACGTTTTGACACTTATTGTTACTTTCAAAGCTTTTAAAGAAGGAGAAAACAGCTAAAACGGATTGTATGATGAAATGCTTGAGCTTACACTGTTTCTTTCAAGCAAATGACCTCTTTTCATCATTATCATCATGGTATGAATGATTAGGCATAGTTTTAGAACCTGATTCACTTAACTACGTTTTGACCCTTATTTTTACTTTCCAAGCTTTTGCAGAAGGGGAAAACAGCTAAAACGGACTGTATGATGAAATGCTTGAGCTTACACTGTTTCTTTTAAGCAAATGACCTGTTTTCATCTTTATCATTATGGTATGAATGATTAGGCATAGTTTTAGAACCTGATTCACTTAACTACGTTTTGACCCTTATTGTTACTTTCAAAGCTTTTAAAGAAGGAGAAAACAGCTAAAACGGATTGTATGATGAAATGCTTGAGCTTACACTGTTTCTTTTAAGCAAATGACCTGTTTTCATCATTATCATCATGGTATGAATGATTAGGCATAGTTTTAGAACCTGATTCACTTAACTACGTTTTGACACTCATTTTTACTTTCAAAGCTTTTGCAGAAGGGGAAAACAGCTAAAACGCACTGTATGAAGAATGCTTGAGCTTACACTGTTTCTTTTAACCAAATGACCTGTTTTCATCATTATTATTATGGTATAAAAGATTAGGTATAGTTTTAGAACCTGATTCACACAACTACGTTTTGAACCTTATTGTTACTTTCAAAGCTTTTGCAGTAGGAGAAAACTTCTAAAACGGGTTGTATGAAGAATGCTTGAGCTTACACTGTTTCCTTTAAGGAAATGACCTGTTTTCATCATTATCATCATGGTATGAATGATTAGGCATAGTTTTAGAACCTGATTCACTTAACTACGTTTTGACCCTTATTTTTACTTTCAAAGCTTTTGCAGAAGGGGAAAACAGCTAAAACGGACTGTATGATAAAATGCTTGAGCTTACACTGTTTCTTTTAAGCAAATGACCTCTTTTCATCATTATCATCATGGTATGAAGGATTAGGCATAGTTTTAGAACCTGATTCACTCAACTACGTTTTGACCCTTATTGTTACTTTCAAAGCTTTTGCAGAAGGGGAAAACAGCTAAAACGCACTGTATGAAGAATGCTTAAGCTTACACTGTTTCTTTTAACCAAATGACCTGTTTTCATCATTATTATTATGGTATAAAAGATTAGGTATAGTTTTAGAACCTGATTCACACAACTACGTTTTGAACCTTATTGTTACTTTTAAAGCTTTTGCAGAAGGACAAAACAGCTAAAACGGACTGTATGATGAAATGCTTGAGCTTAAACTGTTTCTTTTAAGCAAATGACCTGTTTTCATCTTTATCATTATGGTATGAATGATTAGGCATAGTTTTAGAACCTGATTCACTCAACTACGTTTTGACCCTTATTGTTACTTTCAAAGCTTTTAAAGAAGGAGAAAACAGCTAAAACGGATTGTATGATGAAATGCTTGAGCTTACACTGTTTCTTTCAAGCAAATGACCTCTTTTCATCATTATCATCATGGTATGAAGGATTAGGCATAGTTTTAGAACCTGATTCACTCAACTACGTTTTGACCCTTATTGTTACTTTCAAAGCTTTTGCAGGAGAAAACAGCTAAAACGGACTGTATGATGAAATGCTTGAGCTTACACTGTTTCTTTTAAGCAAATGACCTCTTTTCATCATTATCATCATGGTATGAAGGATTAGGCATAGTTTTAGAACTTGATTCACTCAACTACGTTTTGACCCTTATTGTTACTTTCAAAGCTTTTGCAGTAGGAGAAAACTTCTAAAACGGATTGTATGAAGAATGCTTGACCTTACACTGTTTCCTTTAAGGAAATGACCTGTTTTCATCATTATCATCATGGTATGAATGATTAGGCATAGTTTTAGAACCTGATTTACTTAACTTTGTTTTGACCCTTATTTTTACTTTCAAAGCTTTTGCAGAAGGGGAAAACAGCTAAAACGGACTGTATGATGAAATGCTTGAGCTTACACTGTTTCTTTTAAGCAAATGACCTCTTTTCATCATTATCATCATGGTATGAAGGATTAGGCATAGTTTTAGAACCTGATTCACTCAACTACGTTTTGACCCTTATTGTTACTTTCAAAGCTTTTGCAGTAGGAGAAAACTTCTAAAACGGATTGTATGAAGAATGCTTGAGCTTACACTGTTTCCTTTAAGAAAATGACCTGTTTTCATCATTATCATCATGGTATGAATGATTAGGCATAGTTTTAGAACCTGATTCACTCAACTACGTTTTGACCCTTATTGTTACTTTCAAAGCTTTTGCAGAAGGGGAAAACAGCTAAAACGGACTGTATGATGAAATGCTTGAGCTTACACTGTTTCTTTTAAGCAAATGACCTGTTTTCATCTTTATCATTATGGTATGAATGATTAGGCATAGTTTTAGAACCTGATTCACTTAACTACGTTTTGACCCTTATTGTTACTTTCAAAGCTTTTAAAGAAGGAGAAAACAGCTAAAACGGATTGTATGATGAAATGCTTGAGCTTACACTGTTTCTTTTAAGCAAATGACCTGTTTTCATCATTATCATCATGGTATGAATGATTAGGCATAGTTTTAGAACCTGATTCACTTAACTACGTTTTGACACTCATTTTTACTTTCAAAGCTTTTGCAGAAGGGGAAAACAGCTAAAACGCACTGTATGAAGAATGCTTGAGCTTACACTGTTTCTTTTAACCAAATGACCTGTTTTCATCATTATTATTATGGTATAAAAGATTAGGTATAGTTTTAGAACCTGATTCACACAACTACGTTTTGAACCTTATTGTTACTTTCAAAGCTTTTGCAGTAGGAGAAAACTTCTAAAACGGGTTGTATGAAGAATGCTTGAGCTTACACTGTTTCCTTTAAGGAAATGACCTGTTTTCATCATTATCATCATGGTATGAATGATTAGGCATAGTTTTAGAACCTGATTCACTTAACTACGTTTTGACCCTTATTTTTACTTTCAAAGCTTTTGCAGAAGGGGAAAACAGCTAAAACGGACTGTATGATAAAATGCTTGAGCTTACACTGTTTCTTTTAAGCAAATGACCTCTTTTCATCATTATCATCATGGTATGAAGGATTAGGCATAGTTTTAGAACCTGATTCACTCAACTACGTTTTGACCCTTATTGTTACTTTCAAAGCTTTTGCAGAAGGGGAAAACAGCTAAAACGCACTGTATGAAGAATGCTTAAGCTTACACTGTTTCTTTTAACCAAATGACCTGTTTTCATCATTATTATTATGGTATAAAAGATTAGGTATAGTTTTAGAACCTGATTCACACAACTACGTTTTGAACCTTATTGTTACTTTTAAAGCTTTTGCAGAAGGACAAAACAGCTAAAACGGACTGTATGATGAAATGCTTGAGCTTAAACTGTTTCTTTTAAGCAAATGACCTGTTTTCATCTTTATCATTATGGTATGAATGATTAGGCATAGTTTTAGAACCTGATTCACTCAACTACGTTTTGACCCTTATTGTTACTTTCAAAGCTTTTAAAGAAGGAGAAAACAGCTAAAACGGATTGTATGATGAAATGCTTGAGCTTACACTGTTTCTTTCAAGCAAATGACCTCTTTTCATCATTATCATCATGGTATGAAGGATTAGGCATAGTTTTAGAACCTGATTCACACAACTACGTTTTGAACCTTATTGTTACTTTTAAAGCTTTTGCAGAAGGACAAAACAGCTAAAACGGACTGTATGATGAAATGCTTGAGCTTAAACTGTTTCTTTTAAGCAAATGACCTGTTTTCATCTTTATCATTATGGTATGAATGATTAGGCATAGTTTTAGAACCTGATTCACTCAACTACGTTTTGACCCTTATTGTTACTTTCAAAGCTTTTAAAGAAGGAGAAAACAGCTAAAACGGATTGTATGATGAAATGCTTGAGCTTACACTGTTTCTTTCAAGCAAATGACCTCTTTTCATCATTATCATCATGGTATGAAGGATTAGGCATAGTTTTAGAACCTGATTCACTCAACTACGTTTTGACCCTTATTGTTACTTTCAAAGCTTTTGCAGGAGAAAACAGCTAAAACGGACTGTATGATGAAATGCTTGAGCTTACACTGTTTCTTTTAAGCAAATGACCTCTTTTCATCATTATCATCATGGTATGAAGGATTAGGCATAGTTTTAGAACTTGATTCACTCAACTACGTTTTGACCCTTATTGTTACTTTCAAAGCTTTTGCAGTAGGAGAAAACTTCTAAAACGGATTGTATGAAGAATGCTTGACCTTACACTGTTTCCTTTAAGGAAATGACCTGTTTTCATCATTATCATCATGGTATGAATGATTAGGCATAGTTTTAGAACCTGATTCACTTAACTTTGTTTTGACCCTTATTTTTACTTTCAAAGCTTTTGCAGAAGGGGAAAACAGCTAAAACGGACTGTATGATGAAATGCTTGAGCTTACACTGTTTCTTTTAAGCAAATGACCTCTTTTTATCATTATCATCATGGTATGAAGGATTAGGCATAGTTTTAGAACCTGATTCACTCAACTACGTTTTGACCCTTATTGTTACTTTCAAAGCTTTTGCAGTAGGAGAAAACTTCTAAAACGGATTGTATGAAGAATGCTTGAGCTTACACTGTTTCCTTTAAGAAAATGACCTGTTTTCATCATTATCATCATGGTATGAATGATTAGGCATAGTTTTAGAACCTGATTCACTCAACTACGTTTTGACCCTTATTGTTACTTTCAAAGCTTTTGCAGGAGAAAACAGCTAAAACGGACTGTATGATGAAATGCTTGAGCTTACACTGTTTCTTTTAAGCAAATGACCTCTTTTCATCATTATCATCATGGTATGAAGGATTAGGCATAGTTTTAGAACTTGATTCACTCAACTACGTTTTGACCCTTATTGTTACTTTCAAAGCTTTTGCAGTAGGAGAAAACAGCTAAAACGCACTGTATGAAGAATGCTTGAGCTTACACTGTTTCTTTTAACCAAATGACCTGTTTTCATCATTATTATTATGGTATAAAAGATTAGGTATAGTTTTAGAACCTGATTCACACAACTACGTTTTGAACCTTATTGTTACTTTCAAAGCTTTTGCAGTAGTAGAAAACTTCTAAAACGGGTTGTATGAAGAATGCTTGAGCTTACACTGTTTCTTTTAAGCAAATGACCTGTTTTCATCATTATCATCATGGTATGAATGATTAGGCATAGTTTTAGAACCTGATTCACTTAACTACGTTTTGACACTCATTTTTACTTTCAAAGCTTTTGCAGAAGGGGAAAACAGCTAAAACGCACTGTATGAAGAATGCTTGAGCTTACACTGTTTCTTTTAACCAAATGACCTGTTTTCATCATTATTATTATGGTATAAAAGATTAGGTATAGTTTTAGAACCTGATTCACACAACTACGTTTTGAACCTTATTGTTACTTTCAAAGCTTTTGCAGTAGGAGAAAACTTCTAAAACGGGTTGTATGAAGAATGCTTGAGCTTACACTGTTTCCTTTAAGGAAATGACCTGTTTTCATCATTATCATCATGGTATGAATGATTAGGCATAGTTTTAGAACCTGATTCACTTAACTACGTTTTGACCCTTATTTTTACTTTCAAAGCTTTTGCAGAAGGGGAAAACAGCTAAAACGGACTGTATGATAAAATGCTTGAGCTTACACTGTTTCTTTTAAGCAAATGACCTCTTTTCATCATTATCATCATGGTATGAAGGATTAGGCATAGTTTTAGAACCTGATTCACTCAACTACGTTTTGACCCTTATTGTTACTTTCAAAGCTTTTGCAGAAGGGGAAAACAGCTAAAACGCACTGTATGAAGAATGCTTAAGCTTACACTGTTTCTTTTAACCAAATGACCTGTTTTCATCATTATTATTATGGTATAAAAGATTAGGTATAGTTTTAGAACCTGATTCACACAACTACGTTTTGAACCTTATTGTTACTTTTAAAGCTTTTGCAGAAGGACAAAACAGCTAAAACGGACTGTATGATGAAATGCTTGAGCTTAAACTGTTTCTTTTAAGCAAATGACCTGTTTTCATCTTTATCATTATGGTATGAATGATTAGGCATAGTTTTAGAACCTGATTCACTCAACTACGTTTTGACCCTTATTGTTACTTTCAAAGCTTTTAAAGAAGGAGAAAACAGCTAAAACGGATTGTATGATGAAATGCTTGAGCTTACACTGTTTCTTTCAAGCAAATGACCTCTTTTCATCATTATCATCATGGTATGAAGGATTAGGCATAGTTTTAGAACCTGATTCACTCAACTACGTTTTGACCCTTATTGTTACTTTCAAAGCTTTTGCAGGAGAAAACAGCTAAAACGGACTGTATGATGAAATGCTTGAGCTTACACTGTTTCTTTTAAGCAAATGACCTCTTTTCATCATTATCATCATGGTATGAAGGATTAGGCATAGTTTTAGAACCTGATTCACTTAACTACGTTTTGACCCTTATTGTTACTTTCAAAGCTTTTGCAGTAGGAGAAAACTTCTAAAACGGATTGTATGAAGAATGCTTGACCTTACACTGTTTCCTTTAAGGAAATGACCTGTTTTCATCATTATCATCATGGTATGAATGATTAGGCATAGTTTTAGAACCTGATTCACTTAACTTTGTTTTGACCCTTATTTTTACTTTCAAAGCTTTTGCAGAAGGGGAAAACAGCTAAAACGGACTGTATGATGAAATGCTTGAGCTTACACTGTTTCTTTTAAGCAAATGACCTCTTTTCATCATTATCATCATGGTATGAAGGATTAGGCATAGTTTTAGAACCTGATTCACTCAACTACGTTTTGACCCTTATTGTTACTTTCAAAGCTTTTGCAGTAGGAGAAAACTTCTAAAACGGATTGTATGAAGAATGCTTGAGCTTACACTGTTTCCTTTAAGAAAATGACCTGTTTTCATCATTATCATCATGGTATGAATGATTAGGCATAGTTTTAGAACCTGATTCACTTAACTACGTTTTGACACTTATTGTTACTTTCAAAGCTTTTAAAGAAGGAGAAAACAGCTAAAACGGATTGTATGATGAAATGCTTGAGCTTACACTGTTTCTTTCAAGCAAATGACCTCTTTTCATCATTATCATCATGGTATGAAGGATTAGGCATAGTTTTAGAACCTGATTCACTCAACTACGTTTTGACCCTTATTGTTACTTTCAAAGCTTTTGCAGAAGGGGAAAACAGCTAAAACGCACTGTATGAAGAATGCTTAAGCTTACACTGTTTCTTTTAACCAAATGACCTGTTTTCATCATTATTATTATGGTATAAAAGATTAGGTATAGTTTTAGAACCTGATTCACACAACTACGTTTTGAACCTTATTGTTACTTTCAAAGCTTTTGCAGTAGGAGAAAACTTCTAAAACGGGTTGTATGAAGAATGCTTGAGCTTACACTGTTTCCTTTAAGGAAATGACCTGTTTTCATCATTATCATCATGGTATGAATGATTAGGCATAGTTTTAGAACCTGATTCACTTAACTACGTTTTGACCCTTATTTTTACTTTCAAAGCTTTTGCAGAAGGGGAAAACAGCTAAAACGGACTGTATGATGAAATGCTTGAGCTTACACTGTTTCTTTTAAGCAAATGACCTCTTTTCATCATTATCATCATGGTATGAAGGATTAGGCATAGTTTTAGAACCTGATTCACTCAACTACGTTTTGACCCTTATTGTTACTTTCAAAGCTTTTGCAGAAGGGGAAAACAGCTAAAACGCACTGTATGAAGAATGCTTAAGCTTACACTGTTTCCTTTAAGGAAATGACCTGTTTTCATCATTATCATCATGGTATGAATGATTAGGCATAGTTTTAGAACCTGATTCACTTAACTACGTTTTGACCCTTATTTTTACTTTCAAAGCTTTTGCAGAAGGGGAAAACAGCTAAAACGGACTGTATGATGAAATGCTTGAGCTTACACTGTTTCTTTTAAGCAAATGACCTCTTTTCATCATTATCATCATGGTATGAAGGATTAGGCATAGTTTTAGAACCTGATTCACTCAACTACGTTTTGACCCTTATTGTTACTTTCAAAGCTTTTGCAGAAGGGGAAAACAGCTAAAACGCACTGTATGAAGAATGCTTAAGCTTACACTGTTTCTTTTAACCAAATGACCTGTTTTCATCATTATTATTATGGTATAAAAGATTAGGTATAGTTTTAGAACCTGATTCACACAACTACGTTTTGAACCTTATTGTTACTTTTAAAGCTTTTGCAGAAGGACAAAACAGCTAAAACGGACTGTATGATGAAATGCTTGAGCTTAAACTGTTTCTTTTAAGCAAATGACCTGTTTTCATCTTTATCATTATGGTATGAATGATTAGGCATAGTTTTAGAACCTGATTCACTCAACTACGTTTTGACCCTTATTGTTACTTTCAAAGCTTTTAAAGAAGGAGAAAACAGCTAAAACGGATTGTATGATGAAATGCTTGAGCTTACACTGTTTCTTTCAAGCAAATGACCTCTTTTCATCATTATCATCATGGTATGAAGGATTAGGCATAGTTTTAGAACCTGATTCACACAACTACGTTTTGAACCTTATTGTTACTTTTAAAGCTTTTGCAGAAGGACAAAACAGCTAAAACGGACTGTATGATGAAATGCTTGAGCTTAAACTGTTTCTTTTAAGCAAATGACCTGTTTTCATCTTTATCATTATGGTATGAATGATTAGGCATAGTTTTAGAACCTGATTCACTCAACTACGTTTTGACCCTTATTGTTACTTTCAAAGCTTTTAAAGAAGGAGAAAACAGCTAAAACGGATTGTATGATGAAATGCTTGAGCTTACACTGTTTCTTTCAAGCAAATGACCTCTTTTCATCATTATCATCATGGTATGAAGGATTAGGCATAGTTTTAGAACCTGATTCACTCAACTACGTTTTGACCCTTATTGTTACTTTCAAAGCTTTTGCAGGAGAAAACAGCTAAAACGGACTGTATGATGAAATGCTTGAGCTTACACTGTTTCTTTTAAGCAAATGACCTCTTTTCATCATTATCATCATGGTATGAAGGATTAGGCATAGTTTTAGAACTTGATTCACTCAACTACGTTTTGACCCTTATTGTTACTTTCAAAGCTTTTGCAGTAGGAGAAAACTTCTAAAACGGATTGTATGAAGAATGCTTGACCTTACACTGTTTCCTTTAAGGAAATGACCTGTTTTCATCATTATCATCATGGTATGAATGATTAGGCATAGTTTTAGAACCTGATTCACTTAACTTTGTTTTGACCCTTATTTTTACTTTCAAAGCTTTTGCAGAAGGGGAAAACAGCTAAAACGGACTGTATGATGAAATGCTTGAGCTTACACTGTTTCTTTTAAGCAAATGACCTCTTTTTATCATTATCATCATGGTATGAAGGATTAGGCATAGTTTTAGAACCTGATTCACTCAACTACGTTTTGACCCTTATTGTTACTTTCAAAGCTTTTGCAGTAGGAGAAAACTTCTAAAACGGATTGTATGAAGAATGCTTGAGCTTACACTGTTTCCTTTAAGAAAATGACCTGTTTTCATCATTATCATCATGGTATGAATGATTAGGCATAGTTTTAGAACCTGATTCACTCAACTACGTTTTGACCCTTATTGTTACTTTCAAAGCTTTTGCAGGAGAAAACAGCTAAAACGGACTGTATGATGAAATGCTTGAGCTTACACTGTTTCTTTTAAGCAAATGACCTCTTTTCATCATTATCATCATGGTATGAAGGATTAGGCATAGTTTTAGAACTTGATTCACTCAACTACGTTTTGACCCTTATTGTTACTTTCAAAGCTTTTGCAGTAGGAGAAAACAGCTAAAACGCACTGTATGAAGAATGCTTGAGCTTACACTGTTTCTTTTAACCAAATGACCTGTTTTCATCATTATTATTATGGTATAAAAGATTAGGTATAGTTTTAGAACCTGATTCACACAACTACGTTTTGAACCTTATTGTTACTTTCAAAGCTTTTGCAGTAGTAGAAAACTTCTAAAACGGGTTGTATGAAGAATGCTTGAGCTTACACTGTTTCTTTTAAGCAAATGACCTGTTTTCATCATTATCATCATGGTATGAATGATTAGGCATAGTTTTAGAACCTGATTCACTTAACTACGTTTTGACACTCATTTTTACTTTCAAAGCTTTTGCAGAAGGGGAAAACAGCTAAAACGCACTGTATGAAGAATGCTTGAGCTTACACTGTTTCTTTTAACCAAATGACCTGTTTTCATCATTATTATTATGGTATAAAAGATTAGGTATAGTTTTAGAACCTGATTCACACAACTACGTTTTGAACCTTATTGTTACTTTCAAAGCTTTTGCAGTAGGAGAAAACTTCTAAAACGGGTTGTATGAAGAATGCTTGAGCTTACACTGTTTCCTTTAAGGAAATGACCTGTTTTCATCATTATCATCATGGTATGAATGATTAGGCATAGTTTTAGAACCTGATTCACTTAACTACGTTTTGACCCTTATTTTTACTTTCAAAGCTTTTGCAGAAGGGGAAAACAGCTAAAACGGACTGTATGATAAAATGCTTGAGCTTACACTGTTTCTTTTAAGCAAATGACCTCTTTTCATCATTATCATCATGGTATGAAGGATTAGGCATAGTTTTAGAACCTGATTCACTCAACTACGTTTTGACCCTTATTGTTACTTTCAAAGCTTTTGCAGAAGGGGAAAACAGCTAAAACGCACTGTATGAAGAATGCTTAAGCTTACACTGTTTCTTTTAACCAAATGACCTGTTTTCATCATTATTATTATGGTATAAAAGATTAGGTATAGTTTTAGAACCTGATTCACACAACTACGTTTTGAACCTTATTGTTACTTTTAAAGCTTTTGCAGAAGGACAAAACAGCTAAAACGGACTGTATGATGAAATGCTTGAGCTTAAACTGTTTCTTTTAAGCAAATGACCTGTTTTCATCTTTATCATTATGGTATGAATGATTAGGCATAGTTTTAGAACCTGATTCACTCAACTACGTTTTGACCCTTATTGTTACTTTCAAAGCTTTTAAAGAAGGAGAAAACAGCTAAAACGGATTGTATGATGAAATGCTTGAGCTTACACTGTTTCTTTCAAGCAAATGACCTCTTTTCATCATTATCATCATGGTATGAAGGATTAGGCATAGTTTTAGAACCTGATTCACTCAACTACGTTTTGACCCTTATTGTTACTTTCAAAGCTTTTGCAGGAGAAAACAGCTAAAACGGACTGTATGATGAAATGCTTGAGCTTACACTGTTTCTTTTAAGCAAATGACCTCTTTTCATCATTATCATCATGGTATGAAGGATTAGGCATAGTTTTAGAACCTGATTCACTTAACTACGTTTTGACCCTTATTGTTACTTTCAAAGCTTTTGCAGTAGGAGAAAACTTCTAAAACGGATTGTATGAAGAATGCTTGACCTTACACTGTTTCCTTTAAGGAAATGACCTGTTTTCATCATTATCATCATGGTATGAATGATTAGGCATAGTTTTAGAACCTGATTCACTTAACTTTGTTTTGACCCTTATTTTTACTTTCAAAGCTTTTGCAGAAGGGGAAAACAGCTAAAACGGACTGTATGATGAAATGCTTGAGCTTACACTGTTTCTTTTAAGCAAATGACCTCTTTTCATCATTATCATCATGGTATGAAGGATTAGGCATAGTTTTAGAACCTGATTCACTCAACTACGTTTTGACCCTTATTGTTACTTTCAAAGCTTTTGCAGTAGGAGAAAACTTCTAAAACGGATTGTATGAAGAATGCTTGAGCTTACACTGTTTCCTTTAAGAAAATGACCTGTTTTCATCATTATCATCATGGTATGAATGATTAGGCATAGTTTTAGAACCTGATTCACTTAACTACGTTTTGACACTTATTGTTACTTTCAAAGCTTTTAAAGAAGGAGAAAACAGCTAAAACGGATTGTATGATGAAATGCTTGAGCTTACACTGTTTCTTTCAAGCAAATGACCTCTTTTCATCATTATCATCATGGTATGAAGGATTAGGCATAGTTTTAGAACCTGATTCACTCAACTACGTTTTGACCCTTATTGTTACTTTCAAAGCTTTTGCAGAAGGGGAAAACAGCTAAAACGCACTGTATGAAGAATGCTTAAGCTTACACTGTTTCTTTTAACCAAATGACCTGTTTTCATCATTATTATTATGGTATAAAAGATTAGGTATAGTTTTAGAACCTGATTCACACAACTACGTTTTGAACCTTATTGTTACTTTCAAAGCTTTTGCAGTAGGAGAAAACTTCTAAAACGGGTTGTATGAAGAATGCTTGAGCTTACACTGTTTCCTTTAAGGAAATGACCTGTTTTCATCATTATCATCATGGTATGAATGATTAGGCATAGTTTTAGAACCTGATTCACTTAACTACGTTTTGACCCTTATTTTTACTTTCAAAGCTTTTGCAGAAGGGGAAAACAGCTAAAACGGACTGTATGATGAAATGCTTGAGCTTACACTGTTTCTTTTAAGCAAATGACCTCTTTTCATCATTATCATCATGGTATGAAGGATTAGGCATAGTTTTAGAACCTGATTCACTCAACTACGTTTTGACCCTTATTGTTACTTTCAAAGCTTTTGCAGAAGGGGAAAACAGCTAAAACGCACTGTATGAAGAATGCTTAAGCTTACACTGTTTCCTTTAAGGAAATGACCTGTTTTCATCATTATCATCATGGTATGAATGATTAGGCATAGTTTTAGAACCTGATTCACTTAACTACGTTTTGACCCTTATTTTTACTTTCAAAGCTTTTGCAGAAGGGGAAAACAGCTAAAACGGACTGTATGATGAAATGCTTGAGCTTACACTGTTTCTTTTAAGCAAATGACCTCTTTTCATCATTATCATCATGGTATGAAGGATTAGGCATAGTTTTAGAACCTGATTCACTCAACTACGTTTTGACCCTTATTGTTACTTTCAAAGCTTTTGCAGTAGGAGAAAACTTCTAAAACGGGTTGTATGAAGAATGCTTGAGCTTACACTGTTTCCTTTAAGGAAATGACCTGTTTTCATCATTATCATCATGGTATGAATGATTAGGCATAGTTTTAGAACCTGATTCACACAACTACGTTTTGAACCTTATTGTTACTTTTAAAGCTTTTGCAGAAGGACAAAACAGCTAAAACGGACTGTATGATGAAATGCTTGAGCTTACACTGTTTCTTTTAAGCAAATGACCTGTTTTCATCTTTATCATTATGGTATGAATGATTAGGCATAGTTTTAGAACCTGATTCACTTAACTACGTTTTGACACTCATTTTTACTTTCAAAGCTTTTGCAGAAGGGGAAAACAGCTAAAACGCACTGTATGAAGAATGCTTGAGCTTACACTGTTTCTTTTAACCAAATGACCTGTTTTCATCATTATTATTATGGTATAAAAGATTAGGTATAGTTTTAGAACCTGATTCACACAACTACGTTTTGAACCTTATTGTTACTTTTAAAGCTTTTGCAGAAGGACAAAACAGCTAAAACGGACTGTATGATGAAATGCTTGAGCTTACACTGTTTCTTTTAAGCAAATGACCTCTTTTCATCATTATCATCATGGTATGAAGGATTAGGCATAGTTTTAGAACCTGATTCACTCAACTACGTTTTGACCCTTATTGTTACTTTCAAAGCTTTTGCAGAAGGGGAAAACAGCTAAAACGCACTGTATGAAGAATGCTTAAGCTTACACTGTTTCTTTTAACCAAATGACCTGTTTTCATCATTATTATTATGGTATAAAAGATTAGGTATAGTTTTAGAACCTGATTCACACAACTACGTTTTGAACCTTATTGTTACTTTTAAAGCTTTTGCAGAAGGACAAAACAGCTAAAACGGACTGTATGATGAAATGCTTGAGCTTAAACTGTTTCTTTTAAGCAAATGACCTGTTTTCATCTTTATCATTATGGTATGAATGATTAGGCATAGTTTTAGAACCTGATTCACTCAACTACGTTTTGACCCTTATTGTTACTTTCAAAGCTTTTAAAGAAGGAGAAAACAGCTAAAACGGATTGTATGATGAAATGCTTGAGCTTACACTGTTTCTTTCAAGCAAATGACCTCTTTTCATCATTATCATCATGGTATGAAGGATTAGGCATAGTTTTAGAACCTGATTGACTCAACTACGTTTTGACCCTTATTGTTACTTTCAAAGCTTTTGCAGTAGGAGAAAACTTCTAAAACGGATTGTATGAAGAATGCTTGAGCTTACACTGTTTCCTTTAAGAAAATGACCTGTTTTCATCATTATCATCATGGTATGAATGATTAGGCATAGTTTTAGAACCTGATTCACTTAACTACGTTTTTGACACTTATTTTTACTTTCAAAGCTTTTGCAGAAGGGGAAAACAGCTAAAACGCACTGTATGAAGAATGCTTTAGCTTACACTGTTTCTTTTAACCAAATGACCTGTTTTCATCATTATTATTATGGTATAAAAGATTAGGTATAGTTTTAGAACCTGATTCACACAACTACGTTTTGACCCTTATTGTTACTTTCAAAGCTTTTGCAGGAGAAAACAGCTAAAACGGACTGTATGATGAAATGCTTGAGCTTACACTGTTTCTTTTAAGCAAATGACCTCTTTTCATCATTATCATCATGGTATGAAGGATTAGGCATAGTTTTAGAACTTGATTCACTCAACTACGTTTTGACCCTTATTGTTACTTTCAAAGCTTTTGCAGTAGGAGAAAACTTCTAAAACGGATTGTATGAAGAATGCTTGACCTTACACTGTTTCCTTTAAGGAAATGACCTGTTTTCATCATTATCATCATGGTATGAATGATTAGGCATAGTTTTAGAACCTGATTCACTTAACTTTGTTTTGACCCTTATTTTTACTTTCAAAGATTTTGCAGAAGGGGAAAACAGCTAAAACGGACTGTATGATGAAATGCTTGAGCTTACACTGTTTCTTTTAAGCAAATGACCTGTTTTCATCTTTATCATTATGGTATGAATGATTAGGCATAGTTTTAGAACCTGATTCACTCAACTACGTTTTGACCCTTATTGTTACTTTCAAAGCTTTTAAAGAAGGAGAAAACAGCTAAAACGGATTGTATGAAGAATGCTTGAGCTTACACTGTTTCTTTTAACCAAATGACCTGTTTTCATCATTATTATTATGGTATAAAAGATTAGGTATAGTTTTAGAACCTGATTCACACAACTACGTTTTGAACCTTATTGTTACTTTCAAAGCTTTTGCAGTAGGAGAAAACTTCTAAAACGGGTTGTATGAAGAATGCTTGAGCTTACACTGTTTCCTTTAAGGAAATGACCTGTTTTCATCATTATCATCATGGTATGAATGATTAGGCATAGTTTTAGAACCTGATTCACTTAACTACGTTTTGACCCTTATTTTTACTTTCAAAGCTTTTGCAGAAGGGGAAAACAGCTAAAACGGACTGTATGATGAAATGCTTGAGCTTACACTGTTTCTTTTAAGCAAATGACCTGTTTTCATCATTATCATCATGGTATGAATGATTAGGCATAGTTTTAGAACCTGATTCACTTAACTACGTTTTGACACTCATTTTTACTTTCAAAGCTTTTGCAGAAGGGGAAAACAGCTAAAACGCACTGTATGAAGAATGCTTGAGCTTACACTGTTTCTTTTAACCAAATGACCTGTTTTCATCATTATTATTATGGTATAAAAGATTAGGTATAGTTTTAGAACCTGATTCACACAACTACGTTTTGAACCTTATTGTTACTTTCAAAGCTTTTGCAGTAGGAGAAAACTTCTAAAACGGGTTGTATGAAGAATGCTTGAGCTTACACTGTTTCCTTTAAGGAAATGACCTGTTTTCATCATTATCATCATGGTATGAATGATTAGGCATAGTTTTAGAACCTGATTCACTTAACTACGTTTTGACCCTTATTTTTACTTTCAAAGCTTTTGCAGAAGGGGAAAACAGCTAAAACGGACTGTATGATGAAATGCTTGAGCTTACACTGTTTCTTTTAAGCAAATGACCTCTTTTCATCATTATCATCATGGTATGAAGGATTAGGCATAGTTTTAGAACCTGATTCACTCAACTACGTTTTGACCCTTATTGTTACTTTCAAAGCTTTTGCAGAAGGGGAAAACAGCTAAAACGCACTGTATGAAGAATGCTTAAGCTTACACTGTTTCTTTTAACCAAATGACCTGTTTTCATCATTATTATTATGGTATAAAAGTTTAGGTATAGTTTTAGAACCTGATTCACACAACTACGTTTTGAACCTTATTGTTACTTTTAAAGCTTTTGCAGAAGGACAAAACAGCTAAAACGGACTGTATGATGAAATGCTTGAGCTTACACTGTTTCTTTTAAGCAAATGACCTGTTTTCATCTTTATCATTATGGTATGAATGATTAGGCATAGTTTTAGAACCTGATTCACTCAACTACGTTTTGACCCTTATTGTTACTTTCAAAGCTTTTAAAGAAGGAGAAAACAGCTAAAACGGATTGTATGATGAAATGCTTGAGCTTACACTGTTTCTTTCAAGCAAATGACCTCTTTTCATCATTATCATCATGGTATGAAGGATTAGGCATAGTTTTAGAACTTGATTCACTCAACTACGTTTTGACCCTTATTGTTACTTTCAAAGCTTTTGCAGTAGGAGAAAACTTCTAAAACGGATTGTATGAAGAATGCTTGACCTTACACTGTTTCCTTTAAGGAAATGACCTGTTTTCATCATTATCATCATGGTATGAATGATTAGGCATAGTTTTAGAACCTGATTCACTTAACTTTGTTTTGACCCTTATTTTTACTTTCAAAGCTTTTGCAGAAGGGGAAAACAGCTAAAACGGACTGTATGATGAAATGCTTGAGCTTACACTGTTTCTTTTAAGCAAATGACCTCTTTTCATCATTATCATCATGGTATGAAGGATTAGGCATAGTTTTAGAACCTGATTCACTCAACTACGTTTTGACCCTTATTGTTACTTTCAAAGCTTTTGCAGTAGGAGAAAACTTCTAAAACGGATTGTATGAAGAATGCTTGAGCTTACACTGTTTCCTTTAGGAAAATGACCTGTTTTCATCATTATCATCATGGTATGAATGATTAGGCATAGTTTTAGAACCTGATTCACTTAACTACGTTTTGACACTTATTGTTACTTTCAAAGCTTTTAAAGAAGGAGAAAACAGCTAAAACGGATTGTATGATGAAATGCTTGAGCTTACACTGTTTCTTTCAAGCAAATGACCTCTTTTCATCATTATCATCATGGTATGAAGGATTAGGCATAGTTTTAGAACCTGATTCACTCAACTACGTTTTGACCCTTATTGTTACTTTCAAAGCTTTTGCAGGAGAAAACAGCTAAAACGGACTGTATGATGAAATGCTTGAGCTTACACTGTTTCTTTTAACCAAATGACCTGTTTTCATCATTATTATTATGGTATAAAAGATTAGGTATAGTTTTAGAACCTGATTCACACAACTACGTTTTGAACCTTATTGTTACTTTTAAAGCTTTTGCAGAAGGACAAAACAGCTAAAACGGACTGTATGATGAAATGCTTGAGCTTACACTGTTTCTTTTAAGCAAATGACCTGTTTTCATCTTTATCATTATGGTATGAATGATTAGGCATAGTTTTAGAACCTGATTCACTCAACTACGTTTTGACCCTTATTGTTACTTTCAAAGCTTTTAAAGAAGGAGAAAACAGCTAAAACGGATTGTATGATGAAATGCTTGAGCTTACACTGTTTCTTTTAAGCAAATGACCTGTTTTCATCATTATCATCATGGTATGAATGATTAGGCATAGTTTTAGAACCTGATTCACTTAACTACGTTTTTGACACTTATTTTTACTTTCAAAGCTTTTGCAGAAGGGGAAAACAGCTAAAACGCACTGTATGAAGAATGCTTTAGCTTACACTGTTTCTTTTAACCAAATGACCTGTTTTCATCATTATTATTATGGTATAAAAGATTAGGTATAGTTTTAGAACCTGATTCACACAACTACGTTTTGACCCTTATTGTTACTTTCAAAGCTTTTGCAGGAGAAAACAGCTAAAACGGACTGTATGATGAAATGCTTGAGCTTACACTGTTTCTTTTAAGCAAATGACCTCTTTTCATCATTATCATCATGGTATGAAGGATTAGGCATAGTTTTAGAACTTGATTCACTCAACTACGTTTTGACCCTTATTGTTACTTTCAAAGCTTTTGCAGTAGGAGAAAACTTCTAAAACGGATTGTATGAAGAATGCTTGACCTTACACTGTTTCCTTTAAGGAAATGACCTGTTTTCATCATTATCATCATGGTATGAATGATTAGGCATAGTTTTAGAACCTGATTCACTCAACTACGTTTTGACCCTTATTGTTACTTTCAAAGCTTTTGCAGTAGGAGAAAACTTCTAAAACGGATTGTATGAAGAATGCTTGACCTTACACTGTTTCCTTTAAGCAAATGACCTCTTTTCATCATTATCATCATGGTATGAAGGATTAGGCATAGTTTTAGAACCTGATTCACTCAACTACGTTTTGACCCTTATTGTTACTTTCAAAGCTTTTGCAGAAGGGGAAAACAGCTAAAACGCACTGTATGAAGAATGCTTAAGCTTACACTGTTTCTTTTAACCAAATGACCTGTTTTCATCATTATTATTATGGTATAAAAGATTAGGTATAGTTTTAGAACCTGATTCACACAACTACGTTTTGAACCTTATTGTTACTTTTAAAGCTTTTGCAGAAGGACAAAACAGCTAAAACGGACTGTATGATGAAATGCTTGAGCTTAAACTGTTTCTTTTAAGCAAATGACCTGTTTTCATCTTTATCATTATGGTATGAATGATTAGGCATAGTTTTAGAACCTGATTCACTCAACTACGTTTTGACCCTTATTGTTACTTTCAAAGCTTTTAAAGAAGGAGAAAACAGCTAAAACGGATTGTATGAAGAATGCTTGAGCTTACACTGTTTCCTTTAGGAAAATGACCTGTTTTCATCATTATCATCATGGTATGAATGATTAGGCATAGTTTTAGAACCTGATTCACTTAACTACGTTTTGACACTTATTGTTACTTTCAAAGCTTTTAAAGAAGGAGAAAACAGCTAAAACGGATTGTATGATGAAATGCTTGAGCTTACACTGTTTCTTTCAAGCAAATGACCTCTTTTCATCATTATCATCATGGTATGAAGGATTAGGCATAGTTTTAGAACCTGATTCACTCAACTACGTTTTGACCCTTATTGTTACTTTCAAAGCTTTTGCAGGAGAAAACAGCTAAAACGGACTGTATGATGAAATGCTTGAGCTTACACTGTTTCTTTTAACCAAATGACCTGTTTTCATCATTATTATTATGGTATAAAAGATTAGGTATAGTTTTAGAACCTGATTCACACAACTACGTTTTGAACCTTATTGTTACTTTTAAAGCTTTTGCAGTAGGAGAAAACTTCTAAAACGGATTGTATGAAGAATGCTTGACCTTACACTGTTTCCTTTAAGGAAATGACCTGTTTTCATCATTATCATCATGGTATGAATGATTAGGTATAGTTTTAGAACCTGATTCACACAACTACGTTTTGACCCTTATTGTTACTTTCAAAGCTTTTGCAGGAGAAAACAGCTAAAACGGACTGTATGATGAAATGCTTGAGCTTACACTGTTTCTTTTAAGCAAATGACCTCTTTTCATCATTATCATCATGGTATGAAGGATTAGGCATAGTTTTAGAACTTGATTCACTCAACTACGTTTTGACCCTTATTGTTACTTTCAAAGCTTTTGCAGTAGGAGAAAACTTCTAAAACGGATTGTATGAAGAATGCTTGACCTTACACTGTTTCCTTTAAGGAAATGACCTGTTTTCATCATTATCATCATGGTATGAATGATTAGGCATAGTTTTAGAACCTGATTCACTCAACTACGTTTTGACCCTTATTGTTACTTTCAAAGCTTTTGCAGTAGGAGAAAACTTCTAAAACGGATTGTATGAAGAATGCTTGACCTTACACTGTTTCCTTTAAGCAAATGACCTCTTTTCATCATTATCATCATGGTATGAAGGATTAGGCATAGTTTTAGAACCTGATTCACTCAACTACGTTTTGACCCTTATTGTTACTTTCAAAGCTTTTGCAGAAGGGGAAAACAGCTAAAACGCACTGTATGAAGAATGCTTAAGCTTACACTGTTTCTTTTAACCAAATGACCTGTTTTCATCATTATTATTATGGTATAAAAGATTAGGTATAGTTTTAGAACCTGATTCACACAACTACGTTTTGAACCTTATTGTTACTTTTAAAGCTTTTGCAGAAGGACAAAACAGCTAAAACGGACTGTATGATGAAATGCTTGAGCTTAAACTGTTTCTTTTAAGCAAATGACCTGTTTTCATCTTTATCATTATGGTATGAATGATTAGGCATAGTTTTAGAACCTGATTCACTCAACTACGTTTTGACCCTTATTGTTACTTTCAAAGCTTTTAAAGAAGGAGAAAACAGCTAAAACGGATTGTATGATGAAATGCTTGAGCTTACACTGTTTCCTTTAAGGAAATGACCTGTTTTCATCATTATCATCATGGTATGAATGATTAGGCATAGTTTTAGAACCTGATTCACTTAACTACGTTTTGACCCTTATTTTTACTTTCAAAGCTTTTGCAGAAGGGGAAAACAGCTAAAACGGACTGTATGATGAAATGCTTGAGCTTACACTGTTTCTTTTAAGCAAATGACCTGTTTTCATCATTATCATCATGGTATGAATGATTAGGCATAGTTTTAGAACCTGATTCACTTAACTACGTTTTGACACTCATTTTTACTTTCAAAGCTTTTGCAGAAGGGGAAAACAGCTAAAACGCACTGTATGAAGAATGCTTGAGCTTACACTGTTTCTTTTAACCAAATGACCTGTTTTCATCATTATTATTATGGTATAAAAGATTAGGTATAGTTTTAGAACCTGATTCACACAACTACGTTTTGAACCTTATTGTTACTTTCAAAGCTTTTGCAGTAGGAGAAAACTTCTAAAACGGGTTGTATGAAGAATGCTTGAGCTTACACTGTTTCCTTTAAGGAAATGACCTGTTTTCATCATTATCATCATGGTATGAATGATTAGGCATAGTTTTAGAACCTGATTCACTTAACTACGTTTTGACCCTTATTTTTACTTTCAAAGCTTTTGCAGAAGGGGAAAACAGCTAAAACGGACTGTATGATGAAATGCTTGAGCTTACACTGTTTCTTTTAAGCAAATGACCTCTTTTCATCATTATCATCATGGTATGAAGGATTAGGCATAGTTTTAGAACCTGATTCACTCAACTACGTTTTGACCCTTATTGTTACTTTCAAAGCTTTTGCAGAAGGGGAAAACAGCTAAAACGCACTGTATGAAGAATGCTTAAGCTTACACTGTTTCTTTTAACCAAATGACCTGTTTTCATCATTATTATTATGGTATAAAAGTTTAGGTATAGTTTTAGAACCTGATTCACACAACTACGTTTTGAACCTTATTGTTACTTTTAAAGCTTTTGCAGAAGGACAAAACAGCTAAAACGGACTGTATGATGAAATGCTTGAGCTTACACTGTTTCTTTTAAGCAAATGACCTGTTTTCATCTTTATCATTATGGTATGAATGATTAGGCATAGTTTTAGAACCTGATTCACTCAACTACGTTTTGACCCTTATTGTTACTTTCAAAGCTTTTAAAGAAGGAGAAAACAGCTAAAACGGATTGTATGATGAAATGCTTGAGCTTACACTGTTTCTTTTAAGCAAATGACCTGTTTTCATCATTATCATCATGGTATGAATGATTAGGCATAGTTTTAGAACCTGATTCACTTAACTACGTTTTGACACTCATTTTTACTTTCAAAGCTTTTGCAGAAGGGGAAAACAGCTAAAACGCACTGTATGAAGAATGCTTAAGCTTACACTGTTTCCTTTAAGGAAATGACCTGTTTTCATCATTATCATCATGGTATGAATGATTAGGCATAGTTTTAGAACCTGATTCACTTAACTTTGTTTTGACCCTTATTTTTACTTTCAAAGCTTTTGCAGAAGGGGAAAACAGCTAAAACGGACTGTATGATGAAATGCTTGAGCTTACACTGTTTCTTTTAAGCAAATGACCTCTTTTCATCATTATCATCATGGTATGAAGGATTAGGCATAGTTTTAGAACCTGATTCACTCAACTACGTTTTGACCCTTATTGTTACTTTCAAAGCTTTTGCAGTAGGAGAAAACTTCTAAAACGGATTGTATGAAGAATGCTTGAGCTTACACTGTTTCCTTTAAGAAAATGACCTGTTTTCATCATTATCATCATGGTATGAATGATTAGGCATAGTTTTAGAACCTGATTCACTTAACTACGTTTTGACACTTATTGTTACTTTCAAAGCTTTTAAAGAAGGAGAAAACAGCTAAAACGGATTGTATGATGAAATGCTTGAGCTTACACTGTTTCTTTCAAGCAAATGACCTCTTTTCATCATTATCATCATGGTATGAAGGATTAGGCATAGTTTTAGAACCTGATTCACTCAACTACGTTTTGACCCTTATTGTTACTTTCAAAGCTTTTGCAGAAGGGGAAAACAGCTAAAACGCACTGTATGAAGAATGCTTAAGCTTACACTGTTTCTTTTAACCAAATGACCTGTTTTCATCATTATTATTATGGTATAAAAGATTAGGTATAGTTTTAGAACCTGATTCACACAACTACGTTTTGAACCTTATTGTTACTTTCAAAGCTTTTGCAGTAGGAGAAAACTTCTAAAACGGGTTGTATGAAGAATGCTTGAGCTTACACTGTTTCCTTTAAGGAAATGACCTGTTTTCATCATTATCATCATGGTATGAATGATTAGGCATAGTTTTAGAACCTGATTCACTTAACTACGTTTTGACCCTTATTTTTACTTTCAAAGCTTTTGCAGAAGGGGAAAACAGCTAAAACGGACTGTATGATGAAATGCTTGAGCTTACACTGTTTCTTTTAAGCAAATGACCTCTTTTCATCATTATCATCATGGTATGAAGGATTAGGCATAGTTTTAGAACCTGATTCACTCAACTACGTTTTGACCCTTATTGTTACTTTCAAAGCTTTTGCAGAAGGGGAAAACAGCTAAAACGCACTGTATGAAGAATGCTTAAGCTTACACTGTTTCTTTTAACCAAATGACCTGTTTTCATCATTATTATTATGGTATAAAAGTTTAGGTATAGTTTTAGAACCTGATTCACACAACTACGTTTTGAACCTTATTGTTACTTTTAAAGCTTTTGCAGAAGGACAAAACAGCTAAAACGGACTGTATGATGAAATGCTTGAGCTTACACTGTTTCTTTTAAGCAAATGACCTGTTTTCATCTTTATCATTATGGTATGAATGATTAGGCATAGTTTTAGAACCTGATTCACTCAACTACGTTTTGACCCTTATTGTTACTTTCAAAGCTTTTAAAGAAGGAGAAAACAGCTAAAACGGATTGTATGATGAAATGCTTGAGCTTACACTGTTTCTTTTAAGCAAATGACCTGTTTTCATCATTATCATCATGGTATGAATGATTAGGCATAGTTTTAGAACCTGATTCACTTAACTACGTTTTGACACTCATTTTTACTTTCAAAGCTTTTGCAGAAGGGGAAAACAGCTAAAACGCACTGTATGAAGAATGCTTAAGCTTACACTGTTTCCTTTAAGGAAATGACCTGTTTTCATCATTATCATCATGGTATGAATGATTAGGCATAGTTTTAGAACCTGATTCACTTAACTTTGTTTTGACCCTTATTTTTACTTTCAAAGCTTTTGCAGAAGGGGAAAACAGCTAAAACGGACTGTATGATGAAATGCTTGAGCTTAAACTGTTTCTTTTAAGCAAATGACCTGTTTTCATCTTTATCATTATGGTATGAATGATTAGGCATAGTTTTAGAACCTGATTCACTCAACTACGTTTTGACCCTTATTGTTACTTTCAAAGCTTTTAAAGAAGGAGAAAACAGCTAAAACGGATTGTATGATGAAATGCTTGAGCTTACACTGTTTCTTTTAAGCAAATGACCTCTTTTCATCATTATCATCATGGTATGAATGATTAGGCATAGTTTTAGAACCTGATTCACTTAACTACGTTTTGACACTCATTTTTACTTTCAAAGCTTTTGCAGAAGGGGAAAACAGCTAAAACGCACTGTATGAAGAATGCTTGAGCTTACACTGTTTCTTTTAACCAAATGACCTGTTTTCATCATTATTATTATGGTATAAAAGATTAGGTATAGTTTTAGAACCTGATTCACACAACTACGTTTTGAACCTTATTGTTACTTTCAAAGCTTTTGCAGTAGGAGAAAACTTCTAAAACGGGTTGTATGAAGAATGCTTGAGCTTACACTGTTTCCTTTAAGGAAATGACCTGTTTTCATCATTATCATCATGGTATGAATGATTAGGCATAGTTTTAGAACCTGATTCACTTAACTACGTTTTGACCCTTATTTTTACTTTCAAAGCTTTTGCAGAAGGGGAAAACAGCTAAAACGGACTGTATGATGAAATGCTTGAGCTTACACTGTTTCTTTTAAGCAAATGACCTCTTTTCATCATTATCATCATGGTATGAAGGATTAGGCATAGTTTTAGAACCTGATTCACTCAACTACGTTTTGACCCTTATTGTTACTTTCAAAGCTTTTGCAGAAGGGGAAAACAGCTAAAACGCACTGTATGAAGAATGCTTAAGCTTACACTGTTTCTTTTAACCAAATGACCTGTTTTCATCATTATTATTATGGTATAAAAGTTTAGGTATAGTTTTAGAACCTGATTCACACAACTACGTTTTGAACCTTATTGTTACTTTTAAAGCTTTTGCAGAAGGACAAAACAGCTAAAACGGACTGTATGATGAAATGCTTGAGCTTACACTGTTTCTTTTAAGCAAATGACCTGTTTTCATCTTTATCATTATGGTATGAATGATTAGGCATAGTTTTAGAACCTGATTCACTCAACTACGTTTTGACCCTTATTGTTACTTTCAAAGCTTTTAAAGAAGGAGAAAACAGCTAAAACGGATTGTATGATGAAATGCTTGAGCTTACACTGTTTCTTTTAAGCAAATGACCTGTTTTCATCATTATCATCATGGTATGAATGATTAGGCATAGTTTTAGAACCTGATTCACTTAACTACGTTTTGACACTCATTTTTACTTTCAAAGCTTTTGCAGAAGGGGAAAACAGCTAAAACGCACTGTATGAAGAATGCTTAAGCTTACACTGTTTCCTTTAAGGAAATGACCTGTTTTCATCATTATCATCATGGTATGAATGATTAGGCATAGTTTTAGAACCTGATTCACTTAACTTTGTTTTGACCCTTATTTTTACTTTCAAAGCTTTTGCAGAAGGGGAAAACAGCTAAAACGGACTGTATGATGAAATGCTTGAGCTTACACTGTTTCTTTTAAGCAAATGACCTCTTTTCATCATTATCATCATGGTATGAAGGATTAGGCATAGTTTTAGAACCTGATTCACTCAACTACGTTTTGACCCTTATTGTTACTTTCAAAGCTTTTGCAGTAGGAGAAAACTTCTAAAACGGATTGTATGAAGAATGCTTGAGCTTACACTGTTTCCTTTAAGAAAATGACCTGTTTTCATCATTATCATCATGGTATGAATGATTAGGCATAGTTTTAGAACCTGATTCACTTAACTACGTTTTGACACTTATTGTTACTTTCAAAGCTTTTAAAGAAGGAGAAAACAGCTAAAACGGATTGTATGATGAAATGCTTGAGCTTACACTGTTTCTTTCAAGCAAATGACCTCTTTTCATCATTATCATCATGGTATGAAGGATTAGGCATAGTTTTAGAACCTGATTCACTCAACTACGTTTTGACCCTTATTGTTACTTTCAAAGCTTTTGCAGAAGGGGAAAACAGCTAAAACGCACTGTATGAAGAATGCTTAAGCTTACACTGTTTCTTTTAACCAAATGACCTGTTTTCATCATTATTATTATGGTATAAAAGATTAGGTATAGTTTTAGAACCTGATTCACACAACTACGTTTTGAACCTTATTGTTACTTTCAAAGCTTTTGCAGTAGGAGAAAACTTCTAAAACGGGTTGTATGAAGAATGCTTGAGCTTACACTGTTTCCTTTAAGGAAATGACCTGTTTTCATCATTATCATCATGGTATGAATGATTAGGCATAGTTTTAGAACCTGATTCACTTAACTACGTTTTGACCCTTATTTTTACTTTCAAAGCTTTTGCAGAAGGGGAAAACAGCTAAAACGGACTGTATGATGAAATGCTTGAGCTTACACTGTTTCTTTTAAGCAAATGACCTCTTTTCATCATTATCATCATGGTATGAAGGATTAGGCATAGTTTTAGAACCTGATTCACTCAACTACGTTTTGACCCTTATTGTTACTTTCAAAGCTTTTGCAGAAGGGGAAAACAGCTAAAACGCACTGTATGAAGAATGCTTAAGCTTACACTGTTTCTTTTAACCAAATGACCTGTTTTCATCATTATTATTATGGTATAAAAGTTTAGGTATAGTTTTAGAACCTGATTCACACAACTACGTTTTGAACCTTATTGTTACTTTTAAAGCTTTTGCAGAAGGACAAAACAGCTAAAACGGACTGTATGATGAAATGCTTGAGCTTACACTGTTTCTTTTAAGCAAATGACCTGTTTTCATCTTTATCATTATGGTATGAATGATTAGGCATAGTTTTAGAACCTGATTCACTCAACTACGTTTTGACCCTTATTGTTACTTTCAAAGCTTTTAAAGAAGGAGAAAACAGCTAAAACGGATTGTATGATGAAATGCTTGAGCTTACACTGTTTCTTTTAAGCAAATGACCTGTTTTCATCATTATCATCATGGTATGAATGATTAGGCATAGTTTTAGAACCTGATTCACTTAACTACGTTTTGACACTCATTTTTACTTTCAAAGCTTTTGCAGAAGGGGAAAACAGCTAAAACGCACTGTATGAAGAATGCTTAAGCTTACACTGTTTCCTTTAAGGAAATGACCTGTTTTCATCATTATCATCATGGTATGAATGATTAGGCATAGTTTTAGAACCTGATTCACTTAACTTTGTTTTGACCCTTATTTTTACTTTCAAAGCTTTTGCAGAAGGGGAAAACAGCTAAAACGGACTGTATGATGAAATGCTTGAGCTTAAACTGTTTCTTTTAAGCAAATGACCTGTTTTCATCTTTATCATTATGGTATGAATGATTAGGCATAGTTTTAGAACCTGATTCACTCAACTACGTTTTGACCCTTATTGTTACTTTCAAAGCTTTTAAAGAAGGAGAAAACAGCTAAAACGGATTGTATGATGAAATGCTTGAGCTTACACTGTTTCCTTTAAGGAAATGACCTGTTTTCATCATTATCATCATGGTATGAATGATTAGGCATAGTTTTAGAACCTGATTCACTTAACTACGTTTTGACCCTTATTTTTACTTTCAAAGCTTTTGCAGAAGGGGAAAACAGCTAAAACGGACTGTATGATGAAATGCTTGAGCTTACACTGTTTCTTTTAAGCAAATGACCTCTTTTCATCATTATCATCATGGTATGAATGATTAGGCATAGTTTTAGAACCTGATTCACTTAACTACGTTTTGACACTCATTTTTACTTTCAAAGCTTTTGCAGAAGGGGAAAACAGCTAAAACGCACTGTATGAAGAATGCTTGAGCTTACACTGTTTCTTTTAACCAAATGACCTGTTTTCATCATTATTATTATGGTATAAAAGATTAGGTATAGTTTTAGAACCTGATTCACACAACTACGTTTTGAACCTTATTGTTACTTTCAAAGCTTTTGCAGTAGGAGAAAACTTCTAAAACGGGTTGTATGAAGAATGCTTGAGCTTACACTGTTTCCTTTAAGAAAATGACCTGTTTTCATCATTATCATCATGGTATGAATGATTAGGCATAGTTTTAGAACCTGATTCACTTAACTACGTTTTGACCCTTATTTTTACTTTCAAAGCTTTTGCAGAAGGGGAAAACAGCTAAAACGGACTGTATGATGAAATGCTTGAGCTTACACTGTTTCTTTTAAGCAAATGACCTCTTTTCATCATTATCATCATGGTATGAAGGATTAGGCATAGTTTTAGAACCTGATTCACTCAACTACGTTTTGACCCTTATTGTTACTTTCAAAGCTTTTGCAGAAGGGGAAAACAGCTAAAACGCACTGTATGAAGAATGCTTAAGCTTACACTGTTTCTTTTAACCAAATGACCTGTTTTCATCATTATTATTATGGTATAAAAGTTTAGGTATAGTTTTAGAACCTGATTCACACAACTACGTTTTGAACCTTATTGTTACTTTTAAAGCTTTTGCAGAAGGACAAAACAGCTAAAACGGACTGTATGATGAAATGCTTGAGCTTACACTGTTTCTTTTAAGCAAATGACCTGTTTTCATCTTTATCATTATGGTATGAATGATTAGGCATAGTTTTAGAACCTGATTCACTCAACTACGTTTTGACCCTTATTGTTACTTTCAAAGCTTTTAAAGAAGGAGAAAACAGCTAAAACGGATTGTATGATGAAATGCTTGAGCTTACACTGTTTCTTTTAAGCAAATGACCTGTTTTCATCATTATCATCATGGTATGAATGATTAGGCATAGTTTTAGAACCTGATTCACTTAACTACGTTTTGACACTCATTTTTACTTTCAAAGCTTTTGCAGAAGGGGAAAACAGCTAAAACGCACTGTATGAAGAATGCTTAAGCTTACACTGTTTCCTTTAAGGAAATGACCTGTTTTCATCATTATCATCATGGTATGAATGATTAGGCATAGTTTTAGAACCTGATTCACTTAACTTTGTTTTGACCCTTATTTTTACTTTCAAAGCTTTTGCAGAAGGGGAAAACAGCTAAAACGGACTGTATGATGAAATGCTTGAGCTTACACTGTTTCTTTTAAGCAAATGACCTCTTTTCATCATTATCATCATGGTATGAAGGATTAGGCATAGTTTTAGAACCTGATTCACTCAACTACGTTTTGACCCTTATTGTTACTTTCAAAGCTTTTGCAGTAGGAGAAAACTTCTAAAACGGATTGTATGAAGAATGCTTGAGCTTACACTGTTTCCTTTAAGAAAATGACCTGTTTTCATCATTATCATCATGGTATGAATGATTAGGCATAGTTTTAGAACCTGATTCACTTAACTACGTTTTGACACTTATTGTTACTTTCAAAGCTTTTAAAGAAGGAGAAAACAGCTAAAACGGATTGTATGATGAAATGCTTGAGCTTACACTGTTTCTTTCAAGCAAATGACCTCTTTTCATCATTATCATCATGGTATGAAGGATTAGGCATAGTTTTAGAACCTGATTCACTCAACTACGTTTTGACCCTTATTGTTACTTTCAAAGCTTTTGCAGAAGGGGAAAACAGCTAAAACGCACTGTATGAAGAATGCTTAAGCTTACACTGTTTCTTTTAACCAAATGACCTGTTTTCATCATTATTATTATGGTATAAAAGATTAGGTATAGTTTTAGAACCTGATTCACACAACTACGTTTTGAACCTTATTGTTACTTTCAAAGCTTTTGCAGTAGGAGAAAACTTCTAAAACGGGTTGTATGAAGAATGCTTGAGCTTACACTGTTTCCTTTAAGGAAATGACCTGTTTTCATCATTATCATCATGGTATGAATGATTAGGCATAGTTTTAGAACCTGATTCACTTAACTACGTTTTGACCCTTATTTTTACTTTCAAAGCTTTTGCAGAAGGGGAAAACAGCTAAAACGGACTGTATGATGAAATGCTTGAGCTTACACTGTTTCTTTTAAGCAAATGACCTCTTTTCATCATTATCATCATGGTATGAAGGATTAGGCATAGTTTTAGAACCTGATTCACTCAACTACGTTTTGACCCTTATTGTTACTTTCAAAGCTTTTGCAGAAGGGGAAAACAGCTAAAACGCACTGTATGAAGAATGCTTAAGCTTACACTGTTTCTTTTAACCAAATGACCTGTTTTCATCATTATTATTATGGTATAAAAGTTTAGGTATAGTTTTAGAACCTGATTCACACAACTACGTTTTGAACCTTATTGTTACTTTTAAAGCTTTTGCAGAAGGACAAAACAGCTAAAACGGACTGTATGATGAAATGCTTGAGCTTACACTGTTTCTTTTAAGCAAATGACCTGTTTTCATCTTTATCATTATGGTATGAATGATTAGGCATAGTTTTAGAACCTGATTCACTCAACTACGTTTTGACCCTTATTGTTACTTTCAAAGCTTTTAAAGAAGGAGAAAACAGCTAAAACGGATTGTATGATGAAATGCTTGAGCTTACACTGTTTCTTTTAAGCAAATGACCTGTTTTCATCATTATCATCATGGTATGAATGATTAGGCATAGTTTTAGAACCTGATTCACTTAACTACGTTTTGACACTCATTTTTACTTTCAAAGCTTTTGCAGAAGGGGAAAACAGCTAAAACGCACTGTATGAAGAATGCTTAAGCTTACACTGTTTCCTTTAAGGAAATGACCTGTTTTCATCATTATCATCATGGTATGAATGATTAGGCATAGTTTTAGAACCTGATTCACTTAACTTTGTTTTGACCCTTATTTTTACTTTCAAAGCTTTTGCAGAAGGGGAAAACAGCTAAAACGGACTGTATGATGAAATGCTTGAGCTTAAACTGTTTCTTTTAAGCAAATGACCTGTTTTCATCTTTATCATTATGGTATGAATGATTAGGCATAGTTTTAGAACCTGATTCACTCAACTACGTTTTGACCCTTATTGTTACTTTCAAAGCTTTTAAAGAAGGAGAAAACAGCTAAAACGGATTGTATGATGAAATGCTTGAGCTTACACTGTTTCCTTTAAGGAAATGACCTGTTTTCATCATTATCATCATGGTATGAATGATTAGGCATAGTTTTAGAACCTGATTCACTTAACTACGTTTTGACCCTTATTTTTACTTTCAAAGCTTTTGCAGAAGGGGAAAACAGCTAAAACGGACTGTATGATGAAATGCTTGAGCTTACACTGTTTCTTTTAAGCAAATGACCTCTTTTCATCATTATCATCATGGTATGAATGATTAGGCATAGTTTTAGAACCTGATTCACTTAACTACGTTTTGACACTCATTTTTACTTTCAAAGCTTTTGCAGAAGGGGAAAACAGCTAAAACGCACTGTATGAAGAATGCTTGAGCTTACACTGTTTCTTTTAACCAAATGACCTGTTTTCATCATTATTATTATGGTATAAAAGATTAGGTATAGTTTTAGAACCTGATTCACACAACTACGTTTTGAACCTTATTGTTACTTTCAAAGCTTTTGCAGTAGGAGAAAACTTCTAAAACGGGTTGTATGAAGAATGCTTGAGCTTACACTGTTTCCTTTAAGAAAATGACCTGTTTTCATCATTATCATCATGGTATGAATGATTAGGCATAGTTTTAGAACCTGATTCACTTAACTACGTTTTGACCCTTATTTTTACTTTCAAAGCTTTTGCAGAAGGGGAAAACAGCTAAAACGGACTGTATGATGAAATGCTTGAGCTTACACTGTTTCTTTTAAGCAAATGACCTCTTTTCATCATTATCATCATGGTATGAAGGATTAGGCATAGTTTTAGAACCTGATTCACTCAACTACGTTTTGACCCTTATTGTTACTTTCAAAGCTTTTGCAGAAGGGGAAAACAGCTAAAACGCACTGTATGAAGAATGCTTAAGCTTACACTGTTTCTTTTAACCAAATGACCTGTTTTCATCATTATTATTATGGTATAAAAGTTTAGGTATAGTTTTAGAACCTGATTCACACAACTACGTTTTGAACCTTATTGTTACTTTTAAAGCTTTTGCAGAAGGACAAAACAGCTAAAACGGACTGTATGATGAAATGCTTGAGCTTACACTGTTTCTTTTAAGCAAATGACCTGTTTTCATCTTTATCATTATGGTATGAATGATTAGGCATAGTTTTAGAACCTGATTCACTCAACTACGTTTTGACCCTTATTGTTACTTTCAAAGCTTTTAAAGAAGGAGAAAACAGCTAAAACGGATTGTATGATGAAATGCTTGAGCTTACACTGTTTCTTTTAAGCAAATGACCTGTTTTCATCATTATCATCATGGTATGAATGATTAGGCATAGTTTTAGAACCTGATTCACTTAACTACGTTTTGACACTCATTTTTACTTTCAAAGCTTTTGCAGAAGGGGAAAACAGCTAAAACGCACTGTATGAAGAATGCTTAAGCTTACACTGTTTCCTTTAAGGAAATGACCTGTTTTCATCATTATCATCATGGTATGAATGATTAGGCATAGTTTTAGAACCTGATTCACTTAACTTTGTTTTGACCCTTATTTTTACTTTCAAAGCTTTTGCAGAAGGGGAAAACAGCTAAAACGGACTGTATGATGAAATGCTTGAGCTTACACTGTTTCTTTTAAGCAAATGACCTCTTTTCATCATTATCATCATGGTATGAAGGATTAGGCATAGTTTTAGAACCTGATTCACTCAACTACGTTTTGACCCTTATTGTTACTTTCAAAGCTTTTGCAGTAGGAGAAAACTTCTAAAACGGATTGTATGAAGAATGCTTGAGCTTACACTGTTTCCTTTAAGAAAATGACCTGTTTTCATCATTATCATCATGGTATGAATGATTAGGCATAGTTTTAGAACCTGATTCACTTAACTACGTTTTGACACTTATTGTTACTTTCAAAGCTTTTAAAGAAGGAGAAAACAGCTAAAACGGATTGTATGATGAAATGCTTGAGCTTACACTGTTTCTTTCAAGCAAATGACCTCTTTTCATCATTATCATCATGGTATGAAGGATTAGGCATAGTTTTAGAACCTGATTCACTCAACTACGTTTTGACCCTTATTGTTACTTTCAAAGCTTTTGCAGAAGGGGAAAACAGCTAAAACGCACTGTATGAAGAATGCTTAAGCTTACACTGTTTCTTTTAACCAAATGACCTGTTTTCATCATTATTATTATGGTATAAAAGATTAGGTATAGTTTTAGAACCTGATTCACACAACTACGTTTTGAACCTTATTGTTACTTTCAAAGCTTTTGCAGTAGGAGAAAACTTCTAAAACGGGTTGTATGAAGAATGCTTGAGCTTACACTGTTTCCTTTAAGGAAATGACCTGTTTTCATCATTATCATCATGGTATGAATGATTAGGCATAGTTTTAGAACCTGATTCACTTAACTACGTTTTGACCCTTATTTTTACTTTCAAAGCTTTTGCAGAAGGGGAAAACAGCTAAAACGGACTGTATGATGAAATGCTTGAGCTTACACTGTTTCTTTTAAGCAAATGACCTCTTTTCATCATTATCATCATGGTATGAAGGATTAGGCATAGTTTTAGAACCTGATTCACTCAACTACGTTTTGACCCTTATTGTTACTTTCAAAGCTTTTGCAGAAGGGGAAAACAGCTAAAACGCACTGTATGAAGAATGCTTAAGCTTACACTGTTTCTTTTAACCAAATGACCTGTTTTCATCATTATTATTATGGTATAAAAGTTTAGGTATAGTTTTAGAACCTGATTCACACAACTACGTTTTGAACCTTATTGTTACTTTTAAAGCTTTTGCAGAAGGACAAAACAGCTAAAACGGACTGTATGATGAAATGCTTGAGCTTACACTGTTTCTTTTAAGCAAATGACCTGTTTTCATCTTTATCATTATGGTATGAATGATTAGGCATAGTTTTAGAACCTGATTCACTCAACTACGTTTTGACCCTTATTGTTACTTTCAAAGCTTTTAAAGAAGGAGAAAACAGCTAAAACGGATTGTATGATGAAATGCTTGAGCTTACACTGTTTCTTTTAAGCAAATGACCTGTTTTCATCATTATCATCATGGTATGAATGATTAGGCATAGTTTTAGAACCTGATTCACTTAACTACGTTTTGACACTCATTTTTACTTTCAAAGCTTTTGCAGAAGGGGAAAACAGCTAAAACGCACTGTATGAAGAATGCTTAAGCTTACACTGTTTCTTTTAAGCAAATGACCTCTTTTCATCATTATCATCATGGTATGAAGGATTAGGCATAGTTTTAGAATCTGATTCACTCAACTACGTTTTGACCCTTATTGTTACTTTCAAAGCTTTTGCAGGAGAAAACAGCTAAAACGGACTGTATGATGAAATGCTTGAGCTTACACTGTTTCTTTTAAGCAAATGACCTCTTTTCATCATTATCATCATGGTATGAAGGATTAGGCATAGTTTTAGAACCTGATTCACTCAACTACGTTTTGACCCTTATTGTTACTTTCAAAGCTTTTGCAGTAGGAGAAAACTTCTAAAACGGATTGTATGAAGAATGCTTGAGCTTACACTGTTTCCTTTAAGAAAATGACCTGTTTTCATCATTATCATCATGGTATGAATGATTAGGCATAGTTTTAGAACCTGATTCACTTAACTACGTTTTGACACTTATTGTTACTTTCAAAGCTTTTAAAGAAGGAGAAAACAGCTAAAACGGATTGTATGATGAAATGCTTAAGCTTACACTGTTTCTTTCAAGCAAATGACCTCTTTTCATCATTATCATCATGGTATGAAGGATTAGGCATAGTTTTAGAACCTGATTCACTCAACTACGTTTTGACCCTTATTGTTACTTTCAAAGCTTTTGCAGAAGGGGAAAACAGCTAAAACGCACTGTATGAAGAATGCTTAAGCTTACACTGTTTCTTTTAACCAAATGACCTGTTTTCATCATTATTATTATGGTATAAAAGATTAGGTATAGTTTTAGAACCTGATTCACACAACTACGTTTTGAACCTTATTGTTACTTTCAAAGCTTTTGCAGTAGGAGAAAACTTCTAAAACGGGTTGTATGAAGAATGCTTGAGCTTACACTGTTTCCTTTAAGGAAATGACCTGTTTTCATCATTATCATCATGGTATGAATGATTAGGCATAGTTTTAGAACCTGATTCACTTAACTACGTTTTGACCCTTATTTTTACTTTCAAAGCTTTTGCAGAAGGGGAAAACAGCTAAAACGGACTGTATGATGAAATGCTTGAGCTTACACTGTTTCTTTTAAGCAAATGACCTCTTTTCATCATTATCATCATGGTATGAATGATTAGGCATAGTTTTAGAACCTGATTCACTTAACTACGTTTTGACACTCATTTTTACTTTCAAAGCTTTTGCAGAAGGGGAAAACAGCTAAAACGCACTGTATGAAGAATGCTTAAGCTTACACTGTTTCTTTTAAGCAAATGACCTCTTTTCATCATTATCATCATGGTATGAAGGATTAGGCATAGTTTTAGAATCTGATTCACTCAACTACGTTTTGACCCTTATTGTTACTTTCAAAGCTTTTGCAGGAGAAAACAGCTAAAACGGACTGTATGATGAAATGCTTGAGCTTACACTGTTTCTTTTAAGCAAATGACCTCTTTTCATCATTATCATCATGGTATGAAGGATTAGGCATAGTTTTAGAACCTGATTCACTCAACTACGTTTTGACCCTTATTGTTACTTTCAAAGCTTTTGCAGTAGGAGAAAACTTCTAAAACGGATTGTATGAAGAATGCTTGAGCTTACACTGTTTCCTTTAAGAAAATGACCTGTTTTCATCATTATCATCATGGTATGAATGATTAGGCATAGTTTTAGAACCTGATTCACTTAACTACGTTTTGACACTTATTGTTACTTTCAAAGCTTTTAAAGAAGGAGAAAACAGCTAAAACGGATTGTATGATGAAATGCTTAAGCTTACACTGTTTCTTTCAAGCAAATGACCTCTTTTCATCATTATCATCATGGTATGAAGGATTAGGCATAGTTTTAGAACCTGATTCACTCAACTACGTTTTGACCCTTATTGTTACTTTCAAAGCTTTTGCAGAAGGGGAAAACAGCTAAAACGCACTGTATGAAGAATGCTTAAGCTTACACTGTTTCTTTTAACCAAATGACCTGTTTTCATCATTATTATTATGGTATAAAAGATTAGGTATAGTTTTAGAACCTGATTCACACAACTACGTTTTGAACCTTATTGTTACTTTCAAAGCTTTTGCAGTAGGAGAAAACTTCTAAAACGGGTTGTATGAAGAATGCTTGAGCTTACACTGTTTCCTTTAAGGAAATGACCTGTTTTCATCATTATCATCATGGTATGAATGATTAGGCATAGTTTTAGAACCTGATTCACTTAACTACGTTTTGACCCTTATTTTTACTTTCAAAGCTTTTGCAGAAGGGGAAAACAGCTAAAACGGACTGTATGATGAAATGCTTGAGCTTACACTGTTTCTTTTAAGCAAATGACCTCTTTTCATCATTATCATCATGGTATGAAGGATTAGGCATAGTTTTAGAACCTGATTCACTCAACTACGTTTTGACCCTTATTGTTACTTTCAAAGCTTTTGCAGAAGGGGAAAACAGCTAAAACGCACTGTATGAAGAATGCTTAAGCTTACACTGTTTCTTTTAACCAAATGACCTGTTTTCATCATTATTATTATGGTATAAAAGTTTAGGTATAGTTTTAGAACCTGATTCACACAACTACGTTTTGAACCTTATTGTTACTTTTAAAGCTTTTGCAGAAGGACAAAACAGCTAAAACGGACTGTATGATGAAATGCTTGAGCTTACACTGTTTCTTTTAAGCAAATGACCTGTTTTCATCTTTATCATTATGGTATGAATGATTAGGCATAGTTTTAGAACCTGATTCACTCAACTACGTTTTGACCCTTATTGTTACTTTCAAAGCTTTTAAAGAAGGAGAAAACAGCTAAAACGGATTGTATGATGAAATGCTTGAGCTTACACTGTTTCTTTTAAGCAAATGACCTGTTTTCATCATTATCATCATGGTATGAATGATTAGGCATAGTTTTAGAACCTGATTCACTTAACTACGTTTTGACACTCATTTTTACTTTCAAAGCTTTTGCAGAAGGGGAAAACAGCTAAAACGCACTGTATGAAGAATGCTTAAGCTTACACTGTTTCCTTTAAGGAAATGACCTGTTTTCATCATTATCATCATGGTATGAATGATTAGGCATAGTTTTAGAACCTGATTCACTTAACTTTGTTTTGACCCTTATTTTTACTTTCAAAGCTTTTGCAGAAGGGGAAAACAGCTAAAACGGACTGTATGATGAAATGCTTGAGCTTACACTGTTTCTTTTAAGCAAATGACCTCTTTTCATCATTATCATCATGGTATGAAGGATTAGGCATAGTTTTAGAACCTGATTCACTCAACTACGTTTTGACCCTTATTGTTACTTTCAAAGCTTTTGCAGTAGGAGAAAACTTCTAAAACGGATTGTATGAAGAATGCTTGAGCTTACACTGTTTCCTTTAAGAAAATGACCTGTTTTCATCATTATCATCATGGTATGAATGATTAGGCATAGTTTTAGAACCTGATTCACTTAACTACGTTTTGACACTTATTGTTACTTTCAAAGCTTTTAAAGAAGGAGAAAACAGCTAAAACGGATTGTATGATGAAATGCTTGAGCTTACACTGTTTCTTTCAAGCAAATGACCTGTTTTCATCATTATCATCATGGTATGAATGATTAGGCATAGTTTTAGAACCTGATTCACTTAACTTTGTTTTGACCCTTATTGTTACTTTCAAAGCTTTTGCAGAAGGGGAAAACAGCTAAAACGCACTGTATGAAGAATGCTTAAGCTTACACTGTTTCTTTTAACCAAATGACCTGTTTTCATCATTATTATTATGGTATAAAAGATTAGGTATAGTTTTAGAACCTGATTCACACAACTACGTTTTGAACCTTATTGTTACTTTCAAAGCTTTTGCAGTAGGAGAAAACTTCTAAAACGGGTTGTATGAAGAATGCTTGAGCTTACACTGTTTCCTTTAAGGAAATGACCTGTTTTCATCATTATCATCATGGTATGAATGATTAGGCATAGTTTTAGAACCTGATTCACTTAACTACGTTTTGACCCTTATTTTTACTTTCAAAGCTTTTGCAGAAGGGGAAAACAGCTAAAACGGACTGTATGATGAAATGCTTGAGCTTACACTGTTTCTTTTAAGCAAATGACCTCTTTTCATCATTATCATCATGGTATGAAGGATTAGGCATAGTTTTAGAACCTGATTCACTCAACTACGTTTTGACCCTTATTGTTACTTTCAAAGCTTTTGCAGAAGGGGAAAACAGCTAAAACGCACTGTATGAAGAATGCTTAAGCTTACACTGTTTCTTTTAACCAAATGACCTGTTTTCATCTTTATCATTATGGTATGAATGATTAGGCATAGTTTTAGAACCTGATTCACTCAACTACGTTTTGACCCTTATTGTTACTTTCAAAGCTTTTAAAGAAGGAGAAAACAGCTAAAACGGATTGTATGATGAAATGCTTGAGCTTACACTGTTTCTTTCAAGCAAATGACCTCTTTTCATCATTATCATCATGGTATGAAGGATTAGGCATAGTTTTAGAACCTGATTCACTCAACTACGTTTTGACCCTTATTGTTACTTTCAAAGCTTTTGCAGGAGAAAACAGCTAAAACGGACTGTATGATGAAATGCTTGAGCTTACACTGTTTCTTTTAAGCAAATGACCTCTTTTCATCATTATCATCATGGTATGAAGGATTAGGCATAGTTTTAGAACTTGGTTCACTCAACTACGTTTTGACCCTTATTGTTACTTTCAAAGCTTTTGCAGTAGGAGAAAACTTCTAAAACGGATTGTATGAAGAATGCTTGACCTTACACTGTTTCCTTTAAGGAAATGACCTGTTTTCATCATTATCATCATGGTATGAATGATTAGGCATAGTTTTAGAACCTGATTCACGTAACTTTGTTTTGACCCTTATTTTTACTTTCAAAGCTTTTGCAGAAGGGGAAAACAGCTAAAACGGACTGTATGATGAAATGCTTGAGCTTACACTGTTTCTTTTAAGCAAATGACCTCTTTTCATCATTATCATCATGGTATGAAGGATTAGGCATAGTTTTAGAACCTGATTCACTCAACTACGTTTTGACCCTTATTGTTACTTTCAAAGCTTTTGCAGTAGGAGAAAACTTCTAAAACGGATTGTATGAAGAATGCTTGAGCTTACACTGTTTCCTTTAAGAAAATGACCTGTTTTCATCATTATCATCATGGTATGAATGATTAGGCATAGTTTTAGAACCTGATTCACTTAACTACGTTTTGACACTTATTGTTACTTTCAAAGCTTTTAAAGAAGGAGAAAACAGCTAAAACGGATTGTATGATGAAATGCTTGAGCTTACACTGTTTCTTTCAAGCAAATGACCTCTTTTCATCATTATCATCATGGTATGAAGGATTAGGCATAGTTTTAGAACCTGATTCACTCAACTACGTTTTGACCCTTATTGTTACTTTCAAAGCTTTTGCAGGAGAAAACAGCTAAAACGGACTGTATGATGAAATGCTTGAGCTTACACTGTTTCTTTTAACCAAATGACCTGTTTTCATCATTATTATTATGGTATAAAAGATTAGGTATAGTTTTAGAACCTGATTCACACAACTACGTTTTGAACCTTATTGTTACTTTTAAAACTTTTGCAGAAGGACAAAACAGCTAAAACGGACTGTATGATGAAATGCTTGAGCTTACACTGTTTCTTTTAAGCAAATGACCTGTTTTCATCTTTATCATTATGGTATGAATGATTAGGCATAGTTTTAGAACCTGATTCACTCAACTACGTTTTGACCCTTATTGTTACTTTCAAAGCTTTTAAAGAAGGAGAAAACAGCTAAAACGGATTGTATGATGAAATGCTTGAGCTTACACTGTTTCTTTTAAGCAAATGACCTCTTTTCATCATTATCATCATGGTATGAAGGATTAGGCATAGTTTTAGAACTTGATTCACTCAACTACGTTTTGACCCTTATTGTTACTTTCAAAGCTTTTGCAGTAGGAGAAAACTTCTAAAACGGATTGTATGAAGAATGCTTGAGCTTACACTGTTTCCTTTAAGGAAATGACCTGTTTTCATCATTATTATTATGGTATAAAAGATTAGGTATAGTTTTAGAACCTGATTCACACAACTACGTTTTGAACCTTATTGTTACTTTCAAAGCTTTTGCAGTAGGAGAAAACTTCTAAAACGGGTTGTATGAAGAATGCTTGAGCTTACACTGTTTCCTTTAAGGAAATGACCTGTTTTCATCATTATCATCATGGTATGAATGATTAGGCATAGTTTTAGAACCTGATTCACTTAACTACGTTTTGACACTTATTGTTACTTTCAAAGCTTTTAAAGAAGGAGAAAACAGCTAAAACGGATTGTATGATGAAATGCTTGAGCTTACACTGTTTCTTTCAAGCAAATGACCTCTTTTCATCATTATCATCATGGTATGAAGGATTAGGCATAGTTTTAGAACCTGATTCACTCAACTACGTTTTGACCCTTATTGTTACTTTCAAAGCTTTTGCAGGAGAAAACAGCTAAAACGGACTGTATGATGAAATGCTTGAGCTTACACTGTTTCTTTTAACCAAATGACCTGTTTTCATCATTATTATTATGGTATAAAAGATTAGGTATAGTTTTAGAACCTGATTCACACAACTACGTTTTGAACCTTATTGTTACTTTTAAAACTTTTGCAGAAGGACAAAACAGCTAAAACGGACTGTATGATGAAATGCTTGAGCTTACACTGTTTCTTTTAAGCAAATGACCTGTTTTCATCTTTATCATTATGGTATGAATGATTAGGCATAGTTTTAGAACCTGATTCACTCAACTACGTTTTGACCCTTATTGTTACTTTCAAAGCTTTTAAAGAAGGAGAAAACAGCTAAAACGGATTGTATGATGAAATGCTTGAGCTTACACTGTTTCTTTTAAGCAAATGACCTCTTTTCATCATTATCATCATGGTATGAAGGATTAGGCATAGTTTTAGAACTTGATTCACTCAACTACGTTTTGACCCTTATTGTTACTTTCAAAGCTTTTGCAGTAGGAGAAAACTTCTAAAACGGATTGTATGAAGAATGCTTGAGCTTACACTGTTTCCTTTAAGGAAATGACCTGTTTTCATCATTATTATTATGGTATAAAAGATTAGGTATAGTTTTAGAACCTGATTCACACAACTACGTTTTGAACCTTATTGTTACTTTCAAAGCTTTTGCAGTAGGAGAAAACTTCTAAAACGGGTTGTATGAAGAATGCTTGAGCTTACACTGTTTCCTTTAAGGAAATGACCTGTTTTCATCATTATCATCATGGTATGAATGATTAGGCATAGTTTTAGAACCTGATTCACTTAACTACGTTTTGACCCTTATTTTTACTTTCAAAGCTTTTGCAGAAGGGGAAAACAGCTAAAACGGACTGTATGATGAAATGCTTGAGCTTACACTGTTTCTTTTAAGCAAATGACCTCTTTTCATCATTATCATCATGGTATGAAGGATTAGGCATAGTTTTAGAACCTGATTCACTCAACTACGTTTTGACCCTTATTGTTACTTTCAAAGCTTTTGCAGGAGAAAACAGCTAAAACGGACTGTATGATGAAATGCTTGAGCTTACACTGTTTCTTTTAAGCAAATGACCTCTTTTCATCATTATCATCATGGTATGAAGGATTAGGCATAGTTTTAGAACCTGATTCACTCAACTACGTTTTGACCCTTATTGTTACTTTCAAAGCTTTTGCAGTAGGAGAAAACTTCTAAAACGGATTGTATGAAGAATGCTTGAGCTTACACTGTTTCCTTTAAGAAAATGACCTGTTTTCATCATTATCATCATGGTATGAATGATTAGGCATAGTTTTAGAACCTGATTCACTTAACTACGTTTTGACACTTATTGTTACTTTCAAAGCTTTTAAAGAAGGAGAAAACAGCTAAAACGGATTGTATGATGAAATGCTTAAGCTTACACTGTTTCTTTCAAGCAAATGACCTCTTTTCATCATTATCATCATGGTATGAAGGATTAGGCATAGTTTTAGAACCTGATTCACTCAACTACGTTTTGACCCTTATTGTTACTTTCAAAGCTTTTGCAGAAGGGGAAAACAGCTAAAACGCACTGTATGAAGAATGCTTAAGCTTACACTGTTTCTTTTAACCAAATGACCTGTTTTCATCATTATTATTATGGTATAAAAGATTAGGTATAGTTTTAGAACCTGATTCACACAACTACGTTTTGAACCTTATTGTTACTTTCAAAGCTTTTGCAGTAGGAGAAAACTTCTAAAACGGGTTGTATGAAGAATGCTTGAGCTTACACTGTTTCCTTTAAGGAAATGACCTGTTTTCATCATTATCATCATGGTATGAATGATTAGGCATAGTTTTAGAACCTGATTCACTTAACTACGTTTTGACCCTTATTTTTACTTTCAAAGCTTTTGCAGAAGGGGAAAACAGCTAAAACGGACTGTATGATGAAATGCTTGAGCTTACACTGTTTCTTTTAAGCAAATGACCTCTTTTCATCATTATCATCATGGTATGAATGATTAGGCATAGTTTTAGAACCTGATTCACTTAACTACGTTTTGACACTCATTTTTACTTTCAAAGCTTTTGCAGAAGGGGAAAACAGCTAAAACGCACTGTATGAAGAATGCTTAAGCTTACACTGTTTCTTTTAAGCAAATGACCTCTTTTCATCATTATCATCATGGTATGAAGGATTAGGCATAGTTTTAGAATCTGATTCACTCAACTACGTTTTGACCCTTATTGTTACTTTCAAAGCTTTTGCAGGAGAAAACAGCTAAAACGGACTGTATGATGAAATGCTTGAGCTTACACTGTTTCTTTTAAGCAAATGACCTCTTTTCATCATTATCATCATGGTATGAAGGATTAGGCATAGTTTTAGAACCTGATTCACTCAACTACGTTTTGACCCTTATTGTTACTTTCAAAGCTTTTGCAGTAGGAGAAAACTTCTAAAACGGATTGTATGAAGAATGCTTGAGCTTACACTGTTTCCTTTAAGAAAATGACCTGTTTTCATCATTATCATCATGGTATGAATGATTAGGCATAGTTTTAGAACCTGATTCACTTAACTACGTTTTGACACTTATTGTTACTTTCAAAGCTTTTAAAGAAGGAGAAAACAGCTAAAACGGATTGTATGATGAAATGCTTAAGCTTACACTGTTTCTTTCAAGCAAATGACCTCTTTTCATCATTATCATCATGGTATGAAGGATTAGGCATAGTTTTAGAACCTGATTCACTCAACTACGTTTTGACCCTTATTGTTACTTTCAAAGCTTTTGCAGAAGGGGAAAACAGCTAAAACGCACTGTATGAAGAATGCTTAAGCTTACACTGTTTCTTTTAACCAAATGACCTGTTTTCATCATTATTATTATGGTATAAAAGATTAGGTATAGTTTTAGAACCTGATTCACACAACTACGTTTTGAACCTTATTGTTACTTTTAAAGCTTTTGCAGAAGGACAAAACAGCTAAAACGGACTGTAAGATGAAATGCTTGAGCTTACACTGTTTTTTTTAAGGAAATAACCTCTTTTCATCATTATCATCATGGTATGAATGATTAGGCATAGTTTTAGAACCTGATTCACTCAACTACGTTTTGACCCTTATTGTTACTTTTAAAGCTTTTGCAGAAGGGGAAAACAGCTAAAACGCACTGTATGAAGAATGCTTGAGCTTACACTGTTTTCTTTTAAGCAAATGACCTCTTTTCATCATTATCATCATGGTATGAAGGATTAGGCATAGTTTTAGAACCTGATTCACTCAACTACGTTTTGACCCTTATTGTTACTTTTAAAGCTTTTGCAGAAGGGGAAAACAGCTAAAACGCACTGTATGAAGAATGCTTGAGCTTACACTTTTTCTTTTAAGCAAATGACCTCTTTTCATCATTATCATCATGGTATGAAGGATTAGGCATAGTTTTAGAACCTGATTCACTCAACTACGTTTTGACCCTTATTGTTACTTTTAAAGCTTTTGCAGAAGGACAAAAAAGCTAAAACGGACTGTATGATGAAATGCTTGAGCTTACACTGTTTCTTTTAAGCAAATGACCTCTTTTCATCATTATCATCATGGTATGAATGATTAGGCATAGTTTTAGAACCTGATTCACTTAACTACGTTTTGACCCTTATTTTTACTTTCAAAGCTTTTGCAGAAGGGGAAAACAGCTAAAACGGACTGTATGATGAAATGCTTGAGCTTACACTGTTTCTTTTAAGCAAATGACCTCTTTTCATCATTATCATCATGGTATGAAGGATTAGGCATAGTTTTAGAACCTGATTCACTCAACTACGTTTTGACCCTTATTGTTACTTTTAAAGCTTTTGCAGAAGGACAAAAAAGCTAAAACGCACTGTATGAAGAATGCTTAAGCTTACACTGTTTCTTTTAAGCAAATGACCTCTTTTCATCATTATCATCATGGTATGAAGGATTAGGCATAGTTTTAGAATCTGATTCACTCAACTACGTTTTGACCCTTATTGTTACTTTCAAAGCTTTTGCAGGAGAAAACAGCTAAAACGGACTGTATGATGAAATGCTTGAGCTTACACTGTTTCTTTTAAGCAAATGACCTCTTTTCATCATTATCATCATGGTATGAAGGATTAGGCATAGTTTTAGAACCTGATTCACTCAACTACGTTTTGACCCTTATTGTTACTTTCAAAGCTTTTGCAGTAGGAGAAAACTTCTAAAACGGATTGTATGAAGAATGCTTGAGCTTACACTGTTTCCTTTAAGAAAATGACCTGTTTTCATCATTATCATCATGGTATGAATGATTAGGCATAGTTTTAGAACCTGATTCACTTAACTACGTTTTGACACTTATTGTTACTTTCAAAGCTTTTAAAGAAGGAGAAAACAGCTAAAACGGATTGTATGATGAAATGCTTAAGCTTACACTGTTTCTTTCAAGCAAATGACCTCTTTTCATCATTATCATCATGGTATGAAGGATTAGGCATAGTTTTAGAACCTGATTCACTCAACTACGTTTTGACCCTTATTGTTACTTTCAAAGCTTTTGCAGAAGGGGAAAACAGCTAAAACGCACTGTATGAAGAATGCTTAAGCTTACACTGTTTCTTTTAACCAAATGACCTGTTTTCATCATTATTATTATGGTATAAAAGATTAGGTATAGTTTTAGAACCTGATTCACACAACTACGTTTTGAACCTTATTGTTACTTTTAAAGCTTTTGCAGAAGGACAAAACAGCTAAAACGGACTGTAAGATGAAATGCTTGAGCTTACACTGTTTTTTTTAAGGAAATAACCTCTTTTCATCATTATCATCATGGTATGAATGATTAGGCATAGTTTTAGAACCTGATTCACTCAACTACGTTTTGACCCTTATTGTTACTTTTAAAGCTTTTGCAGAAGGGGAAAACAGCTAAAACGCACTGTATGAAGAATGCTTGAGCTTACACTGTTTTCTTTTAAGCAAATGACCTCTTTTCATCATTATCATCATGGTATGAAGGATTAGGCATAGTTTTAGAACCTGATTCACTCAACTACGTTTTGACCCTTATTGTTACTTTTAAAGCTTTTGCAGAAGGGGAAAACAGCTAAAACGCACTGTATGAAGAATGCTTGAGCTTACACTTTTTCTTTTAAGCAAATGACCTCTTTTCATCATTATCATCATGGTATGAAGGATTAGGCATAGTTTTAGAACCTGATTCACTCAACTACGTTTTGACCCTTATTGTTACTTTTAAAGCTTTTGCAGAAGGACAAAAAAGCTAAAACGGACTGTATGATGAAATGCTTGAGCTTACACTGTTTCTTTTAAGCAAATGACCTCTTTTCATCATTATCATCATGGTATGAATGATTAGGCATAGTTTTAGAACCTGATTCACTTAACTACGTTTTGACCCTTATTTTTACTTTCAAAGCTTTTGCAGAAGGGGAAAACAGCTAAAACGGACTGTATGATGAAATGCTTGAGCTTACACTGTTTCTTTTAAGCAAATGACCTCTTTTCATCATTATCATCATGGTATGAAGGATTAGGCATAGTTTTAGAACCTGATTCACTCAACTACGTTTTGACCCTTATTGTTACTTTTAAAGCTTTTGCAGAAGGACAAAAAAGCTAAAACGGACTGTATGATGAAATGCTTGAGCTTACACTGTTTCTTTTAAGCAAATGACCTGTTTTCATCT